>NC_133795.1:7395967-7739717 GCF_043250625.1 Sebastes fasciatus
AGGACAGGTTTCGAGACCGGTGTTTTGTTTTGAAAGTTACGTTTTGTCGTGTTTTTAGTGCATTGTGACATGTTTTTAGTGAGGTTTTTGACGTGTTTTTCTGGTGACGTTTGTGACGTGTTTTTATTGAAGTGTTTTCCGTACTGATGTTATGTTGTTTCTGTACGTATTGTACCTAGTTTACATACTTATTTTAAGGCCAACAGGATTTTTAACCAGGAAACCAGTGTTCAAGACTGGTGTTATGTTTTGTAATTTACGTTAGTGACGTGTTTTTAGTGATATTTTTTAAGTGTTTTTGGTGTGAGAGAAAAATACCATGTCCCTTGTAATGTGTATGTAGCATTCGTGTACTCAGATAAATCTGACTGTTCCGGGAGAGCACAGACTGTCCAAATGTGTAGTTACATTTCTTACCCCCCTCGCACCTGCACTCTGCTGAAACTAGCTTATCACAAGTAACTCCCTTGTATGAATAGACAATGCTTTCTCACACAAGCAGGGTGGAAGGTGTGGGCCACAAGGGGGGAAGGCTTAATCAAGGTTATAAAGAATGCTGTAGTGAGGGAGCTCTTTGTCTCATGACCAGAGACTGTTTATTAAATCATTTCTCCAACATTGGTGACGTTTGTGACGTGTTTTCCGTACTGATGTTACGTTGTTTCTGTATGTATTGTACATGGTTTACGTACTTATTTTAAAGCCAACAGGATTTTTAACCAGGAGACCGGTGGTCGAGACCGGTGTTATGTTTTGTCATTTACATTTGTGACGTGTTTTCTGTACTGATGTCACGTTTTTTCAGTGCGTATTGTACTAAGTTTACTACTTACTTATTTAAAGGCCAACCATGATGTTTTTCCTAAACTTAAGTGGTTTTGTTGCCTAAACCTAAGTGAGTGATTTTGTTGCCCCCTGCTGGTACTGCACCTTCATACAGGCGTGTAATATTCACGCCTCGACGATACAAAACGTGACCCTGACACGCTATCCTCTGGTGGACAGGCGGGTCGGTTACACGCTTCAGCATGATATCGGGTTGTATTAACTCTCCATCAAACTCCCGTTAAGACAGTGAACAAGCTGATCATCATCTGCACATTCAAGTGTTGAGCTGTAACAATCTATGAGAATCTCCACCTACCTTATCTGCCCTCTTGCTCAGCTGTACCTTTTTGTTTTCCTCCTCCCCACCCCCGCTCCGCTCCTGAGTCAGGGGCTCAAAGTGACAGATAGCCTCTCACTTTATTGATGAATTACGGCCAAGCGGTTTGACCTTGTGTTGCCTCTTGACCTCTCATGTTCTCCAACACTCATATCCTCAGTCTGCGGCAGTGGAGGAGATGGAAAAAAAACGGCCCAATCAAAATGATTTACGTTGGGCTCGACTCAACACATAGATCCTTCTAAGCTGCTGAATGCATCTCCAGAGGGCCGCTCTGTATTCTACTGTACAGCCATTTCTGAAGCCACGGGGCTTTTGCTATTCTATCGCCTTAATTAAAAGACTACACTGTCGAGATGCCTTTGTTCTGCAAACTCCAATATCAAAAAGGTCCCTCGCCAGAGAGCAGCTTGTGCTCTACTTTGTCCTTTGGATTAATTCAGCCTGGAATCTATATTTGATCAGGGCGCCTGCATGCGCTTGTTTTCCCCACATTTTCTTGTTCATTTTCGTTTAGTGCGTGAGCACACTTGTTTATTTATATACGAACACAGTATATTTTGTGCATTGTGTGTGTTTGTGTGTGCACGTGTTTGTAGGCAGCGCTCCATCCAGAGAGTGATTATCTTAAATGGAGAATTAAAGGATTACAAACCAGCCCAGTAATCCAGCTGTCAATCTCACGGCTCATTAGTAAGCAAAGGAGAGAGAGAGAGAGAGAGAGAGAGAGAGAGAGAGAGAGAGAGAGAGAGAGAGAGAGAGAGAGAGAGAGAGAGAGAGAGAGAGAGAGAGAGAGAGAGAGAGAGAGAGAGAGAGAGAGAGAGAGAGAGAGAGAGAGAGAGAGAGAGAGAGAGAGAGAGAGAGAGAGAGAGAGAGAGAGAGAGAGAGAGAGAGAGAGAGAGAGAGAGAGAGAGAGAGAGAGAGAGAGAGAGAGAGAGAGAGAGAGAGGAGAGAGAGAGAGAGAGAGAGAGAGAGAGAGAGAGGTAAAGCTGTAAACTTGTCAATCAAATAGGAAGGAAGGATTTCTGTTTTCACATATTAATTAACAACTTTCATTACGAAAACAGGCACGATTTCACCTCAGCAGCAGAGATGAAATGCCTCACAGTTAGAGAGATATTTTCTCTGTGATTTAAAGCTGCAGTAGGTAAGATTGGAGCAAATATGATTAAAAAAAGTTATTTTTATAATTCAATTCACTTCATTTTTAAGTAGCGTCAAATCATAACAGAAGTTATCTGAAGATGCTTTTCATATAGAACAGGTCTACACAGTACTCTATAAGACGGTCACTATATCCTGACAGTATTGCATGAGACAGGTAATCTGAAAAAATCATGTTCCTCTGTGTCCTCCGGTGCTCCTATTGGCATCTGCAAGATTTCACAGACCGGAGGACAACAACCAATCGGAGTCAAACGGTCAAACTAGGCAGCGCTGATCAAATATGAATCAATATTCTGTTACTGTAATGCCTATTTCTCGCCTCAAATGTTTTCAGAAACATCTTGTAGTGTACTGTTTAGCTATAAAATGAGAAAGTTTGTAACCCAGCAGCCATGTTGAGATCAGTTGAGGAAATACCAAGCACTGCCCACCAGCCAGAGCACAGCCAATAGGAACGCTCTCTCAATGAATGACCTGTGATTGGTCAAAGTCTCCCGTCACGGGCGAGATTTTTTAAAGCCTGAAAGCAGAGCCATGAGGAGGAGCAGAAGTCTATCTTTCTCCAGAGCACTTGAATTACAATATGCTGAAAGGTTATTATGGATTTTCTGCCCAATGATGCCAAAGACATTCTGCCTACTGCCTCTTTAACTGTAAAATTAAATTTTCCACATACTGCTGAAATCTGAAAAAGATGATGTTTATTCAATTGCATATTTCTGTGTTGGTACACTGAATGAAAGCAACAGGAGCGTTTAATATTTCTCCTAATTTCTTTTCAAAATCAGATTATTTGCACTCTTGATTGCGACTCGGCTCCATGCTCACAAACTGGCTGCTAGAAAAAGGCAAACGTTGTCACGCCACTCAGCTACTTGGCTTGAGTACATTAAAGTGCATTAGGATGTTCACTGGAGCGTGACTCCGTGCATTAGAATCCATTTTAAGGATTGAAATTGTTATTGTACCTCTTACTAGTAAAAAGTCATGCACCAAGCGCTACCAGAGGTTATTCGAGGCTTGTTTCACTGTTGCTTCCATTCACCGTTTTAAATAGCAAATGAATGAGTGCGACTACAATGACGTACACGGCGACATATAAACTGTCTGCGTATGCGCTGCAGATTAGCCTTGGTGTTGAAAGATATACAGCTTCTCTGCCATTTTTCACCAGGCTCTGAGGCACATAAAAGAAACAGTTTGGGAAACGATGGCACCATAAAAAGAAAATAGAAACACAAATCCTGATTCCATCATGGAAAAAAGGGGGGGGGGAATTGCATCTCATAGGGCGGTGGCGCTTTTTGGATTTGATTGTATCAATTTGCTGTCTATTTTGATCTAAAAAGCTGTCTGTGTGCGCAGGCTTATTTGCTCATGCACTTGGGGATGCCCACTCGTTGGGAACTATTTCTTATTCATCTCATTTAATTTGAAACTCACCATTCTCTTTCCAATTAGAGAAAAAAACCGTTTCTTTTAATCTTGTCATGTTATAGATGAGGTTTCTAGGTGTATTTCTGCTAAATGCGCGCTACCTCTTGAGCAATGACTTGGCTCGCTTCGTTGAAAGAAATCCGATTGCTACTACAGCAGAGGGATCTCAGTCACACTTTCTACAGACTGTCTGTTTGTAAGAGCTCATTCTGGCGAGGATTCAGATGGCTGATTTGGAAATCACAATATGGGACCATGCTCCATCCTGTTGTGATGCAGATTTGTCTGTGGGAGGCCGACAAATCTGCAAAATATGCTTTGCTGACCAGAATAAACAGAAGATATTCCGCCGTAGAATTGTAATACGACTTAATCCGTCCTGTTTCCTGTTCCCTCTCATCGCCAGCTCTAATGTCGCTAATCTTTTTATGTTTTTATTACTGACTTTGCTTTCTTACCATGAACACATTATCTCAGCCGTCTGTCTGTCTGCTTCTCTCTCTCTCTCTCTCTCAAAACCTGCGGGAGCTCATCATGCAACCTCTGACTCCCTCCCTTATGAATCCATTTCCTCAAAAACTAAGACACCAAACGAAGCACGACTTACTACTCGTCTGATTTATATTTAGAGCTGCACTCACACGAGAGCAGGTCACATACACAACTTGTATACCGAGCACATGCACGTACACACACACTTACCGCAGATGTTAATTCATAGTAGCAGAGTCCCCTGTAGGTATCCGCACAAATGTTAAAATGTGCCATTATACTATTAGCTCTGACCTCCTGATGGGTTCGGTCTACATTATAATAACCCACCTGCAGACCTGTACATTTCTGATCTCTGCTAGAGGAACGTGCTCTCAGTAAAACCGCGGGGGGGGGGGAAAAAATATTATTTTAAATGTGATTGTGCCTTTTGTTCCGCTTTCTTCACTTCCACATGAAACATCATTACCATGCCAAAGATGTCCCAGTTGCATTCTCAAACGTGTCTTTTGTTGTCTCTGCATAACAAGATGGAGTTTTTTTTTCAAATATTGCTTAAGCTTGACGGTTTGGCGTCTTTATTTAGTGAGACGCTGTTCGTTCATAGAAGTACAGAGGAAAATCTGGGGTTGAGAACCCACTTTTTTTGATTGAAATACGGGAGCAAATCAATAGAGCCCTCCTTGCTGGCAATGTGCAACGCAGACACATGCTGGTAGCATCGATCACAGCTTCAGAAGAATCACAGTTTTCCTCCCCTGCTGCACTCTGTCTCTCTGTGTGCCTCCCCCTCCCCTCCCCTCTCCATCTCTTTCTCTTGTCTCTTTTTCTCTCCGTTGCCTCGTATAGGTTTTCAGATAAAAATAATAGCTCTGAGAACCAACAGAGAGGCATAGAGGAGGAGGAGGAGGAGGAGGGGTGGTGGTGGTGGTGGTGTTGGTGACAGTGTTTGTGCTCTGCACCACAACCCAGCAGTAAGACAATAAGAGCCAGTCTGACTAACTGTGGCCTCTGGGAATAGAAGCCGTCTTATTGCCATAAACAGCAAAAAAAAACCCGGATAGCCATATTACTGTGTCATCATGATCACAACCACCACAGGGCTGTGGCGAAGTGAGTGATGGCTGGTAACATCCTGCCACCTATTTAAATGCTGCGTCAAATTTATAGCTGTGTAAACCAATCTAGCATCAAGGCTAACCCAAATGATGATGCGTCAGAGCTGCCGCAGATAAATGAAAGATGTTCGACACCAGCTCTGTGCTCATTTATCGCCGCTGCCTGCGTCGGTTAAAAGCAGAGGGATTGTTATGCTGATGGAATTTGCATACAATAGCTCACGTCCGCACCTAAAGCATGTAGGCTTTTGATTTGCAGCCCACAGGTTACTGGCTGAACATGCTGCAGTCATTTCTAATGTAACGTTCTAACCAGAGGACGTGGAAGGCTTTGAACAGCCCACTAAAAGTATCATGAAGCCGAGAGTTTAACATCCTGGTTGAATAAGCTCTGCTGCCCTGCGGGGCCGTAGGCCGACTGTGTATAACTCACCTGTCATGAATAAACATCCGCCATCCGTAGATATCTGGTGATTTCGTGTGGTGATTCACAGCTTGATTTGCATTTTTGTTATGCCGTTCCAAGATTATATTAAGCCGCTGAAATGCCACGTGATGCTTTGACCACAGCGATGGTTCTGCCTGTTATTTTTAACCGATAGCTTCTCCTGCTCGGGTCAGTTTCGGGCCCCGTAGAGCTCATTATCGTAGAGCTAGGGTGGATGTTGGCAACAATACAAGACCCTCCTCCACCTTCGGGCCCTGCAGCATGTTAGATAAAACACGAGGAGGAGTTGGAGGAAGGCCCGAGCATCAATGCAGCGTGTATGATCAATAGCAAGCTGCATAACGGTGTATGCTAAAGAGTAAAGAATGACCTTAAACTGTGGCACATTTACAAATGCTTTAACCCTCTGAGACCTGTTTTTGGCATTTTTAGGGGGGGGACAGGGGCTCTTTAGTGGGACATAGCAGGTCAACAGTATATGTCACATAGAAGTGATGCACATCATCTCAAAGCTGGGAACCTGAGGGATTAATTTGAGATACAGCTCAGTGCTGTGTGTCAGGTTGTTCTAGTCATGAATCAGAAAAAAACATGAATTAGCTCTAAAACTGAGCCTGCCACAGCCTCTGAAAGACTCTAAAGTTGGTCGGGAGCACCGGCAATCTCGCGGGTTTCAGAGGGTTAAACATTTACTTGGCCTTGAGATGTTTGGTGTGTACAGTGAGTTCATTTCCATGGCAATCCAGTACTATCTGTGATGTCGAGTCTCTGTAAAGATGTCAGATCAAAGAGTGTGTTGGTGGCATTAAGTTTCTTGAACTGAAATGTGTTAAATATTAAGTTCTTTCATTGAACACTTCATGGCTGAATGAACTGAATTGGAACACTGAAGTCTTAATCTCCGGTGGATGTTTTAATACTACAGTTTGTCTCTATGTCGTCCACAGTGGGACTAAATGGATGAATCACAGCTGTGGGTGGGATACTCACTTGTTCCCTACTTGAACATTCACGCTAGTGATTCTGCTTCCCGTGACGCACATCGCTATTCTCTCTGTGTTTACTCCAACTCATATTGGATTTACTACCTTTCACTTTCAAAATGATGTTAGAATTAGGGGGCAGGCCTTTGCTGCTGCCCTGTTAACTTAGCTTTGCCTCGTTTACTAGTTTAGCCTTCAGTCACCCACAGTTAATATCGGGGCCACACAGCCTGCGTGAGCAGCGCAGCTCAGGTGCCGCTCAGGCAGGTGTTGTAGAAAATGCAGTGACTTGCACAGTTCTATAAATGAATAGAGTAAAGGCGTGTAATTGTGGATTTATTATTTACAAATGAGCACACGCTGTGGCCATAATGAAAGGCAAACTCTATGTAGAAAGGAAGGGCTGGCAGGAGCAGCACAGCAGCAGCAAAACTATCGGTGTGGACACCACACACACGAGAGACGCAACAGTTCAGCGAGGTAGCCATCACGCACTGCTGACGCAGGCGGTGTGGCCCGGGTGTTACACAGCCTTGCTAACTATATTATATATTATATTACGATGGTTTGTGTTAACTGTTAACCTTTGCAGATCTCTCTTTTAGAGAGCGGTGTCCATCAGTTAGAACAGCTTATCTCTGCTAACGTTACCTTAGATGTCATGGGTACTCACCTTGTCACTAACTTTTCTTTGAAACTGGGATCTCTTGCCATAACTTAAATAGAATATATATAATATTCATAAATTGTAACGGGATAAGCGGTTGCAGATGGATGGATGGATGGATGTTTAGTTGTTCTTTTGGTTTGGTGATATGAGCGTTGTTTTAGGACATGTAGTTGTAACGTGGTGAGAACTGTCTGCTCCTGTTGAATGCCTCTCTGCGCTTTGGGGATTGAGTTTTGCATGTCTGATGAAGCGACTTGTTGAACAACCTGAATACTGAATATGTTGTATGTAGTTAACAGATTTTGCTCTCTGCGTCATTCACATTTCACCTGCCAAAATGTTTATCACAGAGAGAGTAGCTGCCATTTTAACAGGAAAAGTAATTAAAAGAAACTGCTGCAAGCTGCAAGGTTGAGCCAATTAAATTAATGTATTTTAAAGCCCCGCTTCGATGTTTCTGTCAGTTAATGTATTTTGGAGAAGGCTGCACACAGTCACACACAGGCCAAAAATACTCGGATATTTCACTCCCTCATTAATCCCAGTAAAAACATGTGCACTTCAATCCTAATTCGCAGCGTGTGTTTTTCATTCTAATTTAATCAAATCTTGGCATTCATTTTCTCAGCTGCCAACAGAGTGTAAAATGCAAAATAATCACTAACTTTGTCTCGTTAATAGGCGTTAACAGAGACTGGCGGCGCCAAAATGTAAGCTGGACCCTGCGAGTACTTGAAGATGCTGTTTTCACAGTATTCTCTTAATCATCAACCCCCCTCCAGTTATTCACATATTTAATATGCAGCAGCTACATTTGGCACAACACTTTTACTGTATGAACCGCGTCCAAAAATGAATTGGGGATCGTTACAGATATGCAGACGAATTCTTGCATTAGAGACCGTAAAGACTTTAGTGAATTAGAGTGACCATCTACACTAAATCTGCTCACACACACACACGCGCATATAGAGACTGACAGAGAGAGACAAGATAATTTTATTTACCGGTATGATTCTATCAAGCAAAGACATCAGTAATTGATCACACATGGATCACTAAGCCTCCTCTCCTCTCCTCTCCTCTCCTCTCCTCTCCTCTCCTCTCCTCTCCTCTCCTCTCCTCTCCTCTCCTCTCCTCTCCTCTCCTCTCCTCTCCTCTCCTCTCCTCTCCTCTCCTCTCCTCTCCTCTCCTCTCCTCGCCTCGCCTCGCCTCTCCTCTCCTCTCCTCTCCTCTCCTCTCCTCTCCTCTCCTCTCCTCCTCCCCTCTCTGTTTTTATTTTCTCCCTTTCTTCCGCCAGGAAGACTTTTAGATCCAATTTGCAGTCCTCGCTGTGCCTGCGTTACCATCTTTCTCGACTTCAGTGTATTCACCAGCCTGAAGCTCCGTGTGAACTTCTCTTCACACACTGGAGATGGTATCTGTCGTTCCAGGGAGAAATGGAGCAAACGGGGAATAAGATGTTGACAGTGGACATCCTTTTTCACTATTTTACAGAACATATGATACATATGTGTGTACTGTATGTCTGCGTGGCAGATATGTGTGTCCGCACGCATGCTTGAGCTTCCCCTCCCGTTTTCCATAATCTTACCACACACCACCACAAGTCAGAAGCAGGGCCCTTGCAGGCTGCATTCTAAATACTCTCAAGGCTGGAGGCAAAGCAACATGAATTTCAATGAATTATTAAACAGGATTATTTATTTACTTCCTCCGCACCCTGAACCACCTAACTGGCAAATCTACATAGCATTTTTTCGAACCTGTGGCACATTTGTATGCATAATTTACTCTCATGGCTGAATATTTTCTTTAGGATGTCGAGTTTAGTCTATTCCCCCGCGCACCGTTGGGAATCAGCCCAGTGGACGTTGAATTTTGTAGTACTATTATTCTAATGGACTTTGATTGTACTTTGCACTGCGCTTATCTTCATGATTGATTTTGAAATGTCAATTAGCATATTTATTTCTTGTGGCCATAATGTGGCGCCTCTGAATTTTTGGTTTGTTTTAGATTAATGACATTGTGCGAATCAAGTGGCATTGTTCTGGTGGGTGAGGATGTGCCAAATGTATGTGTGTGTGTGTGTGTCAGACTGTGTTGGCAGTGGGAGAAAGAGATGAATAAGCGAGCAGAGGACTGGAGCCCTGCCAGCCCGTGAGACTCCGGCGCACTGCAGATGAGCCAAACCTCCATCCATTCACATGTAGAGCGCTCCATGGTGGGGTGACGACATGCTCCCACCGCCGGCTTGTCTGTCAGAATTTATATGTATATGTTGACGCACACTGTAATTCTGTAGCAGTTTCCATTAAGAGATATTGTGCCATGATTAAATATCAATCTAAAGCTCCTGATCCAACAACCTTGGTTTTATTATGAAGTTTTAAATGAGAAAATCTTACCAATCGCATGGTAAACATCATTATGTATTTATAAAAGCCTGCCTTGGATCATTAACGGCACAGCACACATCAAACATGGCACCTTAATAACTGGCAAACAGCCCACGTGTAAGTGAAGCGCGGGGTGTGTGACCTATGCAAATAGCACACAGATGAAATGTAAATCAAGGTAAATGAGATGACACCTCCATTCTTGCCGTATTGAGCAGAACCTGTGCAGGTTTCTTTACGTTGCCATTCATCTGGTGTGATAAGGAGTGTGTGTGAGTGTGGGTCAGAGACATCAGCAAGACTAACACTGCAGTGATGGAGGATGCAGCTGGAGGGCAGTTAGATTACAGCAGGATCCTCCTGATATTACTGCCAGGGGTGCAACATGTGCCTGATAGAGTGTTTTGTATCAGGGCAGAATCAGTTAATGAATGGACCCCTCAGGGCTAATAAATGCACATGAATGGTGGTGTTATTCAGGATTTCTCTGTAAATACTGCCAGTCAGGCGCAGACACCTTGTCTTCTACTAGGATTTACGATTATTGAGGAACTCTTTGTCAGTTCTACTGACGGGAGTTCTGTAGAAACTGCTTATCTACTTACATACACATATTTCAAACACTGTAAGAAAATACATTTCTGTGACTCTGTGAGTCTTTGCGGTTACCTGGCCAGCATTTTATTTGAATATGTATTTATTCACATACTGCGCTGTATAGTACATCTATTTATTTGAGATACAAATTCATGCTTGTTAAATTTGCTCACAGCGAAGAATTTTCAAACAAGCTTTCGCTTGTCAAAATCTTGATCCGAAAGTCAGATTTTAAATGCGAGATCAGAAGTCGATTTTGCTGTAAAAAGATATGCGAAATGCTAAGATGAAAAGTCAAGCGCAAATTGCTTTCATTTGGATGTGAACCCAGAAAACCAAATTTCAGAGGGAGCAGAAAGGCAAAAAGTCAAAGTTGCCCTCCCACACAAAGGAAGAAGCGAACTTGTGTACAGCTGCAGCTGTACGGCAGCACACGGCTGCCACCATGACAAATACAATCTGCTCCTTCTCATTTATAATGAGAAGTTTTCTGCTTTTAATGAGATTTTTTTTGTCATTGGATACTTTCACGATGTGTTTTTCCCCATTATTATGACACCAACAGATAATATGGAGAAACTTCTCTCATTAAAATGTCACACCAACATCTCGTTATAACAAGACACTGTGACTCCAAAAAGAGAAGTTAGTATAATGTGGTCACAAGGAACATTCACATGGTCCAGTCAGAGGACAATGTGAAGATATAGTAGTCATTGGAAATCTATTATTTCTAGAGTTGTCCCGATACCGATTCCAGTTTCAAAAATGCGTCCAACACTGCCCAAAGTTTGGAATCGGGTATCGGCGGGTATCGGCGGGTATCGGCGAATACGCCAGTCTGTGCACCGATACCATAATTCATTAACCCAGAAAGAAATCAACTTGTTCAACCAGATATCAATTCTTCTTTGCCGCTCCAAAACAGTAGCCTTCACTGTGCTGGCACCCTGGATGTATCATGGCTACCACTGGCAACTACTGTTTTAGAGCAGCGAAGAAGAACTGATTGCAGGTAGTTTGTCACAGCTGTTAAATAATGATAATAATAATAATAATAATAATAATAACTATATTTTTTCATCACGCTGTCATTAGATCGGTACTTGGTATCAGCCAATACCGCAAGTTCAGGTATAGGAGCTGGTATCGGGAAGGACAAAATGGTATCGGAACATCTCTAATTATTTCATTATGTTTACCAAGACACTGTGGTTATTGTGTAAGCAGAGAAAATATTGTTAAAGGTGCTAAATTCGAATTCTGAGCACATCTATGATTGAGGGTTTGCCTCCACACGGCTCTCAACATGGCGACAGCTGAGTCCGCGGCTCGCAGCTAACGGTGATAACAGTGTTAACATTGTTAACAGGAGGGTGGGCACTACGCTTCCGTGACAACGCCGTCGGTCGAGCTCTTCAAGCTCGATCTTTACATAGCAAATAGTTGTATGATGCTATATTAATGCTCTGAATTTCTTATAGAGCACCTTTAAATACGATACTGTTACAGGCTTTGTACATTAACAGAATGTTGAACTTTTAACAGGTGAAAGCTTTTAAAAGGTCTGTTGTTAACATTCATTCAGAGCTGCGCTGGGCTTTATGGATTCATATAGTAACATCTACTGTGCTCTATAATGGCAGAATCTTGCTTTACTTCACACCAGGCACACATCTGAATTATTTAGACCCGTCATCGTCAGTTTCTCTGATGTCCATAAGCTACAATGTCCTTTCATGAGGCTTTGACTCGAGATCTTGTTCTTGTTAAAGTGAAGCAATATGAAAGGTTCTTGTTATTACGGCGTACTGGCTTATCATTTAAAAGGAAAAGTTCCTTGTTGCAACAAGATAAGTTTGCACGTCGCTATAAGGAAAAAGGTTTCTTGTTTTAATAAGTGAGAAAGCGAGCAGAATATTTTTCTCTCCTGACGGCAGAGATACACGGCTGTAGCAGTTTGACCAAAGCTTCTTGAACTTTCCTCTGACCATGCACTGTGATGGAGAAAAGGAATACGTTTCATCCGAGTCTCATGCAGCTGGTGCAAAGCAGACCTCTGACCTCTACAGCTCTCTGACCAGTCAGGCCAACAGGGCGGGTGCCATCATCGCCTCCACATGTACAGTATGAAGTAGAGTGGAACCGCAGGAAGCAGTTTGATGTGTGAGCTCGGTGCTAGGTCTGCTGGTGCTGAGCGCCAGGTCTGGGGTCTGGCAGGGGCCTCCCAGTTGGGCCTCACATCCGAGCTACCCACTCCTGAATGTCTCTTTGAAGTGCTGGGGGAAGGTTAAGTGCAGACAGGGGTGTATAATGGCTGGAAAGAGCTGTGCTGCGTTGTCATATGTAGTCTTGTAAATGCTGCTGAATCAAATCCAACTGAGCCTTAGCTGAGTGCTGCAGTGCTCGGGTTACATGGCCGACATAAACATCAGAGAAAAGGTATTATTCAGGCTGGCACTATGCTGATGCGCTCTGACATAATAGAACATAAAGGATGTGGGAAGGGAAGTTGCATTAAATATCTCTCAGGGCCCCTCCCTTTCATCACATGGCCATGCACTGCACCATCCACAGCAGTGTGTTAAACAGGGGAGGGCTGCACTGATGACATGCTGTCGAGTAGAAACAGGGTGAAGAGCTGAGCTGGGCTAACGTAGGCAGACACCGGCGCTGCGCCTGCTGCTTTCCGTATCTCCGCCTCTGTCACAGTTTAGTATACATTTGCCTTTCTCTATCTCGCCCACATCATCATTTTTCTTCCTGCCCTGCTCTCTGACACTTATCCCCCCTCCTCATTATTCACCCCTTTTCTCTGAGCGCTCTTTGGTGTGGTCTCTTGTCTAGCTTGCGTTGAACCTTTCTGTAATGCCTCTGCCTATTTTATTTGTTTTACTGAATCAAGGCCACAACAGTGAGCTCTGACAGGCCTCTCCATCATGCTCGGCCTAGTGATTGATCTCAGACGGGCTTCGGGAGAGTAAGGACTTACAGAACAAACAAACACAAGATGCGTGTGAAACGTCTCGCCCACACCGACATACTTTTTCCCAGCGATGGTTGATGTCAAGGTAAAAGCTAAATGGTGAAAGTTAAATGAATTGGATTTCGGTCTTGATTAAGATGAAGCAATTTCCAGCACGTTTCTGTGCTTTAGATGCGAGCACTCACAGTAAAAGCCCTTTTATTCACACTTATTTAGATTAGGCTCCATCAGCCCATTAGCATGGATGCTGTGGCCCCTTGGCAAGAGTTCTACTTCTGACATCCAACTCAATCATTTATGCTGGCCGGTGCCAGTGTCCATGTCCAGCACAGAAAGATGGCACATGGGCAGGGGGGCGGCAGCCTGCCCCTCAGATGGCCTCACTGCATTTGGGTAAATCGGCACACAGCAACGTGTAAATCACATATAGTGTGACGCAGGACAGCGTTAACATCGCCTCTGCAGGTTGTGCGACTCTCTAAATCAGATGATGTTGATTCATCAAGCTCTTTCAGCGCCATTACAAAAGATGAAACTGCCTCAGCTACTTGTGTTTGATTGCTACATGTGTGAAATGGGATCCAAACTGCAGCACCGTCTGCTTCCATTTACACAGAGGGCTCCATTGATAACAAACGATAACAGCGAGATCTCAGAAGGATGTCTGAGTAACAGATTACACAGATCACTGTGACGTGTTGCATTCAGAGTGAGCACTATACTCAGGAGTGTGAACATACAGACTAGAGCTGTGACGATTAACCGATTAGTTGTCAACTCTTAAATTAATTGCCAGCTATTTAAAAAATCGATTTAATGGTTTGTGTCAAAATTCTCAGATTTCAGCTTCTTAAAATATGAATATTTTCTGGTTTCTTAACACCTCTGACAGTAAACTGATTATCTTTGAGTTGTGTAGAACAAGACATTTGAGCTTTGGGAAACACTGATCTACATTTTACGACATTTTATAAACCAAACAACTATAAAAATGTACAGATTAATTGACAATGAAAGTAATCGTGAGTTGCAGCCCTAATACAGTAAAAGGATTGTGTCTCATACCAGCCTGTTCTCATTCCCAGGGTGTCAAATACCGAGGTTTTGTCACGTCCGTCGGTGTGAGATACCGCCGCACAAGGCACCCTCTATGAGCAGACTCGACTTTCCATTAACGTCAATGTAAACCCATTAAACTCTCAGAGAAAGTGTGTCATGAGTGACTGTGGTGACGTAGTTTAAAGAGCGAAAAGACACACTAAGGGTGGGCGGTAGGGGAGGTGGATGGGTCCAACAAACACAAGGCTGTCATCCAAGAGACCGCTGTTTGTGTTCCGTGCGTTAAGTTTCAATTTCACGTCTGTTCGTGTCCCGTCTTCACAACGTTCAGATTCATTTTCACTTTGCAAACGTAGTAGTTTCAAGCCAAACCATCTAGGTTTTTACTAAACCTAACTAAGTGGTTTTGTTGCATAAACCTAAAGTGAAGACATGGGGCGTGACAAAGCGGCGGTATGTGATGAATTGGGATGAGAACGTGCTGCCCATGCGTGTGAGACAGCAGTGGGCAATGAGAAGGAACCAGGCGGAGGTGAAGAGAGGAAGACATTGAGGTGGAGAGTCGGAGGTGCACAAGCTGTCCTGAGATCTGTTCATCAGAAGCTGCTCTCTAGATTTTACTCAACCCCCTCTCTCTCTCTCTGTCTCTTTATTTCTCATCCTTTTCCCTTCATACTCGCCTCCCTCTACTCTATATTCCATTGTTCTGATGCCCTTTGACCTTTCGCCCCACTGGCCTCTTTCCTGCATAAACATACTCCATTAACAGTAAGTTACTTCATTCAGAGAACTCTCAGGCAGCCCGTTAAGGTCAACTGTGTTGAACTTGAATTAAACTTCTGCCAAATTTTTTTCATAACTACATTCAAATGGGCTATGGGGGGCTCTTATTGCTAGACGATATGAATTCCCCTCTGGTTTCTCATTATCGTTGTTCACTGAAATGCCACCAAATGTGACATTTAGACCATCCGAAGCTCCGTTTCATTTCTGTAAAAAAAAAAAAGGGTTTGGATTTTACATGATTAAAGTCGTTCTCGGTGTACATATGAGGTGCACTATGTCTTCGGGAAGCCTTGAGTCAAGGTGATACTGGGAGTGGAATGCCAATTCCTTTCATCAGTAACTGAAACACTAAGAGTCATTACTCCTTAACTGAATTGGAGTTGTACGTTTTTTCCTCGTTATTTGCTGGAACAACAGAATCGTTTCTCATCAACGTAGGCATGTCGGCGAGAGTTACTGAGGGAGTGAGGGGGGGGGACAGAACGGATGAGCGGTTGAGGTCATGGAATTCCCATGTGGCTGGTCCATCCCCGAGGTCGGCACGTTAATGAATGAGCAGAACTCGCCCGTCACTCTGGAATTGGAGCACTAACACAACAATAGCCCTTTCCCCCGATGAGGAGCGCGGTGCAGGAGGGCTTCAATTTGCCTCTCCTCTCCCACAGAGCTTGGCATTCAGCAGAGCGTTCCTTATTCAGAGAAAGCATCCGCGGCAAAATAAAACTAGTGCCATCTGCTCCATCTCCCCTTGCTTCCCCGCCACAAAGCAGATGATTATCAACTGGAGCCTGCTCAGCTTCAGCGGAGCACTGGAGCATCTCAGCCAGCAACCAAAATATCAACTGTCTGAATTTGGGAACTTTTGACAAGTCGCAGGCTTCCTGTTTTGCACTTAGATTCTCTGTAATGTGCTTGTTCTCTGTACACATGACACTGTACCATTGACATTTTATGCAGTACAACACATTCTGAAATACCACGCATAATTACATTTTATGTAATACTCTGAATGCAGGCTTCTGTGTTCTCCGCTGTTAGCAGAAATGCCAGGGTGATAATGGGCTGCATTGCGTCAAGTAACAGTGTGTGCTTTGAAGGCTGATATTTTTCTTCTTTCCTGCTCTGTTAGCACGAACAGACATTAATGGCCAAAGGATAGCCAGAAACAAAAAAGGACACTAGAAATGGAGACCACAGGGGTCCATTCACACCCTCCTGTGCCTGTCTTCATAGAAAATATGTATCTCAGCAGGCCACTGTGTCACATGTTGTGTACAGCCAAGAGAGGTGCACACCAACACACCACTAGCTGTGGTTGCACGTGCATCCTCTGATGACTGGAATGTGAGAGGTTTTCTAGATAGGGTAAGGTCTTAAAGGGATAGCTCAGGTGTTTGTATGAGGTACACCCTGATGTATGCTCTCAGTTTGGAGAAACTGGCAAGAATGCTGGCACAGAAGCCAAGCAATGTACTACTGTGGACCAGGGCAGCAGCAAAACGTAATTTAGCCGGGTAACTGAAGCTGTTATATTCATCTATGATCTCCTCAAAGCCACCAGACTCCTTTGAGAAAAACATTAATTTTACCTTGCAGAACACGGGAGTTGCTGGTCTACCGCTGCCGTGATATTGTGTGACTTTGGTGAATCCGAACTAACCCCTTTGAAACACCAAAGTTGCACAATAGCACAAAGTCACCGATCGAGGCAGCGGTAGGCCATCTATTCCTGCATTCTGTGAGGTCAAATTACAGTTTTTCTCTAAGGAGTCTGGTGGCTTGGAAGAGGGCATAGATCACGACTTCAGTTCCCCATTGGATAGGGATATCTGACGGCAAGGTAAAGCGTTGAAAATATTCTAATTATAGCATTTTTAGGTGGCTGAAATATGTGTTGCTGCTGCCCCCGTCCACGAAATTACATTGCTTTTGCTTTACTCCAGCTTGTCTGTTTCTCCGAACTGGGGCTGTGCTGACCGGCATCTACTGTAGGTAATACACTCACTGTGGATAAGTAACTCATACAACCTCACTTCAAAACACCTCGACTATCCCTTTAAAGATAAGTCTGGTGTTGTTCTATGTTTTTTTTATCATCAGCGGATGCATTTAAAAGACCAAATCCAACACTGAATGGATCCTATTAAGAAGTATTGTCTGTGTAGCCACAGCCTGAAATACAGTAGCTTGTTCCTCAGTGCCACTGTTGTCCAAAATCTATTAAAAACAAATCAATGAGCCACACTTGCGGTGCACTTGATGACATGTTCCTTCATTATCATAAACGTGGGAACTATAGTTTATGATCAGTCAATCGCACGTACACCATTCTGCTGCAGTAAATACGTAATGTGTTACTCAGAGTGGTGTATAAATGTAGTCACATTCATCTCCCTATCTCTCTGGCTCGTTCCTTTGGATAATAACAGCAGACACAAAGAATTCCTCAGTGCGAACATCAAATGCAGCATCATCCACTGTGGCATTCAATATGAAAGCTTGCTCTGTTATGCAGATTGGTGGCATTCTCTTTGCTCGTCACCCTCACACTGTTTGAGACAAGTGTATGTCCTGCCTGTCATTGTACATACAGTGTCCACCCTATCACAAAATGGATTTTCAATAGAAAAAAGCTCCCTCCCCTCCGCCCTAATCCAATTTGCGGCGTATTTGTATGCCTTATAAACGCCTTAAAAGTCTGCAGCTTGGCTTGGCTAGCCTTTTTTTTTACATCAGAGACAGAGATGACATGAGGACAGGGAGAGAAAGTGGAGCAGAGAGATAGAAGAACAGGGATGAAGACGTGGAGGGACAGAATGTAACGCAGCGAGGCAGCCTCGCCGAGCGAGAGAGACAAACCAGCATGCAGACGGGAGGACACGCAGCCACTGCATTCAGTAGTCGACACCGTCTCTCCACTGCTGCTGTTTTTCTCCCAGACTGAGCTTAAGCTGAATAGCAATAATTTATCTGCCGCTCGTATGAAAAATGGAACACATGCCAACAGACAATAGCACACACGGCAAACACACAAGCGCACACAAACAGAGAAACAGAGAGGGGGGGAAAGATTACACACAAATCATATGAGGGGATTTCACGGTGAATCAATTATCAGTGCTTCCATCCGTGTCTGGCAGGATCGCGCTACGAGGTGAGCCGAAAGGGTGGGAGGTTGCAGGGATTAGAGCCCACAGCAAGGAGCGGGAGGAACAGGATGGCCACAAAAGAAAAGAGGATGACCAAAGGGAGAGTTTTTAGACAGGTCAGGCTTTGAGGACAAAGAGCCGTGGACCATAAATAACGTGCAGGCTTTTTTTGTAGAGGCTGTTCCAACAAACTGAGACACTTAAAGGGACTCCCTGTAAGAATCAGAAAGTGCTTGTTAACAGAGACACCTGTGGCTGTTGAGTCAAAAACAGTCAGTGTCCTGTTGCTCTCACTACCAACACACACGAGACTGAACGTGATTGACATGCATCATATTGAATAACATTTGCAACATTAGCCAACTGAAACCTAAATGCTTGGCAGTAATGTTAGCTTACCAAACGAAGGTTCCTCCATGAATCAAAGGCCCGGCTAACTTTTCCTGCTCCAGCCTCCCGACCGTGGTCAGAAGGCACAGGGGAGACACCCTTGTTTTGGTCTCCTGGGCCGGAGTCGGTAACGTTACTCGCTCTGGAGTTAACCAGGGAAACATCTCCACTGTACATCCCCGTGATATTCTCAAACCTAAACTAACTCTCTTCTGCTCCGCTGCTCGCTCGTTTTCTCACACACCCGCCGCCGCTCTCTCTCTCTCTCTTGCTTCACCACTCACACACCACATGCACACACACTTCCGCAACACAAGTTTTCGCCCAACGTCGGTCACATTCCTGTTTTGCAAGACTGGCTTCAGTCGATATAACTTTTTTTTTTTTTTTTTTGTGCTTCTGTGGAGTTTGTGTCGGAGCCTGAGCTGTGGTGGGGGCTTGTCGTTTGTTGGCGTTGGCGGACTCCATTTCTAACAAAATTTTGGTTGTGACCGAATGTTAGCTATGGCTAAGGCACTCGCGAGCGCGCATGACATCACATCTGTTTGATTTATACATGTAAAAAGTTACATACAGTCTCTTTAAAACCTGTTTACGTCCTGTTATGTTGCACCACGTTGCCTCCTGTGATAATATCGCCCGGTGAAAGAGCCCAGGCTAAGCCCAGCAAGTTTCCAGCTGTCAATGTTTGTGTTATTAGTGGAACAAGAGTGGGGATTGAGAGGAGAGGCATCTTTGCTCCGAGCCATGAGGAGGCACGACACTGGAGCTATCTGTTGCCAATCCCCCTTCTTAACACTTGATGTGTGCGTTTGTGCGTGTGTGTGTGTGTGTGTGTGTGTGTGAGTGCGGGTGATTGCACATGCGTGCAGACACAGTGGGAACAAATCGCTATTTGCATGAGGTTCACATTCATTAACAGTTCATACCAGAGAGCATAATTAAAAGCTTGCTGTGTTTGTAATTACCCTGTAGCACCTGTTCCCCCCACTGCATGTCTCCTCTGCCCACAATGCAACACTCGCTATCACATTCGCTCATAGGTGGCGTGAAGGGCCTCAGGGGCACAATTTATTCTTTTAAGTTAGATGAGATTCATAAAGTTGAGATTTGGCTCATTAAATCAGACGAGTCATTAATTGGGATCAGAAGGAGAATAAATGGGAATGTCGGGGCAACCCGAGAGCAATGCAAATAGCAAAAGACACAAATATTTAAATGTGGCTAATCCAATATGTATCCCGTTGTTGCATGATAAAGAGGGCGGTTTAATGGAGACATGGTTTAACAACCAGCAGTGTGATGAACCGTATCACATGCATGTTCTTCTTATACATGCACGCACACACACATGCATGCAAACATGACACAGACATGTGCACGTTTATTTCTTTGAAGAAAAGATATAACAGGACCGTCGGCTGCCCTTTAAAGGGCTCTGCATCTCTGATGAGGTGTGCAGCAGCAGTCTGTGTGTGTGTGTGTGTGTGTGTGTGTGTGTGTGGCCTTTATACAAATATGTGTGAGGGTGTGAGAAAGCTTTTCACTCAAGGGGCCCTCTGATGCATGGTGACACCCTAATTTGGCATTTTTGAAGAAGTGCTGCACAGACAGCCTGGGACTTTGGTGGACTGTTTTTTTTTTTAGTCAGGAACCCCCCCCCCGGTAGGGGAAGAGAGGAAAGAGAGCGAGACTAGTGAGTGAGAACGGGGATGAGCTGAGAGATGATGTTTCATTAGCTTGGGCATTACTCACCAGGGTTGCTATTTCTCTCAGCTATAAACCTTTTGTCTTTCCCTGCCCCTAGTCAGATACATGCAGCTGCTGTAGTGCGAGGGAGAGGAAGGTTAGAGGAAGAGAGAAAAGGGAGTTTTCAAGGCAGAAGGAGTGGATGAAGATCGGAAGAGTGAATCAGCATGGCCTTCAGAGGGGTATTCCAGCAAGTTATTGTTACGGTTTTATAAAGTTAGAAGACTAAAAAGAGACAGATTTAAAAAATAGAATGGTCAAAATCTATGCAGAGATATGCTGACTTTTAGTCCCTTGTATGGGTTAAGATTAAAAACACTAGATCCTATATTTTCCACGACAGCGTGTGCCCGTCCGGAACGGGCCGATTGCCTGGCCCCCAGAAGTTCTGCTTCCAACGTTGTTGAGAACCGTGGTATGGCTGCTTGTACCCACCAAGTGTGAAGTTGATTGGATGAACGGTTCTCGAGATATGTGAAGGACAGTCATACATACATACCCAGACAGACAGAAAGACAGAGAATACGTCCTTAATAGCTAGATGCTGCTACTACAGCGCCACCTATTGGCCTAATGCAACAAATGTGCCATGGTCACTCAGACATCATATCTAGACATGTGTACCAAATCTGGTCGCAATAGCACAAAGCATTCAGGAGATATGACATATTTTGTAAGCCCTGCCCGCAGCGTGTGAGCTAACTTTTGAGGGCCAGCTATATAGCAAAACTGTACACAACATCAACAATCCCAAAAAGTAGCTTTTCCCAGTTTGATCCAGAGATGTTCTGTACCAAATTTGGTGAAGTTTGCACAAAATTTGTAGGAGGAGTTTCAAAAAATCTGAAATTCAAAATAGCGGAAAATCAGTCAGGTTGGTTTTGATTGCATGGCTTATACAAATTGAATTCCTCTGAGAATTTTATATCTGAAATCAAAAATTACAGGCCAAAACGTTAACCTCAATTGTTATAGCAACACCATCGGGCCAAATTGCACCACATTCGACGCTGCACTCCCTTGGGTCCTGAGCGATACACCCGCTAAGTGTGAAGTCGATCTGATGAGCGGTTCTCGAGATATACGAATTACACACAGGGACAAACGCCACCTCTTCAGTTATTACGCTGGCTTTCACTTATAGATTTGTGGTCTTCAAATTATTTTTTCAGGCTTTGGAGTGCTCCCTCCTAAGCCGCTCCTCGTAATGAATAAACTGAATTGTACTGTGTGAAATCGGTGGAGGGCCCCTTTAAGAAATGACCGGGTCAGTGGTAGAAAGAGGAAACAGGAGGGAAGGATGGGAATAAAGGTGGTGATTAGAAAGAAAGCAAACGAATGGGAGGATCACGGGGAAACGATTGGTTTGAATAGCTCTATTGACTGCATTAGTTTTCAGTTCAAACTAATTCTGCCTGTCACTGACTGACAGTAAATTCCTCTAGAAACCTATGAGGTCAAAGGTGGGTGAGTAATGACTAGCCGGCACAATTAACAAATGGATAATGGCTCCCACCTCCCACCTTCCCCCTGATCTGATGGCTTTGCAAAGCAAAGCCCGGTAATGACACTCGTTTCATTCAGGCCACAGTGGGAATTTCTTTCAGCTGTCTAGCATGATAATGACCATTTGGCCAATTTTCTCTCTTTTATCAGGCCTGAGCTCCCTTTTTTGTCTGAGCCTCACAATGTCTCCTCAAGGTAAAAATGTCTTCTAATGGGGTATGATTTAAGACCATGGTCACACTAAGCTGACTGCATTTTAAAACACATCATTTCCTCTGTCATCTACACGAAGATGGTGTTTTTCGCACCCTAAAGCACCATTTTAACACTTCACAGAGTGGATGAAACTGAAAATGTCATATAGTGTGGATGGAGAAAATAAAACCCACCTGATGACGTGTGCCTTCACGGCTCCGGTTCAGATGCTGTGTGGCAGAATTGTTAGGGAGCGAACTTCTCTGACACCTCCAACTCTCTACAGCATGTGATCGCTCATTGTGAATGCCAGAATCACGCAATAGAGGTTGCATCAGCTACACTGGAACACAATGTAAGACCATGGAGAGCAGGAGGTGACAGGAAGGAGGTTTAACCTGCTGAGACTCAGGAGAGTCACTGGGCTGTCAGGCCATGGCTGTAACACACAGCTTTGTCCCAATAGAGTGGTGCAGGAATGAGTCCTAAAACCCAGAACTGAGTTAACATTTCTGCACTTTCGGTTCCCTCGCTTCGAAGTCAATGTTTTTTTTGAATGGGTTTTTAGTTAGATGCCTGAAATAAGGTCCACAAGCTTTTGTTTTACGACTAAGAATACGTCAGTAAATATCCCTCTCGTGAATTTTACGTGTCTTAAAAAAGGCGATTGCTAATAGGTGGCTAAATCAGAGGTGTAACAATATATAGATCTGTAACGATATATCGATTCAATGATCCGATATCATCGATGCAAATTGAAAACATTGATACATATCGTCAGCTTTAAGATAAGCCTTTATTATGAAATTGCCATGGCACTTCTGTATCCCCATTTCCTTCCAAGCGTACCTCCTTCCTACAGAGGCCAGTAATACAATTGTCAAATCATATTTTAGTTGTTTTTTGTGAGTAAATGTAACTGATTGTGTTAAACGGGCACATGATATCATCTCGTCAGACTGTGCGATATCAGCAAATATCGTATCAATGTCCAAAGAACTGATATAATATTGTATTGTGATGAAACTTGGGATTTACACCCATATGCTAAATGTTATTAAATGTTTGTAAACGTCATCACGCCGAACACTAGTCCGCCTATAGGGGCCGTAAACATGCCGCGTTTTTTTTGTGCTCACATCCATTGTTGTCAATGTAAAAGGGCGGCAGGCCCGCTGAAAAGTGAGAGTGACCAATTTTTGGAACGCAGCAATGCGTCATCGCAGCACGCAGATTTTGGTTGCTTAGTAACGGCAGGCGCGGCAGCAGTGCAACCTCCCAAGCACCTTGGAAAGAAAAAAAAAAAGCGGTACAACTGATGTTTTCCGTGTGTTTTTTGACATGGCATGTGTACGGCCTCCTTAGCTTAGTGGTGGTGACGTGAAGTCATGTGATCGTGGTGTAGTTAGTTTATAGCCTAACGTTAGCTTTTTACTTATGGCAATAGCATTTATGCTTTAAAAATCATAAAAGTGGTGTTCATTTGTGGAGTTTATCTTGCTGAACAAAACGTCTAAGTATCATAAATGTTTGTTTGGCAGTGAATTTATTTTCTGCAATAATCCAAAACCCAATGGAAAAATCCCATTGGCTTTTTGTCGAGGGAACCAAGGCGATGCTAACTTAAAATATGTCTTCCCTGCAGCACTCTATTGAAAGGGAATGAAATAGATTTAATTGTTTTTCTGTGTGTCTGTGTGAACAGAGATGTTCTTAAGTGACCTGAAAATACTAGTGAAGACCCAATCAGTGCTCACATGTAAACAGTGTTAAATTGTAATATTGTTGACGTGGCCTAACACACCATCTGATGAGACATCTTGTATTTCAGGTCAGTTGTTTTGTAACCGCCTCAGTATTTCTTGTTTTCCTTGCTGAGAACAAACGTGATAAACCAGGGACAAAACAGCACCAGGGGCGTGGCGCGCAAACAAGGTCGGCAATTAAATGTGTCTGAACTAAACGCACTCCCTCCGTATTAGCAAGTCGCTCTGGGAGACAAGCCGCTCTCATTGTTTAAGCTCGCAGCAGCCCTGGGTGGGTGGAGGGGGAGGGTTGGTCAGGGTGAGGAGTATCAAGTTTATACAGGGGATGAATAGAAAATTTGATAAAAGCAACAAGTGTGACCCCTCTTTATACCGGGCGCGTTTATCTCTCAGACTGATGGGAGAAGGTGCGGAGAGGTGCCCCGGGAGGCCACCAGAGAGAGAGAGAGGGAGGCAGGGAGGGGGATGAAGCAGAATCGCCACACAAAGCACACCATTATTTTAGTGGCCCCCCTCTCCTGTGGGAGACTTGGCTGAATGAGCCTCTCCAGGAGCACAACTCAGTCAAGGCAACAGTGCTTAGCTATTCATTTATCTGAATAACAAGTGGAATGAGGCAGAGAACGAAGCGAAATGAGTGCAGGTGGGGAAACAGTGTCTGTACACAGACTCAGATTAATACTCCGACAAGGAAAATGTAACAGATACCCTGTACTGGACACGCACTTGCCAACCCTCTCGGTTTCCCCGGGAGACTCCCGTTTTTCATTGCCCTCTCCTGATATCCTCCCGGGGCCTCATTTCTCCTGTACTTCTCCCGATTTATAACACACGTTCATACCTTTTTTTCTTCTTCTCGTTATCTCAACATGTTTCTGGCACTCTACAGTAGGGGTGTAAGAAAATATCCAAGGATTCACACAAGGTCGCGCCAGAGGTGCGAATTATTCAGTTTTCCTTCCTGAGAATTAGAAGTAAAATTAAAAGTAGGCCTATTTAATGAAAAAATGCTTTTGCAGTGTACTTATTATTTTGCTATTTTCATTATTTAAACGTCACCAGAATGCAGGAAACAAAGTCTCTGAAACTCAAATCTTTCATTAATTTGTCATTAAATTATAAAAAAATCTACTAGTTTATGCGACCTTTGTCCTGTCTTCAAAAATATATATTTTCCCTTGTTTTAACCATCGGTAGTAACGTTACTACCGGTAATACGTGTGTGGCATGTTCAGTTTGGCTCTTTTCTGTCAGCATGTGTGTGCGTGCAAGCGGCGCCACGCCCCTCGTTGTTTCAGCGTGTAGATCAGCTATTCCAGCAGCTGAACATGTCGTCATTCAAACCCGACAGAAACAAAATAAAACTCACCAAAACCATCTTGGTTTCTCTTTCCATCGGCCTCTTCCACCTCTTCAACACTGTGGTTGAAATAAACTCTTAATCCATAGGGTTGGATGGGAAAATGGGGTATGCGGCGATTTTCAAAAAATCATCGACTAGTTCCCAGTGATTAAAGAATAGTATTTTTGCTTGGAATACACATCCCTAATTTTTAAAGTCTCAAGGTTGGCAAGTATGACTGGACATGTGCCACTGCTGGGCCACCAGTCCAACCAGTGGTGTTGATCTTACTCAGACCAGTTGTGGGGTTATAAAGAGGCGTGGAGCTGTAATCCTGTTGGGGCTCCCTGGGATTCGATGTAAAAGCTTTCCTCTGCACTCATCCTCCACTGTAGATCCTGTTGAAGTTGCAAATTGTTTTAGCCTCCTGGCTCTGGCTGGCGTCTCCTTGGCCTTCCCCGCTCCCTACACAGAGCTGGCAGCAGCACAGGAGGAGCTGTCCTACTTCTACTCCTTCTCCTTTACACTGTTTTTGATACGGTGCATCTGTGTTTTTCTGACTCTCAACACGCACCTGCTTGTGCTAATATTAGAGACATTAAAGATGTTAACATGTATTGCACTCCCTTGTGGTTTCACCTTTCATTGGATGATCTCATTTTGCTGATTTGTAGCGTTCCTTTGAAAATCTCTCACAAAGAATCCTGAAAGCGGCGCTGATTCGCGGGTCAATATGCAGCTAAAAACCCAGGTGAAGACTGCTGAATTATTCTCTTCTAGTGCGCTCACATGAAAGGCAGATTTTTATCTTCCAGTCGCCTCTGGCCATGTGTTTAAGCAACGCCACAGACAGTAGAAGGCTCTGTCAGCTGCTTGAGAACTCCATAAAATCTGCTGCCGTGGCTGCATCGCTCAGCCCGGCCGCAGCCACTTGCCAGGAGGCTGTACTCTCACACAGCATCCTGCTGCAGCCCCCCGCCTGCTCCCCACGGCCTGGACGCCTGTTAGTACACTGGCAGGGAACAAGCGCTTTAGCCCACCTAAGAACAGGTGATCCTTCACAGATGGAAGAGGCTGCACCCAAGGGAGTTCACGCTGTATCGTTTGCATCTTTGGCTCATAAATCTTTTATAAAGGATGTCAGTTTTGCTTACACAGAGGGGAGGCGAACGCCCCTCAGGACCGCAATGAAATACAGGTACAAAAGGCTTCTGCGAGCTGCACTCGGTTTGTGTGTCTGCTTCGCTCGTGTGGGAGAGAGCAACTTTCTTTTGTGTAACACTTTGCGCAACTATTCTTCGATCCTAATTTAGTGCGTGTTCCCTCTTAAATGTGCTTATCGCGTGTTACAGCATATTTACCATACTAATGGCAGTGACCATTCAGATGCAAATGAGTAAAGGCTGTTTGGAATGTATCCAATCCCCCCCCTCCCTCGCATTACACTGGATTCCTGAATCACTTAGTTTCAATATGTATTCTAACCCAAGTATTATACTTTGCCGGAGTAATATTGGACTGCACAAAGGCAAGGCAAGGCAAGGCAGCTTTATTTGTACTGCACAAAGGCAAGGCAAGGCAAGGCAGCTTTATTTGTATAGCACATTTCAACAACAGGGCAATTCAAAGTGCTTTACAGAAACATTCAAGAAATAATTAAAACAGTTATAAAAACATTAAAACATTAAAGATTAGAAAATAAAAACAAGCTAAAAATAAAAGCTAGGATAGAAGCTAAAATTGCATAAAACTCAAAAGAGTAAAAGTTATAGTGCAGTGTCAGAATAAAAGGCACCCGCAAACAGGAAAGTTTTAAGCTTTGTTTTAAAAGAAGTGAGAGTTGGAGCGGTCCTGCAGGTTTCTGGGAGCTTGTTCCAGATATTTGGTGCATAAAAACTGAACGCTGCTTCTGCATGTTTAGTTCTGACTCTGGGGACACTAAGCAGACCTGATCCAGATGACCTGAGAGGTCTGGATGGTTCATAGCACAGCAGAAGATCAGAAATGTATTTTGGCCCTAAACCATTTAGTGCTTTGTAAACCAGCAGCAGTATTTTGAAATCAATTCTCTGAGAGACAGGCAGCCAGTGTAGAGACTTCAGAACTGGACTGATGTGATCCACTTTCTTGGTCTTAGTGAGGACTCTAGCAGCAGCGTTCTGAATCAGCTGCAGCTGTCTGATCGATTTTTTAGGAAGACCGGTAAAGACGCCGTTACAGTAGTCAAGTCGGCTGAAGATAAATGCATGGACTAGTTTTTCCAAATCCTGCTGAGACATCAGTCCTCTAATTCTTCTTATATTCTTCAGGTGATAGAAGGCTGTCTTTGTAATTGTCTTAATATGGCTGTTAAAGCTCAGGTCTGAGTCCATGACTACACCAAGGTTTCTGGCATGGTCTGAGCTTTTTAACATCACAGATTGTAGGTGAGCACTAACCTTTAATCTTTCTTTTTTGGCTCCAAAAACTACGACCTCAGTTTTGTCTTTGTTCAGCTGAAGAAAATTCTGGCACATCCAATTATTGACTTGTTCAATGCACTCACTCAGTGCTTGTATTGGACTGTAGTCTCCTGGTGATAGAGTTATATAAATTTGTGTGTCGTCTGCATAGTTATGGTAATTTATTTTGTTGTTCTCAAAAATCTGACCCAGTGGGAGCATGTAGATGTTAAACAAAAGAGGCCCCAAGATGGAGCCTTGGGGAACTCCGCATGTGATTTTGTTCAGCTCAGATTTGCAATTACCTATAGACACAAAGAAGTCCCTGTCTTTTAGGTAGGATTTAAACCAGCTGAGTGCTATGCCAGAAATACCCACCCAGTTTTCCAGTCGGTCTAGTAATATATTATGGTCAACCGTGTCGAATGCAGCACTGAGATCCAGTAAAACTAAAACCGTAGTTCTACCACTGTCTGTGTTCAATCGGATGTCATTGAAGACCTTAACAAGAGCAGTCTCAGTGCTGTGGTTTCGTCGAAAACCTGACTGGAAGACATCAAAAGAGTTGTTTAGTGCCAGAAAGCTATTTAATTTTTGAAAAACTGTTTTTTCAATTATTTTAGACAAGAATGGAAGATTTGATATCGGTCTGTAATTATTTACTACTGATGAGTCCAGATTGTTCTTTTTGAGGAGTGGTTTGATGACAGCAGTTTTCAGGGCCTGTGGGAAGACTCCTGAAACAAGAGATGCATTAACAATCTGTAAAAGCTCTGAGACCATACAATCTGATACTTTTTTGAAAAGGCCTGTTGGCAGAATGTCAAGGCAGCATGAGGAGGATTTTAGATGTTGTATGATTTCCTCCAGGTATGTCTGATTTATTGGATAAAACTGTGTCATGGTATTTGCGCCAGGTTTAAGTGGACGCAGGGGAAACAAACATCCTGTACCTGCTATGGAGGAAGTGACTGCTTGTCTGATTTTGTGAATTTTTTCTGTAAAAAAGGAAGCAAATTCATTGCAGGCCCTGGAGGATAAAAGTTCAGAGGCTACTGACACAGGAGGGTTTGTTAGCCTGTCGACAGTAGCAAACAGGGCACGTGCATTGTTATTGTTTTTGGTGATGATGTCAGAGAAGAAGGACCGCCTTGCATTTTTCAGTTCTGAATTATAAATGCAAAGTCTCTCTTTATAGATGTCATAATGAACTTGTAGATTTGTTTTCCGCCACTGGCGTTCAGCTTTTCGACACTCTCTTTTTTCATTTCTTACCAACATGGTATTTCTCCATGGAGATTTTTTCTTACCAGAGACAATCTTCACCGTTTTGGGTGCAATGGTATCAATAACATTTGTCATTTTAGAATTGAAATTATCTACAAGCTCATTGACAGAGGTCCAGGGGAGGGTGGGTGTGGAAGAGAAAGCCTGAACAAATTGATCACTGGTATTTTCAGTGATATACCTTTTTGTGATTACCTCTGTCTTATCATTTCTGTGCACAGGAAGAGTACTCTCAAAGAATACACATGAATGATCAGACAGAGCAACATCCATCACTACAACCTTGGAAATGTTCAGGCCCTTTGATATGATTAAGTCCAAAGTGTGTCCCCTATTGTGTGTGGGCTCTGTCACATGCTGACTCATTCCATAGTTATCAAGAACCTGACACAGTTCTTTGGCCCCTCTGTCCTGTTGGTTGTCAACATGGATGTTAAAATCACCAACAATGACTACACAGTCAAAGTCAACACAAATTACAGACAGCAGTTCAGTAAAATCATCAAAAAAGTTTGCACAGTATTTAGGTGGCCTGTAGATATTGAGAAACAAAGCTCGAGAAGAGGAGTTCAGCTGAAGAGCGACATATTCAAAAGAAGCAAAATGTCAGCAGTATGTAAGGCAGCAGTATGTGCGCATTATTCATTCTCAGTGACATATTTAGACACGCATGCATTTCGCTGAGGACAAACAGAATGACAAAAACACATTCCATTTAAGACGCTTAGCAGCGTGCAAACACCAAATCCAGCCTCTCTGTCCTTCTTCTTCTTCTTCTCCACTTCTTTGTCTCTCTGTCTTTTTTTTTTCGTTCTTTAAAAGAAGTTAATGGCTCACGGACTGTCTGTTGTATCGCGCCTCTAACTGCTTATGACATCAACGCTGTTTGCTTTGATCTAACCCTCTCTGGCAAATGGCTCTTTCTGAGGCACGGCAGTGAAATTTAGCACATTTATGAGAACGGGACTGTCAGGGAGTCACACAGAGACACATACGGCCAGCTTGTACTCTTTTTTTTATTCTGTCAACACGACTCTCCCGACAAGCAGTTGGCCTTCGTAACCTTCGCAGTCGTTTTGATTCATCATTCATGTTATACATATTTTAACCCCTCACCATTCTGCCCTCTGTTTTTAGAGAGGTAGGGGGGTGGGGGGACGGGATGTTCAGGGGTAGATAAAAAAAAATCAACTGCAGATGTCATATAGAAGTGGTTTACATCATCTGAAAGATGGGCATCTGGAGATTAATTTGAGATGCAGCTCAGCACTGTGTGTCAAGATGTTCTAGTCATAAATCAGAAATAAAAAATAATTAATAAATGAATTAATTGATTAAAATAAATTGAAAAGTTGTATAAGAAAGTGTATAAGGGATTAGAACATGATGATATAAGTATGTGATGGTCATCCCCGTGCTCTATTATGTCTCATAAATTGATGCAGCAATGTTTGGGTTACACACATTTGGTGCTAAATTTACCCTTTTCTTTCCACCACTCGAATTAATAAAAATGATCAATAATCCCTCAAAAATACCACATTAAGACACCAAGACCTTGAGGAACACCATAGTAAAAGCCATGCTGTGGTGTCAAAAAAGTTTGATATTTGGAGATTTCTGCAAGAATTGCATTTTTCAGTGATTGCATGGCGAGCACTTCTGTTCTGGAAACTGCTCAGAAGCCTCCTTATTGTCAATCTACCTAAGAAAGCCATCCATCCTCTGAATGCTCTAGGTGTGTAATTTGTGGCTGTAAAGTTTCACGAGGTTGTGATTATCCTAGAGGTCACCACAGGTCATTTTATACAGTGAGGTCAAATTTAAAAAAATGGTCTCACTACAATGAAATGGCTACTATGGGGACTAACATCATCACACATCAATACAGTTGGGCTCATTGGATCCACAAGAGTTTCAGTTTTACAGTGATACCCAATTAATGTAATTCCAAGACTGTTTAGGGACCCCAGTATGCAGAAATATTCAAACACACCATTTCTAGGCAAAAATAACATATTTGTACTATATGGAAAAAAACTGCAGGTTTTTGCCCCAAACTGCATGTGATTATCATAAAGTGGGCATGTTTGTAAAGGGGATACTCGTGGGTACCCATAGAACCCATTTTCATTCACATATCTTGAGGTCAGAGGTCAAGGGACCCCTCTGAAAATGGCCATGCCAGTTTTTCATGCCAAATTTTATCGTTACTTTGTAGCGTTATTTAACGTCAAGCTAGTATGACATGGTTGGTACCAATGTATTCCTTAGGTTTCCTAGTTTCATATGATACCTTAGTATCTTCACTCTAGCTTGAAAGCAAGCTTGAAGAGTGAGTCCGCTACAACCTCTGAAAGATAGAATAGCAGCCAGGCCCGTCGTCAGAGTGTTAAGGGGTTAACTCTGGTCATCCCAACAGTAGATGTGAATGAAACAGTAGAGAGTAATACAGACCAATGTAGACAGCTGTATCCTTGTTCACAATGAAGTCCCACATCATACAAATAAGAGAGTTGGATCTTCCTGTAAATGTCAATGTGCATTTATGCACGAGGAGAGCCGGCGGATTCCCTCGATAATTTTATTTCCGCCACCCTGAAGTCATTGTTGCCATGTAATTGTATTTGTGCAACTCACCTGTTTGCTGGGGGAGTGATACTGGCTCTGTAAATCGAATTATGTCGTTTACTCCGCCACTAATGAGTGATTTAATGATATAAGTGCGCTGGGCTAATGCCAACCGGCGGCCATAAGGAAGCGACGTCCCACTCAGGCGGACTTCCCAGCCAAATGAACGCCGTTATTGCTTGTGTGCCGCATGAGTGGAGATGATGAGCGGGAATTAATCACGCTGTCTTTTCCTCCAGACTTTTGTTTGTTTCTTCGGCTTCTCCCTCCGTCTCTGCCCGTCTCGCGTGCTTCCTCCTTGTTTTGACGTTGACCGCGCTCATCATCACCTTCGCCATCACCATCTCTCTGGCTGGATCTCAATCTCACCATTAGATCTGTCTTCCTCCATAATTTCTTCCGTTCTTGTCCACTAATCTGTCTATCCGTCCATCCATCAGCATTATCTAGTGTTACCATGTAATAATGTTGTCTTACAGTCGATGCATGGGGCGGGGAGGTGAAAACACTTCAGCTGCATTAGAGATGGACGTTAGTTACTTTGCCAGGATATTACAAGCCTTGGGCCACCCGTGGCATACAAATAAACTGCCACCACATGAAGAGAAATGCAATGTTTTATTATCAAATCTCCCTCAAGCTCTTTATGCAATTTTACTCTCATCATGCTCCTGTAAACTTATATTGGATTTCCACTGTATGCCGTGGAATGATTAGCAAACATGCAAGTTTCAGACCAACATTCAATGCTTGAGAGAAGCAACAACAGTTGAGCAACTTGATCCAGCAGAGGGGACTTAAACGTGTTTTTTTTTCACCGTCCAGCCTTAAAGCAACAGAACGGGGGGCTCAGTAATACATCTTTTTCTCTGTTGGGTTGAAAGCAGAGTGAGAGTAAATGACTATTGATTGGCCAGCCACAGGGTTGGGGTTCGCGGCCTGCTAACTGCTAGTCTGGCTGAGTGGCTATTATTAGCATTGCTCAGCATGTCGTGCACGACCCAGGTAAGTGGCTGTCCCTGACAAATGCTGTTTGCCAGCCCAGTCCATTATCTGCGGGGAGCAGGATGACCGCTGGGCCTCGCTGCTAATATGCAAGGAGATGCTTATCAGTTCAAATTAAGAGGAGGCCCTCCCAGAGACCAAGGGATGTAATTGTTTTTGACAAGCCACAGCCCCGCAGCCATGAACCCTCTGGAGAGACAAATGGATGCAACGTTGGTGGAGGCGGAGGGGTTAGGGCGCCCACCAGAGATGGCCTCCTCCTTACATTCCTGTGGGCCGGTATTAAAGTTAATCTGAGGGCCCATCAAAGAGGATGCAGATGAGTTTCTTTTTCTCCGAGTGTGTGATCTAATGCGGCATCAGATCAGTTACGTTGTCATGACATGGCAGGGAATTAGCTGACATTTTAGATTTCAGAAAGTCTTCTAAAGACTTGGCACTTTGTTAGGCAGTTGGTTTGTGAGAAGAATGTTGAAAAAAAAAAAAAGGAAAGATGATAAGTCATGGCAAGGATTCAGATTCAAAGTGCTTTGGAATTTAGTTTTCTTTGCTGAGTCAGGAGGCCAACAGATTCAGACAGTTTTATAAAGGCCCTCTCAGGTATCAACTTGATCATTTAGTTGGCTATTTCTTGACTGAAGCAGCTTTGAATGTAAACCTGTATTTGTGCAGTGTGGAGATGTCTGATTCACAAGTTGGAAAATGACCTATAATTTTCTTGACATGTTTATGCATTAGATAGTTGCAGTGGAGTAAATAAGCTGTCAGGACTGTTCCTGTGAATAGAAACTCCACCTGAGAGACGTTTCCTCACCATCACACCACGCTGTGAGGGCAACGGTGTAAAATGGTATTTAACAGATGACCTTTATGAATAGCTAATTTGATTAATCTTTGAGAGGTTAGACTTTTTTCATATGTTATTTTGGCAGCATTTACACTTTATTAAATAGGAAAATTCAGATTCAACTTCTTATTTCAAGAGTTTTTATGCCTCTTTTTATGCCTCTGAAGACATAATGCCTCCAGCCGTGGCCGGAGGCATTATGTCTTCAGTTTGTTCGTCCGGTCCATTCTTGAATGCGATATCTCAGGAATGTCTAGAGGGAATTTTTTTCAAATTTGGTACAAATGTCCACTTGGACTCAAGGGTGAACTTATTAGATTTTGGAGGTCAGAGGTCAAGGTTACTGTGACCTTATGTCCGTCCCATTCTCTTGATAGCTCAGGAACGCCTTGAGGGAATTTCTTCAAATTTGGTACAAATGTCTACTTGGACTCAAGGATGAACTGATTTGATTTTGGAGGTCAGAGGTCAAGGTCACTGGGACCTCACAATTAGTGGTGTAAGAAAATATTGATACACATGAGTATCAATATATTATGTTGTGCTATACTGCATCAGTTCTCCCAAACACTATCAATTTTAAATAAAAAATTTGACGACCCGCCATCGGGCCTTTCCACAATTTGATCTTTGCCAGATCACAGTTACTGGCATCATATGAAACTATAAAAACTGGCATGGCCATTTTCAAAGGGGTCCCTTGACCTCTGACCTCAAGATATGTGAATGAAGATGGGTTCTATGGATACCCACGAGTCTCCTCTTTACAGACATGCCCACTTCATGACAATCACATGCAGTTTGGGGCAAAAACATAGTTTTTGAATGCAATATAAATGTGTTATTTTTGCCTAAAATGGTATATCGCCTTGCTTACAGTATCGCAATATATTAAATTGTTACACCTGTATCATGATACGTATCATATCGCCAGATTCTTGCCAATACACATTATTCTAGGCTGTTTGTAGCCGTAGTGTTGCTAGTTTCCCAAGTTTCTATCTGTTCACCTGCTGTGTGTCCGCTGGAGTTATTCGACCCCAGAAGTGTCTCGTAACTCCAGTTTAACCCGGATCATCTGACGGCTCATGTTACATTTCCTGCAGTGATAGTCAGGTAGAAACTAGAGAAAAGTGAAAGGTGTCTCCACACTTCTGTGCCCCGAAAAATGAACCGAGACAATGTCATCTGTCAAATGGCCGAGGAATAGTGTCACCTCGTGTCACGTTAGAAGATTGACAGCACAAAAAGACAAAAAGGAAAAAATGCAGTCAGAGAAATTCTTGCCGTTGTCCCAGAGTCTGCTTCCTTAGAGCCTGATAGGGTCTTCTTCTATCCGGCCTTATGTGATACATACAGACAGAATAACACATATTGTACATCGGTATTCCCACTCGCCTCTATCTGCAAAATCAAAGATCTGGTCGATGGGCCTGAATACCTCTGACAGCCGGTCCCTCAGGGAGATGGGTTTACTAATTGTTGGTTTTTACTGGCTATTGTACACTCCATTTGCCGGTATTTATTGCAGAGAAAGGCAGAGAGAGAGCTACAGCTGGTGCTCACAGAGATGGGACAAGAGGGCTATGTGTCTCGGAAGATTGCACATAAGTGCTGTTTCAGGTGTTGCCTTAGAATTACAGTGGAGTGGAACAGCAGGGGCTCCCGTTGGAAGAGAGAGACAGAAGATGATAGACAGATGGGATGATGCAGTTCAATATGACATTTCCAATGCGGTCATTGTCATTGCTATGGATCATATAAAAACCTCTGGATGTAGTTTTCAGCTGGGCTGTCTTTTGTTTTAATATTGATGTGTACAGAATATTATTTCACAGTCGGTGCTCATTAGAATGTATTTTTCTTACTCCGATGCCAGAAAAACTTTTCGTTGTGAATTTTTTGACGAAGCCGATTTTGCATGTGAGCCATATGGTCAGGCCCTGTTGCAAGCTGTTCGGCTGAACATGAATAGAAAAGTTAGGTAGAGTACCTCGAGAGACATCATTATGGCTGAGGAGGAGTGTATTTAAGTTTCAGCAGCTTGGAATAGTACATGCTTGTTGCTTTTTTCTGAAGTGTCTCTTAACCACGAGAAATCCCCTCAGGGATCTACTGAGCATAAACCATTCTAGTTTCCAAAGTTACCTTTAATTGTTTGATCTAAAACGTAAGGTATTTTTAAAAAAAATCAAAAGGCATTTGTCAAAATGTTGTTTTGTAAATAAGCTGAAAATGATGACAGGTTTCTAAATGCTGTGTCATAACAAAATGCTCATAAATGCAACCCAACATTGATGGCGTACACACACACACACACACACACGGACACACACACACACCAAACAGCATCCCCCAACAGTCAGCCTCGACACTGAGATCTGAAACCAATTTAATACCTGTCATGTCCCCATTAAAATCAGAGCGTTAATTACACCTTATAAAAAGCCTGTCATGTTTCATAATCCCACAAGCAGCAACAATTCAAACTCAATCAGCCACTCAGATCTAGCATTGAATTAGCACACTGTCAGTCTGTAATTGAATGGTTGTCCAGACCGAGCTAAAGGCTGCCAATTTAAACATGTTTATTATTCCCCATCTAGACCTTATATCTGACCTTGACGCTTTAGAGGCTCATTCTTTCTCCTGGCAGCTCGGTCTGAAGGAGGTTGTGAGCTGCCAGTGTGCCAGAGGACAAGTGCTGTGTTGCACCCGGTTGAGATGCAGATCACGTTAGCCTGCCGTTGGCTGGCTGGCTGCTGAGAAGTAGCGGACCAGTACTCACACGTCTGACCTGGTTGTTTTTCCCCTCAGTTCACCTGTTTGTTCTGCTCCGTTCTCTCCACCGACATACTGTACAGACATTTAGTTCCTGTGTTTCTAGGGATGTCACAAGAAACAATACTTTGGTGCCAAGTCAATGGCAAAATTCTGGAAATTCTGCCAGTACTTGTTTTTCTACAGTACAGTCAGGGCTCAAGACTAGAAAAAGTGTTTGGGATGCAGTAAACACACTAAACACAGGGGACGCCCCCTATTTTTCGCTGATAATGCTACATTGTGAACTACAAATCTGTGTTGAATTAGCTTAACATTAGCTGTTAACTCCGTGCAGGACTAGCTATCGTTAACTAGCTCTCCTTCTGCCTATTTCAACATCGGAGGTGCCATTGATTTACATCATGATGCGTTCAGGCTCTGTTCAGTCAAAATTGGGCACTCATAAATTGTAATGTTATCATGATGTGTTTAAATGTAATCTTGTAAAATGACGTTTTTGGCGAGAAACTTGAATAAATCCAGTTGTTTGAAGTAGGGATGCCAAACATCGGTATCGGCCGATATTGGCCTTGTTGACTGAGATGACATTCGCCGATGGCAGTGGCAGATGTTTATCTGTTGTGTTGCATCAATTTTGCAACACTTTGACCTGATGGCGATGCTGGATGAAAATGTAAGGGATGGCAATCCAACCAATAGCTATCGAGATTTCACTACAAACCACGAATGTGACCTTCATGGTGGCGTTATGTTTGTATACAATTTTGTGCCAGTCCATCCAATGGATGTTGAGATATTTCAGTGGATAAGGGATAATTTTGACCTGCTTGTGTCGTTAGGTGAAAGGTTAAAGGATCATCAAAGTCATTAGGATTCATCCTCTGTGGACCATGAACGTCTTTACTAAATTTGATAACAAACCATCAAATAAACGTTGAGCTATTTCTGCCTGGACTAAAGTGGTGGACGACAGACTGACATTGAAATCTCTACAGCCTCTAAAAATCAAGCTAACAACAAAATGAAAAAGTAAAAGCAGAGCTAAGTGGTAAAAAAGAGATTTTACTGCAGTGTAGTTTATGCGTGGTGTAGAATGTTAAAGTGTTATGAACATAATCTCCTAACCCTGATCAGTGATTAGGAAGGCAGTCAAACTACGGGAGGTTTTGTGTTGCAGCATTTGCTGATCTAGTTAGACACGGTTGTTTCCCCACACCGCATTTGCAAAGCAGACTCTGAGGCCAGAAGGGATGGACGAGGAAGGTCAGTGAATGGGAAACTCACACAGGCAGAAAAATGAAAAGAGAATCAGATGGACCACTAAGACCTGCGGTATCACCTGGGTGTGACCTGCCTGTATCCTCCCTGGCAGAGGCAGGATAGGTTATAGTTTAAGTGGCTGTCATGTTGATGTCTGTGGCGGACCGAGGGGACTTGGGGGGGAGGACACACCACACTGGTCAGGGAAATCAACAAATCAAGACAGGAATGAAAACTCCACCTGTAGCTGTTGTGATTGACTTTATTTCTTTCAGTATTCAGTGGATTTGTGTCACTGATGATAAACTTGGAGAAAGTTTCACATTTGAAATAAGCAGATATATGATTATAGTGTAGAATAATATGGGCGCCTGGGTTAGCTCAGTCGGTAGAGCGGGCGCCCATGTAACAAGGCTTGGTCCTGACCGCGGCGGCCTGGGTTCGAATCCGGCCTGTGGCCCTTTCCAAGACTCTATCCACTGACCTCTCAATAAAAAAAATGGAAAAATGCTCCCAAAAAAATAACTAAAAAAAAAAAAAAGAATAATATAATTGTGGATCATGAAGTCTAATGTTTCTTTAAAGGGACTGTATGTGAGTTTTTAAACGTATAAACATTTTTTTCATTGTCAATGTGTGAACAGGTTGTAACCTAACCTAAAAAATGACACCTTCCGCAACTTTCTGGGTTTCCTCTATCAGCCTGTAGACTGCTTTTAATGTGACGTCATGCATGCTCGCGAGTGCCTTTATCTTCAGCTTCACTACAGGGCAAACAGTGTGCAACTGTAGCTAACGTTCGGTGAGAAATGGAGTGTGCTAGCGCCAAAAAAACGACCAACCCCTACCATAACTCAGACTCCAACACAAACTCCAGGGAAGCACTAAAAAATGTTATATCTAGTGAAGCCCATCTGGCAAAACAGGAATGTAACCGACGTCTTGGGAAAACTAGGATCAACATTGGCTTGGCCTTCGATTTATGAAGGGACCTTCGTTTGGTCAGCTAACATTACTGCCAAGCCTGTGAAATATATAGTTATATTGTGGTTTTAGCTGACTAATGTTGCCAACGTTAATCAGCATGTCAATCATGTTCAGTCTCGTGTGTGTCGCCTCACTGTTTTGACCGATGCTCTCTCGTGTCTACGTAGTGCAAGCACGAACACAAGCAACAGGATGCTGACTGTCGTTGATTTAACAGCCACAGGTGTCACTGTTAACAAGCAATTTCTGATTCCTACATCTAGCCCCTTTAAAGAATTGATTTTTTTTATAAAAAACATCTTTAGTAGTTTTGTGTCAAAACTATCAGTTTTTTCCTCACTTCCATAATATTGTTATTTATGATATTTTCTGATATAAGAACTAAATGGCTTGCAAACCATCTATTCTCACTTCTGAATTTATTCAACTAAATGTGAGACCAGATGACACCAACATCTTATGCATTGCACAGGTGAAAGCAAAGAAATGTAATCAGGAAGGGTAAAATGGCTGAGAAGTTATATCATGTAATGATGTTATTGGGGAGCAGTTTGTGTGACAGTCCTATGAATACAGATGAGAAAGCTATCGAGTTTGGTGTTTCTTATGGAGTTTAAAGGAAAAAAAACATGCTTTAAGATCACCTGAGGTGAGAATGCATCTGTTTGGAGAAGATTATAAAGTCATATTAAAAAAAAGTTTTGGGCTCTTACAGTCCACTGAGACAAATAATACACAAATGGAAATAGAATATCACGAAGAGCCAAAAGCAAAGAATATTAAAAGCAGCAAAAGAATAAAAAAATGAATAAGATTGAGAGATCCTTCAGCATCCACCGGTGCATCTGATGTCATTGTGCATCCATCAATAATAAACAGAATGCTGAATAGAAATGACATTCACGCAAGGGTAGCCAGGGAGGACTTTTACTGAAGAAGAACACATTTGGCCAAAAACATCTGCCTTAGAGCACCTGGACAGACATGAGGATTTGTGCGGACCTGCTCTGGGGGGAGATCAGTCCAATATTAAACTGTGTGGTTACGCTCAAAAACGACATATTTGGCAAAACTCCCACACTGCCCCCCGCCCCCGTCCCCCCCAGCAGAATACCTATACTACACCAACAGTTGTGTGAGAGACAGTTTCTCCTTTTCCTCTCTGTGGATCTGAATACACGAGGACTCTTGAACAAAATGACTGCCCATTTCACTAAGAAGTAAAGCAGGGCTGAATGTGTTCCAACAAGACAATGATCCTCAGTATTCAAGCAAATCTACTAAAAAGGGCTTAGGAAGAAGACACTTAGTGTTCTGGATTAGCCGAGTCAAAGTCCTGACCTAAATTCAACTGAGAAGCTGTGGCATGAGCGGCCTGGTCATGCAAGAGAGCCCTTCAGTGAGAGAGAAGTGGGCAAAAATCCCTGCAGGGAGATGCGAGAGTCTGATGAGTTAGGAGACATTTACTTGAAGTGATTGATGATAAATGAGATGCCACACAGTGTTGGCAGGAGTATAAGCCGCACCAGAGGAGGCCGCGTGTTCAGGTGAAACGCTGTGATGGGCAGCTTTGTTTTTTTACCAAACCCACCTGGATGTCAGTGAATGCATCAAATGCATGGGGCATCGGTTGTCCTCCCAGAGCTTTGATTAAGTAAAATACACAGGCTCTCTGATGTTAGCTCCGATCTAGACAGAACTTAATCCAACAGACATGGAGATACCGCCGTTGACCGCTCACCTGGGAGGCTTGTTGAGCGCGAAACATGTTGATCAGCGTGATAAAAGACAGTCAAGATGCGTTCAAGCTTTATGAGGAGCACCATGACAACACAAAGACTAAACCATGCGACTCTATTATATACCCACAAGGAGCAGACAGTATCAACATAGCAAAGGAAACATCAGTCATGACTCTATCATACAATATCATGTATGGAATATTAATCATTTTTATGTGCATTTGAAGAGGTTTTGATGTATTAAACATATTAATTTGGGCTCATAAATGCTGCACCACGATGCATGAGGGACCTGCAGTGGTATTGTAAGGCCGCAGATTGAGCTTCTATTGTTTGGTTTTGTCAACAATCCCATAATATTACAATTTAAGAAGCAATCTAAAACAAGTTAAATCCTCCCCATGATTCTCCAATTATGGTGCATACTGTTAATCAGCCACAGAAAATCAGAGACACAAACTTCCACAAAGAATTCAACATTTATTACAATACAAATGCATACGCACGTACAGACAATACAGATTTTGATTAACTCAGAATTAAGAACTAAGAATTTATTTTAATTATCACTTTAAAAACACATATGCTGCAATTAGAGCAACTAAATGTTTTCATTGGAAATTAATCTGACGATTACTTTCTCCATTAATCATTTTGTTGTTTGATCTATAAAATGTCAGAAAGTGGTGAAAGATGCTGATCAGTGTTTCCCAAGATGACGTCCTCAAATGTCTATTTTTGTCCACAACTCAAAGATATTCAGTTTACTGTCATAGAGGAGTAAACGAACCGGAAAATATTCACATTTAAGAACACATTGGAATCAGAGAATTTTGACTTTTTTAATCTTAAAAAATTACTCAAACCGATTAATCGATTATCAAAATAGTTGGTGATTAATTAAATAGTTGACAACTAATTGATTAATTGTTGCAACCCTAGCTGCAATCAAATAAAAAAGAGCATGACTACTCAATCATTTGCTCAGCCCTTTCCCCTAACAGCATTTGTCCAATCATAGCTTAGCAAATGTAACTAGTTACAGCCGGCCTGTCAAGCTTTGGATGTTTTGAAGCGTTGTGCACGGGGCTGTAGTAGGACAGAAACTCAGTATTTAAAGTCATTGGAGGGCGGTGTCTTTTTTTTTTATTCCAAAACCAAAAATGCACACATTCTGCTATGATGAATAATTGCACTACTTACAGTAGGTCCGCAAACAACAACATCAACAACAATAAAGTGAAAAGAAGCAGGTCACTTTACAATATCTGCCACATACTCATAGCACAATGCAATACAAATCACAGACAATGAAACTATTGTATGCAACAAAACACATTTTCACGCAGGCTGCAGCTCACTTAACAATGCAGCAGGGCTCGAGTCAACCAGAGAATAAAGCAACACATCAGTAATTCACCTGATACCACATGTTACACAGCAAATACTGACATTCAGTATTTAACTTTAGACTGCCCTGGAATATCCCACAACAACAAACTTCTTAACAGCAGCTGTTCACAGTTGGACCTGCGGCTTCATATCTGATGCAAACTCTAAAAGGAGACCGAGCAGCATTGATAGAATTTAAATATAAATTGTGTAGCTGGAGTGATCAGTCGATCCAAAAGGAGGAACGGGGGGAACCAAGCAGCATTTGTCTCTGTTGTTTCCGGACTGCTTATTTTAGATATGAAACTGTAAATGTGGAAGTGGGAGTAGCTGCGAGAAATCCCGCAAACATGTTTATGTTTACATGCATTTTTATCACTATTATGACCGTTATAACTGAATGTTTAGTGTACATACACCTCAAGTGACAACAAAATCTTATGAACTCTCGTGCGTGACTGTGTGCCCTGAAACTGTGTAATGTTCTGAAAAAGAAAATATACGTCTCTTAATGGTATAGATCAAACTTATAATGAGCTGCTGTTTCAATAGTGTTAGTTGTCGTGGGAAACCCGTGAGGATGTTCCGAGGAGTGTTGTTAGCACATTTAATTGCAGATAAAATCGCAGCCAACTTAATATCTGTGAATTTCCTTTCTAATTAGTTTCATATAATTATCACTCTGTTCTAATTCCTGAGAGTTGAAGGTCGCCATTATACATTTTAGAGAAACATTTATTCACATATGGTCCTCTGACTGAACTATAACTCTAGTTATAAATAATATCTTACAATATTACCTTACAATTACCAAGGATTTACACATGTAGAATCTATGATTGTCCATAGTTAATCACGAATTAATCACACATTTTTTTGTTCAAAATGTACCTTTAAAGGGAGATCTGTCAAGTATTTAATACTCTTATAAACATGGGAGTGGACAAAAATGCTGATTTATGCAGAATTATGTATATATTTATTATTGGAAATCAATTAACAACACAAAATAATGACACATATTGTCCAGAAACCCTCACACGTACTGCATTTAGCATAAAACAATATGCTCAAATCATAACATGGCAAACTGCAGCCCAACAGGCAACAACAGCTGTCAGTGTGTCAGTGTGCTGACTTGACTATGACTTAACCCAAACTGCATGTGATTATCATAAAGTGGGCATGTCTGTAAAGGGGAGACTCGTGGGTACCCATAGAACCCATTTTCATTCACATATCTGGAGGTCAGAGGTCAAGGGACCCCTTTGAAAATGGCCATACGAGTTTTTCCTTTTTCCTAAATTTAGCGCAAGTTTGGAGCGTTATTTAGCCTTCTTCACGACGAGCTAGTATGACATGGTTGGTACCATTGGATTCCTTAGGTTTTATAGTTTAATATGGTGCCAGTATCTTCACTCTGGCTTTAAAACAGAGCCCACTATAACCTAAAAATCGCAAATTACATAAAGGCATCAAAGATAAGTGACGTTATTATTACAGAGCTTTATTGAATTCTTGATTCTGATTGGTCAATCACAGCGTGCTACGGTCTGTTATTACTTTATAGCAGATGCCGTTCTGATATTGGACTGTTTTTGTTTCAAATAATCGATTTCTTAAGTAAGTAGCTGTGTAATAAGTGGGATAATGTACAGCTTGCGGCTCATTGTTGTGAAATAAACCCCTTGAGAGCGATGCAGGACCAGTTGGGGTTCATTTCACAACAATGACCGGCTCGCTGTACATTATCCCTTACTTATCGCCTTCACTTTGACAGCCCTAATGGTAACCTGATTGGTTCAAAAGGAAATTTTCATATTGCAGGTATAGATGGGATTTTCGGTTAAATCCGGACGTGTACTGTTGCAATAATGTATTTTTTATACAGTCTTTCATCTTGATTACCCAGCAGTCGCATAACATTTATAATTGAGGCCCTTAAACGAGGCAGGTTTTAAATTTAGTGAATGGAGTTTTTTTTTTTTTCTTGCTTCGTTATATAATCCTACTTACTGAAGCCTTTTTCGCACTTAAGAGTTTTCAGAAGGAGAGGGATTCTCGGGGAGACATAATCAGGGATCAGAGCTCCATGAGGAGTTATGTAGACTGGTTCTCTACATACAGTATGCAGTACATACATGCAATCATGTCTGCAGGCTGGCCTCAGGCTTTACTTTCTCATTTAGCTCGCCGGTCCACAGCTGAATCTGAAGACTCAAAGACCAGCCGCTAACCTCCAACCTCAACCTGCAGGCTCTCTTTTGACTGAAAAAAACCCACCTACACACTCATATGCACACACACACACACACACACACACACACACACACACACACACACACACACACACACACACGCTCAGAGCTCCATCCCCCCCGAGCTCACAACCTCTCTGCCAGGAGGGTATTTTTTTCTGCTGGTGCCCCTTCACTCATGGATGAAATGAAGTATCCTGTGCTGCGTGAATGGATACCTGCCCAAGTTAAACTCAGTCTGACAGCTTCTAATGCCCTGGTCAGTGTACAAAATGAGGTATTGGGAGATAGTGAAAGCTTCCTCTCCGTCGACTCCCCATGGCCTTGGCCTCTCTTTCCAGTCATGTGATGAGTTCAGGGTCTACTTGATGCGGGAAATGAGCTCTTCGGTTGTAATAAAACAGTACATTTGGTATTATAGAACACTTTGATGATGCGAATATAAATCTTTGAAAAACTGTGCTGCTAAATGCGGAGCCTCCGTGTATTATACAAGTGGCTGAATGCAGCTTATTGGCTTCGCTGTGTGACGTCGCATAGCTATTTGTGACCCGATTGATCGTGATGGATTACTTGAGGGGAGGCCTGTGGAAACTGAAGCGTTGAGAGGAGCTGAGAACACGAGCAACAGAGGAGATCATTGAGGCAATCGACCGAAAGCTCTGTGCTCAGTTTAAATGTGAGAAGCTTAATATGGAGACAAGAGTTTTTTTTTGTTGGGGGGGGGTATCCAACCTTTTTCACCGCTCTCCACCTGTTCTCCATCATACTTTATCCATATTAGGCCTCTATGCATTCACTTCCTCCCCTCCCCTCCCTCCTAGGAGACCTCAACAGTATAAAGTTTAGTGCCGCTGACATGAACAATGGTAACATCGCCTCTGTCTTGCTAGAAGGAGCACCTCGACAATTCGCACTGATTGTTCTCAAATTGCCCGGCTGGGAGAATCACCTCTTCTGTTTGATGCGTTAAAGTGCCTCTGATTCCGCTGGGACAAGCATCTCCGACTCTCGCAGATTTTTCATTTTTCAAACTCACCCCCGCCCCCCTTCCCCTCCTTTTTTGATTCTTGGGGTTAGAGAGTTGTGCGGTGCTAGAATATTGGCTGTGCAGCTCAAGAAAAACAAAGCGGAGCGGAGCAGAGGAGTCTTCGTTCTGAGGCGACATCCATCTTATGCTGAATTCATCACATTCTGCTGAACTCATTGTGCTGAGGGGAAAAAAAACAAAAACGTCTGCTATCTGCTATCTGGATGCGTTTCCAAAATACTGTTTTATATCCTTTTTTCCCATCAAACCACATGTTCAACATCCAGTATTTGTGTCATTCACATCTCACAGCTTGAGCTACTACACTGTAGTGGAGGATGCATTATTCTGTTCTGTTCCAGTTACTCGACAAAGGCTCAATTACCCACCCCAACATGTAAACTGTTGTCTGAATAACCCCATACAAGCTGGGACCACTTAAACAGTGGAAATGGCTTTTTCCTCTTTTGAATGATTTTGTGCTGCAGCAGAAATTCACACTCAACCAGTGAAGTATATTTGTGCTGCAGTCTACAGTAAGATGTAGAGATGTGACGGTGACGAAATTTTCCCATCGGTTAATAAACTTGTGACAACACCGGTGTTACCGATTACACCGGACATTTTACAAGAAAAGACGGCGCTCAATATATGTAGAGCGCTTACTTTGATGTGTGTCTGGCCTCTCCCTGTCGAGCTTTTGCTGCGAGGCTACGGGTTTCCACCCGGCGCCGCTGATTACGTCATTAACCTTATGGTTCCCTTATAGCATTGGGTTTAAATCTGAAGCCAAATAGGCGATTTTGCATTTTGCTTTTACTCCAAATCCTCCGCCATCGCCTCGTCTGTCAACTCTTTCTCGTCCCGTGTGTGTGTGAAATCTGACTCCTGCTTCTCTGTGCTGAGACTCCATACGGAGCAGACACTTTCACTTTCAGATTGTAGTGTCTGTCGTCCGACTATGTATTGGTAAAACACCGCTGATACGCCAAAGTGAACTAAATGCTTTTTTTTCTATAAGAGAAAAAGCAAAACAACAGTGGGGTCAGTGGGCAAGTGATGTAATCGGTGTATGCCCGAACAGCGTGTAACACCTGTAACACCGATTACCGCGGCAAGCCTATTAAGACGGTGATCATAATTCATACGACCTGTTTATTTCGCAGCACGGTGATAGATGTGGAAGGAAACATCTGGTTCCCATCTTTTTCTGACACTTTGCATGTTGGGTGTTAACGATCTTCACGGTTAAATTCAAACATTTTAGAGAAAGTGTAACACATCTGTGTAAATCAAGTTTAGAGGAAAAGATCCGCAGAGATATTCGACATCTGTCACTAACTGCGAACTGTAGGGTCCAGATGTGTGATGATAATTGGCACACACACACAAATGGATTTGTCACATTCGGAGTCTCTGGGAGCTTTAAGCGGCTTTTACCGTACGTTATAGTTCAGCTGCATTGTGATGCTTGCGAAGTTGTGTGTGTGTGTGTGTGTGTGCACTGTGCAGTTGGAGTGTCCAGACAGTTGTGGAGATGAATGCATATCATCAGAGCTGTGAGTGTGACAGGTCTGCCATTACCTGAGAGTGATAGCTCATATGAAGCACCTATAATTACTGGTCTGTCAACCAGGCAGCCCCACTGCCTATACCACGTCCTTTAATTGAAAAACACCAGCAGATTGGCATACAGTACTGCATTAAACCCCTGCACTGATGGCTGTAAAAGCTCTCTTTGAAACACAATATACTCTACTTACTCATTTTTGCGATTTTGGTGACTAAAGAGACGAGCGCCATCCTGGAGCTGTGTGGAATAATGTAAAGTAGAGGCTGGAGCAGGATGAATACATTATGAACAGGAGAATTACAGTATCGGCAGCGTTATTTAAGGCAACGCGCTGTGGAGTGGCCTTTAAGGATGGCCAGTTACATCAGCTCAGTTACATCAGCTTAATGGGCCGGATGTCCATGACGGATTCTCCATGGTTGCATTAGCAGGACTGGATTCCGTGTTCCCATTCACTCCAATGAATGCGTCAAGAAATGCTCCTCAGACTTCCACATAGAGCACGTGCCTGAGAGTATTTGTTCAGCTGTGCCAGCTGACTCCCTACACACATGAATGGCCTGAAAATAATATCTTAGTGCAGCTTTTCATGACATTTAGATTTATATGAAAGGACCAGTGTGTAACAATTAGGTTGATCTATTGGCAGAAATGTTTTCTTTAGTGTATAATCACCTGATAATAAGAATCATTGTGTTTTTGTTAACTTTGAATGAGCCGTTTATATCTACATAGGGAGTAGGTCCTCTTCACACAGTCCGCCATGTTGCACCGCCATGTTTCTACAGTAGCCCAGAACGGACAAACCAAACACTGTTAACTTTTCCTTCTTAGGCTGGAGTCGATAACGTTACTCCCGAAGTAGGACTTACCGAAGTTGCTCCCGCCGCCGCCGCTCTCTTTCTCTCCAACACGCTTGGCACGGGAGAGGCTTCAGTTGGTTGCAATCTCCTCACTTAACCGATCCTACACACTGTACCTTTAAAGGGCTGAAATCGTTCTGTATATAGAGAGCTCCAGTGATGATGTATTTTTGTAGGCCAACCCGGAAGTTAGAAGTTAGCAGGGGTTCCCTCGACAATAAAACAATGGGCTTTTTCCATTACTTTTTGGATTATTGCAGAAAATAAGATCTATGGCAAACACACGTTTATGATACTTACACGTTTTGTTCAGCAAGATAATCTCCACAAATGAATACCGCTTTTATGATTTTTGAAGCGTTAATGCAATCGCCAGAAGTAAAAAGCTAACGTTAGGCTATAAACGAACTACACCACGGTCGCATGACTGCGGGTATCCACAACGAGGCTGTAAAGGCGGACGAGTCGGCGTGATGACGTTTAGTGTTCTCATTTAGCCACTTTTTAGCAACCACCTTTTCTAAGACTATGTGTCTTAAAAAAGGGGGCTGCTAACAAGCATCAAAATTCACGAGTGGGTTATTTACTGACATATTTTATATCGTAGAACAAAAACGTTAAAATCTCTCAAGCTTGTGTTAACCACAGACCTTATTTCAGGCATCTAACTTCGAGACGAGGGAACCGGAAGGGCTAAAATGCTAATTCTTTTCAGGGTTTTAGGACTAATTCCGGCAGCACTGAATAATTAAAAAAGGTTGCAATCAGTTATTCAACTGTAACCAGGTATGTTAACATGAACATAACAATGTTGCTAACTATATAAAGATGTTTATTAGCTGGATGAACATATTGTTCTTTCAGTATACTTGGTAGAAAAATCAACATTTCGATCACACATTACACTTGCTAGTGGAATCAAGTTATCAACTTAGTGCTGAAAGCTGTTTTTTAAAATTCTTTACATAATGCATCTGCTGTCAAATGTCATTGGTAAAGTGTGCATGATCATGCTCTTTGTGTGATTACAGTACATGCATTTTGTGTTTTTATATGCATTTAAGAGACCTTTTCTGTTGTGTACAGCTCTGTAAATCTTGCTGCTTCCATTCTGTGTACCGTGTCGTGTTGTGTGACTGTGATTAGCACTGCATCCACGCACACGCATGTCTCTTGTTTGACCTTTGGCCTGCCTTTGAACTCATTATCTCTGACAACACAGCGGCATGGTCGCCCTTCCCTGGGTGGGCTTATCGCCTGCCACTCCTCACCTGTCACCTCGGCTCACATTCAGGGCGAGCTCTGGCCGTCCCCGGTGCTCCCGTTGACCCTTCCCCTGTGAACGAGACAGGGACCTTTTTGAAGGATGTTCCTGTCTAATCCCAACACCTCACTCTGCATCGACGGCTTGTGTTTATCAGCCGGCGCAGGTTCGGCTGGAGGAGACTCTGCATGAGGGAGAAATAAATAGACAGGAAAAATCAATGGGAGCTGCATCAATAGGCCCTTACGCTTTAAAAAACAGGTTTATTCAGCACAATATCTCACCAGATAGTGTGTGGTTGTTAAATTCATCTCAAGATTAGTCATCAGTGGATTTGATCGGAAGGGTTTATTGAGGGCAGTTCTATATGATGTGCTGTACTTTGTGATGATGAGCACTCCTGGGTATTTATTTCTAATCTGAACTGGACAATAAATACAATACAGTACACAATAGAGTTCATCAAGGTGGAAACAAGTAAGTCGATACAACAGATTTTATAATTACAGGCAGGGAGACAGACTGACGAGTAGAGAGATTGACAGGCAGTAGTTACACTGCTGACTGACGTAGTCACACCAAACCCCTACTTTAAACAAACCGCTAATAGTAATAACGCCATGCTGAAGAGTTGCTGTGTAGTTGGTTGCACGAACAATAAATAAAAAAACGCTGATCTCCGATTTGTTCCCATGTCATGTCCTAAAAATTATATAATTGAGGGGCTTTATTGCTCCAAGCTTTAGACCAGACAAGCATGGCGTCATCGCCGAAGCTGCGCTCCCTTTTTGGGGGAAAGAAATTCACCTGTCACAGGAGAGAAAATTACGAAAAGCTGTTTTGTAGCAGGTTAACCGAGGCTAATACAGTCAACGTTAACGTTATAGCAGCATCAGACTGTCGTCTCCAACTAAATCTCCGCTTACAGATCAAACAGTTAGGTAAGGGGCTGGTTATTTACAGACAACACTTAGTCTAACGTGATTCAATCAGATATGTATAGATGTCTGGATAAGCAATATCCGGCCACTGTGTCGGACGGGGGAAGATATGTTAGGATATCAAGGTATCATGAATGCTCAGGATCAGGCAAGGTTGCAAAATAATTATTAGACATGTGTATAAAACAATCGTTTGTATAAAAAGACATGAATGCGTAGAAACTTGTCAACATTACAATCCAAACATGCGTCAAATTGCATTAATATCTATGGGATCTTAGGTTTTCTTTCCCCCAAAAGGGAGTGCGGCTATGATTTTTTAGTACCCGTATGTGCCGGTCTGATGTATACGGCTCTGCTCCATAGAGTCTAATGCAACTGTTTCTGATTTCCTTCATTTTCAGGCTGGTTTTGTGGATTTCGAGCTAGTTGTGGTTAAATGTTGTGTAATAGTGATACTCTACTACCCGCAGCTTTTGCTTTTTAATGACAGTAACAGTGAATAAAGACCTACTTTACAGGAACAGTGTTGTTCCTTAATTTCATTGTCTTCTGTCTTTATCTTTTTAACCTGTTTTAGTTGCTGAATCAGTTTGATATCCTTGATGTATCCTTCGAACGCATAGTGTGTAGACCCTTCTGTCTGCTTCTTCACTGAAATCGCTTTTCTGTTTTTCCAAAAAGTAGATAATATGTATGCAGGGAGTGCAGTTAGTGACAATGTGGCTCTACGGTAGCTCTGATGGCTTGAAGGAGTAGCAGCGGGGAGGTGGGGCTTAGCGAAGGGCCAGTTGAGTCAGCACATGCAAATAGGTGTATGGACACTTCTGACCAACGTCATCTCTTTTGTTCTCCTCCTCTCCTCCTCTCTGAGTGTTGCTGAGACTCTCTGCAGAGCACCACGGTGTGATGGTGTAGTCCTCTGGGCTTTGCTGACTGGGCAGAATCAGGCTGAAGCCACCACCGCTGCCAGTGTTTATGTACAAGGCCTCAACACCCAGATAAGCAAGTTGCTGCATCTACATGATAAGCTATCACATATCTAAGGCTATTGGATTTCACTGCCGATAAAAACCCCCGCAATTTTCCACATTACCGTCAAACTCTGTCGAGCTTTATGGCTTAACGTATCGGCCTACATCCCACCACCACCACGCGGTCTGAAATTATAACGAATTACAAAAAAAGCAGCAGAGTGGTCGGGTAATCAGATGTAAAATGGCTGTGTGACATGATAGATAATGGTCCCAGTGGTTTGAGAGAGTAATCTCTGAGCTGTGTGGAGCTATCATAAACAGCTAGGACAGGCTAATGTGCCTCTCCAATACCATTTTCAAGAAATGCCCAGAGTTGAAGAGCCCCCCACTGTGTCTTTATGTGGCCATTGGATTTGAGCACCATCTGTATTGATCTGAAAAAAAAAAGAGCAGCTATTCAAATAGGATTGGGTTTGAATACCATCTCTTTTAAGATGGGGCTTGTGGAGGTTTAATGTCCATGCTATTCACAGTGCAGATAGTTGCATTCCTCTAAGCTTCTGTGTTCTGCCTCGATCTTTTGTTGTTACTCGCACTTCACAGCGAATGCGCGTAGGTGTAGTGTAAGCAGTAATTGCTTGCTACCATTTTTCTTGCCGGGGTCTGTCTGCTGTTATTAGCTTGGTAATTGTTTGCCCACAAATTTCAGTTTATGTTGGAGTTCTCATTGATTGCGTGCTTTTCTTTTGTAGAGTAAAAAATACACAACTAAGTCTTAACATGAAGCTGAAATAAAGCTGTAATGTTTTGCACTGAGATTGTGTCAGGCTACATCTGTGTGTGAAATACAGACCTGAACAGCTTTGACTTGTCGTGTGACAGTGTGAGAGTTTGGATGATGTTTACCAGAAAATCTAAAGCAAATCCAACAAGTTTCTTCCTCGAAATGAAATAGTGATTTTCCAGTATCAAACCGGCGTGCAGTGCTGCAAATGTGTACTGTTTCTAAGATGCTAGCGTGTTGTGTAAGGAGATGCACCTAAATGGATGATCCAAATGAATGGGCCCTGGCCCGGCTTTCTTTTTTAAGGCCTATCTGATGAATAGCGAGCTTGGTTATTCTCTCAGCGTGAGGCTCTAATAAGCCCAGGGACCCAGTCAAGGCCCAAAAGAGAAGCTCGATTTAAACCAATCTAAAGGAGCAGGGAGCATGATTTACGATGTAGGACTGACTGCAGTGCTGCTGCTCTCCTGCAGACCCCCTTCTGTAGCCAATCACAGCCAAAACACTCAACACTTCCTGCGGACTGACTGCGGACCCTATGTGGTAACGGCTGCCTGCACTGTTGTCACTGCTTCTAATCTATTTGATTGATTATGAGCCTAATCCCTGCATTATTCCCTGCATTTTATCTTGTGCTCTCACTACGAGGAGGAGCTACAAGGCTAAAGACACAGTTAACCATTTCCTGTGGCTTTAAGATTTTTCACATCTTTATATTTTATTATATATTGAGAGATTACGATTACCTGCAAAGGTCAGATTTGGTTAAGTCATGCATGGGATTTGCAGCTGTCACGCAGAGTGATGGATGTTGCAGGGCAGGGTTATACATCATTCTCTATCCAATTCAAGCCCATGTTGCATGTATTGAAGTAATGGAGCTGTCCCTGTATGAAACATGCTCTGCTCCTTCCCTCAGGGGGAGTTTCATTTCTATCAGTGAAGCTAGCAACTACTAGGGGTGGGGGAAATAACCGATACAGCATCGCAATATTTTGCGTGGCAATATTGTATCGATACACAGACGTCAAGTACTGATCTTTTATTATATAAACTATTAACTCTTAACGGCCGCTATTCTGTCTTTTAGAGTTTGTAGCGTGCTCAGTCTTAAGGCCCTGACACAACAAGCCGTCGGTCGGCCGTTGGACAATTTTGGTGAGCGTTCTCAGCCTAGTTTTTGTGGTGTGTCCTGCACCGTCGGCTCTGGTCTGCCCGTGTCAGAGCTTTTTTGGCAGATTCAGCATGTTGAATCTGCAGCGGTGCCCATCTGCGAGAGAAATCACTCTGATTGGCGGTTCAGCTTAAAAGAATCTGCATGAGAAGAGAAACGGAAGTGAGGAAAGCAAGCCAACGAGTAAATTCAACACAGAAGGCTCTTTTCATTTTTCATCTCATCTGATCATTCCAATACACGGATATTTTCACAACGACATGGCCGTCTGGAATGAAGCTAAGTGGTGAGCGTGAGTGGTGTGGAAAAAGTGCCTTCTCTTTGCAAACATTGCTGAGTTTTTCACATAGAAATAATATGCTCTTGTCACACTGGCTCGCCACAGTGGTCATAACCTTGAGGTGTTGCCAACGTAAGTCTGCACCGCACGGCCACTGTAGAGAAGATGGCACAGCAGAGAGAGGGAGTGATGACCTCTGACCATGCAGCGTGGACAGCGTCTGACTTTTTTGTTCACTCCGGAGCTGAGCTGTGTTGACACGAAATGACTTGGCTATTATGGCAGACAGTGAGAAAAGCAGGAGAGAGGCAGTGCGTTATCAGGCCAACATAGGAACTCAGCCACTCAGAGTGATAACACAGAAAACACATTCAGTTCAGACAAACTGCCTCGTCCCTGGCCTCCCATATCTCTTCTCCTCCTCTCCCCTACTTCCTTTGAAAAAAAAAAAAAAAAACACAGTCAGAAAGTGACAAGTTTGGATTTGCTAGCCTCTGTGTTGGAATGAGGTTGGAAGAAATTCAAGTTCTGGAAGAGAAGAGAAAGTCTCTTTGTCTGGACAGATAAGGTTCGAGGGGTGAAGAGGAGCCTTTTGTGAATTTGAACACCGCCATAAACTGCTTGAGGAGAATTTTTTTCCATTAACTTTTTAGCATAGTTAACATACAGAATGGTTCCCCTCAGGGGAATACAAACCCCATTCAAATATTGGATTTTGAAAAGCATCCATAAGTGAGCAGGTTACTGCACCTGGATGTGGTAGTGGGTCGTATAGATTAGTGGGTCCTGACCTTGGGGTTGGGCCACCTCGAAAAGGTCACATGATAAATCTGAGAGGTTGTGACATGATTAATGAAGTAGGGCCAAAGTTCAGCTCCATAGATTTGTATTAATTTTTCACTTTTCTTTCTCTGTTTTGGACAGTTTGACCTCTCTGTGCAGGGGTGGGACAAAAAATTGATACGGCAATATGTTTTATCACGTCCTCTTGAGATACGTTATCAATACACTGGTGCCAAATATCAATATCTTTATCAAAACATGCTGGTGCTCTAAACAGCCGTGTTGGGACGGTTGAAAAGAAACTAGTTAGCTTTTTTACTCCGATTTTATGCATGTGGTGGTGTAAATATGCTATGACAGTTTTCCTAAAGTTAGATTAAAAAACATCACAATTTATCGCCTTAGTAACAGTATAGCAGTATATTGAATGGTAACTCCTGTATCGTGATATGTATCGTATCGCCAGATTCTTGCCAAAACAGCCCTACCATAAATTAGACCTCATTAGATTGATTTCTTCTACACATATATACATACAACCTCCCACCTGTATATAAACCCATCACCAGATGTCATTTTAACATTAGATCAAGCTAAAGTAGGTAGGCAGAGTTTAGAAGCACTTTATTGCTCTCGTTCGACAATGTCCGACTGCCTGTCAGGCAGCAGTCTACCGACTCAATATCTATAACAGTGGGGAGGCACTCAGACATGAAAGCAGCAGTATTAAAATGCTTCTTAAAAAATGGAACAAAGTCACTCAGCGTCTGATGTCTTAAGCGGATTGAGAGAAAATCCATCTGCCTTAATGTCAGCTGGGCTGTCTATGGAGTCTAGTGAGTAGCAGGCTTTGTGGCTGGTGATGTTAGTGAAGAGTGGACTCCAGCTGACAGGGAGAGGTGAGAGGAGAGGAGGAAAGTTTTTGTGTGGTGATGGGTGCAGTTTAACTGACTGTGCGGCTTAGAGGTAAATCAGAAGCACAGGTGTGGCGGTGGTGATTGGGGGATGCGCGGCCTAAATTCTGCACACTCAAGGAATGATTTAATTGGTTCTGACAGAGAGACATGACAACCTTTTTGCTTGCCTGTCACCATTACTGCGCATTAAAAAGCTTATGGAAAACATACCAGAGCTTTTGAAGACATTGCCCTATCACTAACACGCGAGTCCCAGATGTGTTTCCAGGTGCACACTTGTTTATCTGTGTGCCCGCCTAGCACACGGATGTGTGAATGTGGTAAAGGCATTGATGTATAAAGAGAAGTGGATACAGCGTTGGAGGCGTCTCCCGTTCATTCCTATGAAGTTGTTCAGTGGCGCATGAAACCAAAATGGCTCGACTGTCGAGTGATAAAGTACCTCAAAGAAATGGATCCGCTGATTTACAGACTTCTCTTTGCGAATGTAAGTCTATGGGAAAAAGTCTTTTTGGGCCCAATGACATCACGTGACAGACACGGAGGAAGTTTTTAACAAAGAACGTATATTGCCAAGATGTGAAAGTCAATATTTCATTCCATTGAAACATCAGCGCCGAGCAGCAAAGCTATGATTCCGCCATTTTGGACTGAAAGCGATGACCGGACACCAGTAAAACGTCCGCCCTAAAAAGTGCCGTACAAAAGTAAAACTAAATTATTTGTATTCCATTGTCATATTCTACTGAAATGGCCTGTGATGAACAATAAAATATAAATATAAATATAATATGCGTTTTCAGTCCAACCTGGCGGCACCGGCTTTCGTCAAAAAAACACTGGAGTGTCGTCACTGTGCTTCTATACTCTTTGGTTGTAATTCCACCGTATGGCTACTAAGAAAATCTGCTTCAAAGCCCAGCTCACTTCCCGGGGGTTTGGAAAAAGGGCTCAACTTGATCTCATAATCATACCATGAATTCTTCAGACATGACGCGGCAACATTTGCTAATATATGTCACAACTATTGAACATGTCGCAATTTACAAAACAGAATCGTTCTATCTTAATTCTTTATCTTCTAAGTTTGGATAATGTATTCTCAAGAAAAAGCACAATTAGAAACACAAAGGAGGGAGGCACAGCTTCCTCTGCTGTCTTTAGCAGTTGGAAGCGAGTAAGCACATTCTTTGCCAAGGAGCTGAACACATTACCAGTGCCAATGTAATATGCAAATTTTGTTAAAGGAAACATAATTTTCCATCCCCCTTGTTGATTGCACTTAATGCAACTTGCAAAGTGATGGTGATTTAATTGAATCTCTGAATGTGATGAGTTTAAATCAGGGAGCAGATTAATCCACAGCCATTGTAATATGTTATGCAAATATTTGAAGCATATGCCATTAAATGCTTTTATTAATGAGATCTCCAGGACGCCGCTGTCATACGAAGGCAGAAGGAAATGAAAATGTGCCTAACCTGCAGGAACACTGCCTATGGCGATTCACATCTCTTTTATGCCGGCTGAAATGTATTCATATGCGTCAGTTGCATGAATCACACTCCGGTTTATGAGAAACTGGTGTGAATAAATGTGCTCGTTCCTTACATATGGAACCTTACAGTCCAGGCTGATTATAAATTCAAATTAACAGAGTAAAAGGAGCCGAGATGCTAACAGCATGTGATGGGTGTCCTGCTGTAAGTCTGGCCTAGCGTATAATGTGTGTTAATGTTAGCTGGACCTCCTGGGCTGCTCTAGCATGGGGCTGAATTTTCCCTCGGAGATCACCGACTTATTTCTGCCATCCTTTGCACAATCCACCGTATGCTGATGCATTATGTTTTTCATTATCTGTTACCACGTTTTTTCTCTCTCTCTCACTCACTCACACCTCCCACGGTGCTGGACAGCATCTAACAGGGCATGGCGATTAAAAGAAATGTCAGTGCATTCATTAATAATTCCACAGAGTACCGCTGTGCTTATTCAGTCACATCGGGCATCTTGGAATTGTTCGATTGTTGTATCACATGGCACTCTCCCGTGTTGCGTATGCTTTATGTGAGTGTGTGCGCTCATTGTGTGTGTTCAGGTGTGTCCAACCTCTTACTGCTTTCCTCTTATTTTATGGGTTTACTCTCGATAGATTGTGCAGTGTTACAAGAGGGGGGAAATAGCTTCTCACAGCTGGTCAGTTACTCTCTCGCTCACACTCCCTTTCTCCCTCGGCCTCTTTTTTCTCCGCCATCTCTCCAGCACTTTTTCTCTTTTGCTGATGGGGATGGCCACAGCTGGCCAGACATCCAGGCAGGGCTATGCCTGAGGGAGCCCCATGCAGCTGGCAGATAGTGAGGTGCAGTAGTGGAAGCTGGGGTGAGGCGAGGGGGTGCGTGGTATTCATGGAGTACTGTGGATTAGAAAAAACAACATGATGGGTTTTCTAGCATACATTTCTAGTTTTTGATGGTTTTACAATATGACTAAAGACCTGGTCTCACCAGTTATTGGCCATATATCTCTGTGTTTGTGTTCATGACGGCTGTGACCGAGCCATGTGACCGAGTGGACGCTGCTGCGCCTGCTCCATGGGCCCAGTGGATGCTGAAGATTGCTGGAAGATCCGGGTACTTTTCCACTCGGAAGTCGAGCTATTTTGGCATCATGCGCCACTGAGCAACTTTCATAGGAATGAACGGGGACCCGCCTCCAGCGCTGTATCCAGTTCCCTTAACACATCCATGGTTTTAACTGTCAAACATTCCTCTTTTGTGGAGCAGTTTATACTTTGACAGAGGAGGTTAAAAGTGCTAAATGTGGGATTGGGAGTATTTCTTTGCCTCTCAATGGCTCTCAATACATTGATGGCGAGCCAGCGACTAACAGTGTAAACAACATCAAAAGTACTGACAGAGATAACGGGGTTTACCTGAGGGGGAACCGCTTCTGCGATGACGCCATCGGGTCGGGACGGCGTTATGAACTGCCTATGAGCGCAATGCAGAGCGGCGGCCGTGAGCTATGCAGTGGGGCACGCTCACATGCATGAACATGCACTAAAAGCACATATGGCCGGCAGACACACAGAGGGAGAGCGACTTCATTCTCTGCTCAGGTAGACATTACTATATCTTTACATAGATATTAGCTATAGTAAAGCTCTGAATATCAAATTTAGCACCTTTAAATAAAAGTGAATGGAGAAACACCTTTCCTTTTACAATGATTGTGTATGGGGAAAAAGAGATGGACAAGAAAGTTGCCATTCCCAGTGTTGCCACTATGCCAAAAAGTCTTCACGGCGCAGCTTCGTTCGAGCTTGGTCAAGACGAGTTGGGATTGGTTAACGGTGCAAATTTGCATGTCAAAGTTTAACTTTAAGCAAATATTTTGGTTAGAGTTAAACTTTTCTAACATTTACTAATGAATATTATGATTCAAATCATTTTTATAATAGTCATTTGGCACTGACAAACAATGCTGTGCTGCCTTATGAATGCCAAATCATAAAATGGGTTGTTTTCGAAGAACCTATCTGTATTTATGAATGAAGTCTTGTTTTAAAGTTGGATGTTTATATAGAATAATCAACCCCGCTGTGGAAGTTTTAAATAATATATTATTTGACAGTAAATCTAAACCCGCTGCAGAAGATTGACTCCATTTTCTCATATAATTTCTTGTGAGCACACTGAGAGCTGTAACAATGCTGTTTCCGTCAGGCATGTTCTCTCCTCTCCTGCTTCGATTTAGTGCTATTTCTGGGCAGCACATCTCGGTTTGGTTTTAATGAAACACATCTTTGAGCTGTGAGTCAGGGAGGCAGCTATTAATATGTTATTTTATCCATTCTGATCCTCCATTGTCAGGCGGAGAAACGGGCCAGTCAATCGCACTGACTCGCAGAAACCAACACTGACAGCAGCAGCCAGAGGTGGACATAAGCAGCAAGGAGCAGTCGATACCAAAATCCCTGCTCTGCAGAAATTACATTTTAACCATGTTGTTAAAATGTTCATTTTAAAATACAAATATAGTTTGAGTGATTGTACATTTTCTCCTAGGGATTACAGTAGTTACAGCTTCAGTGGAAAGCAGTGCTAGTTACTGTATGATTCAGTGAAAGTTGTAATTTGCAACTTCCTGTTTATTTTTTCCCAGTTTGACATAATTTGATCTTTAAGTGCTCATTGCCGTCGGGTTACTTTCCACACGGCTCTTCTCAGAAACGATCAGTGTGTCCGATGGTGTAATTTCTTTTCTCTTCAACAACACAGAGCTCCAGGATTAAAAAAAATACTGTGATCAATTCTTCAAACCGATAAAGTTAGATCAGTGAAACCTCGACAAGGTGAGGCAGGTTTTATTCCCATAGTTCATAAACAAAGCAATTGATGTTGCTTATAGGCACAGAACATTAAAGCCACAGAGATAATAAAAAGGCCAAGATTTGATGCTGTTGCTATCACTAGAGGAGGGCTATTCAAGCTAACTGCCAATCGATGGCTACAGGACATCAATGGTCTCATCATCCCCGTTTTCTTTTTTTATTTCCCACACACCTCTGAGGGCTCAATGACACCATATGCCTTTGCAAGAATGCCAGTGGCATCACCTTTTTTGGCTTGGGTAACTAACCCAACATTTCCTACTGCTGCTGCTTCACATTAAATACCGTTGAAGGTTGCTGTTGCTTTTAGTGTGAAGCAGCCACAGGAAATACAATGTATTTGTCATTGAAGTTATCATGATGAGGATTACATTACAAAACGTCAGTCATTATTTAGCATTAGAGTGAATCACAGTGTTTATATTAAATTTGATTGTTGCCAGATGGCCCTTACAGGTCATGTGGTATATATATATATATATATATATATATATATACGTGTATATATATATATGTACATATATATATATACATATATATATGTACATATATGTATATATATATATGTATATATATGTATATATATATATGTATATGTATATATATGTATATATATATGTGTATATATATATATGTATATGTATATATATGTATATATATATATGTATATATATATATGTATATGTATATATATATATATGTATATGTATATATATGTATATGTATATATATATATATGTATATGTATATATATATATATGTATATATATATATATATATACGTATATATATATGTATATATATATATATGTATATATATATATATATATACGTATATATATATATATATATTCGGTTATGTTGACAAAGTTACAACTGAGAGAAATAAGTAAGTAAGGCTGCATTCACACCAGATCAGGCGCTGCGGCCATGTGCCGCAGGGTTGTGCGCCGGTGTGGGAGAGTCACTTTAATAGCCAATAGAGTGCTGCAGGGAAGACTTTTGTCATCCCTGCAGCAAAAATTAATTTTGTAGGCCAACCAGGAAGTTAGCATCGCCCTGGGTTCCCTCGACAAAAAGCCAATGGGGTTTTTACATTGGGTTTTTGATTATTTCAGAAAATAAGCTCCGTGGCAAACACACGTTTGTGATACTTACACGATTTCTTCCATAAAATAATCTGCACAAATGAAGATTTTTGAAGTGTGCATCCAATCGCCAGAAGTAAAAAGCTAATGTAAGGTTATAAACGCACTACACCACAGTCTCATGAGCGCTATTATGAGGCTGTAAAGGCGGACGAGTCGCCGTGATGATGTTTATTAGTCTCATTCAGCCACTTGTTAGCAACCAGAGACACATAAAAGCTTCAGAATTCAAAAAGTGGGGTATTCATTGATGTATTTTATGTCGTAGGACAAAAAAATTCTTCAGCTTGTGTTAACCACAGACCTCATTTCAGGCATCTAACTAAAAACCCATTCAAAAAAACCCATTGACTTCCAGATGAGGGAACCAGAAGTGTTAAAATGCTAACTCATTTCCAGGTTCTCGTTCTTGTAGAATTATATTGACTGTGACGATTAACGTCTTTTGTTCCCTCCTGGCTGGGTTGTACAGCTATGGATCGCCGGTGAAGTGATTGACACCCCCTGTGGTCACCGCAGCGCGAATCCACTTACTCCATTCAAAATGAACGGGAGGTAAAATGAAGTCAAATGCATTTATATAGTGTTTTTCACAAGGGCATTATACAACGTACAAGAGATAAATCATAGAATGAAGTTTCAACCTGAGCCACATGTGATTTGAAATAGTGATGAAAATATATATCTGCAGAGAAGAAGTAATTATAGGCAACACAATGAGTACAGTCTCCATCTACCGCATCCATTCTTCTCCAGTTAACTGGCATGTACAGCTCCGCATTGTTACGTAGCATGTACAGACGCACATTCTGTAAATGGCAAAAAAAGGTCACGGTGTGCCTCTGTGTACAACGGGCCTGTGTCTGTCTATATGTGTGAGGAGGTGATAGGGACCTGGTGCAGGAGGAAGGAGGAAGGCAGGAGTAGTCGGCATCACAGAAAAGCCTTTGTTCGCCACCTGCTGCCACGCTCTCAGCTGGAATTCCATTTGTTCCCTCACCGGAATGAAATGGCATTGATTGTTGGCTCAGATGTCGGGTAGGAGGGAGGAGCTGGTAAACAAGGAAAACGAGGACATAGAGAGAGAGAAATAAAGGAAAGGGCAGATGGACAGGGTGAGAGACAGGCAGACAGATATATTGAGCGAGGGAGCGAGCAGAGAGGAACGGAGGAAAAAGTGCAAGGCTGCTGCAAATCTACGATAGGACTTTAAAGGGAGGAGAACAGAGAGAGACGGGAACATGTAGGATAAAAGAAAGGAAGCTGGGCATCAGTGCCATGTAAGCAGGTGGTGTCTGTGGCAGGCTCGCCCTCAGATCCTCCTCAGTGGGATACCTCATCAGCATTCCTACCTCAAATTTAACTATTATCACAGAGCGCAGGAAGGAAGGGACCCGGTTGCCCAGAGGGATTAAGTGCTCGCTGTGTACTCCTGACATCGTAGCTTTGAATCTTCTTCAAATCCTTCCTGTCAGTTTTTCCCTGAACATTATCTAGAAAATCAGTGAGCAAACTGACTTTGTGTACAGCATCATTCTATGAAGTGAATCTGAAGCCGCCCACACATGATCAGCAGTAAAATCGTTCTGCGCTGGCTGTGTCGTTGTTTCCCTATGAGGAGAGTCAGTGACGCCCAACTAGGCGGAAGCGCTCGTAATTGCCACCGTACGCTGCGCTCACAGTTCAACATTTTTCCACTTTGACCTCGGTTGCAGCTGACCTTTTCATAGCGCAACCAATGAGATAACAGAAGTTGTTGTTGCCTAGAAACAGTGAAGGGCGTTCCTTGCGCACTTTCCAATTATATGCTATACCGGCGCTGCGGTTTTCCTCTGCAAGGCTCTGCGCCCTAACCTCGCGGTGAGTGAAGAGCAAACGTCTTATCATGTGAAGGCAGCTTAAAGGGGAAATACGCCCATTTCAAAATTCATACATGTTATTCCTACGGTTGAAGACAGTCCAAACATGTTAGTAAACATGAACAACTCTCTCCCAAATCCAAAAACTAAAGTGCTGAAACTCAAACTTGTGAAGTCATAGGGTATAAAGTCCGGAGCTGCTCCATAGACGATGAATGGGGAGAGACGTTCTAGATGACACTGAGAGCAGCCAGGGGAATGATCTGAGTATATGGGAACATTTTCTGTTTCACAACTGACATCACTACAATAGAATAAAGCTCATTTGGGTATAAAAAAAGAAAACAAACATCCTATGAGTCCACAAAATCAGTCTCATTGTCTATGGAGCGGCTCTAGACTTTATACCTGATGACATCACAAGTTTGAGACTTACTCCTCTGGTTTCTGGCTTTGAGAGAGAGGAGCTCATGTTCACAAATATTGATTGAACTTCAACAGGCCATGGAAATAACATATTGGAATTCTTAATTTGGGTGGTGTTCGCCTTTTAAGACAGTTGTACTTAAAATAGGATCAATCTCATCATAATAATAGGGCTGTCAATCGATTAGAATATTTAATTGTGATTAATCGCATGGTTGTCCACAGTTAATCAAGACTAATCGCAAATTAATACCTTAGTACCTTAAAGGGATATTTGTCAAGTAATTAATACTCTTATCAACATGGGAGTGAGTAAATATGTTTGCTTTGTGCGAATATATGTATATATTTATTATTGGCAATCAATTAACAACACAAAACAATGACAGATATTGTCCAGAAACCCTCACAGGTACTGCATTTAGCATAAAACATATTTTCAAATTATAACATGGGAAACTGAAGCCCAACAACAGCTGTCAGTGTGTCAGTGTGCTGACTTGACTATGACTTGCCCCAAACTGCATGTGATTATCATAAAGTGGGCATATCTGTAAAGGGGAGACTCGTGGGTACCCATAGAACCCATTTTCATTCACATATCTTGAGTTCAGAGGTCAAAATTTAACGCACATTTGGAGCGTTAATTAACCTCCTTTGCGACAAGCTAGTATGACATGGTTGGTACAAATGATTCCTTAGCTTTTCTAGTTTCATATGATACCACTATTTTCACTCTAGCTTTAAAACTGAGCCCGCTACAACCTCAGAAATATCAATTGCATTAAAGAAAGTAGTGGTGTTAAAACTAATTTACATTAACGTGTTATAATCACGTTAACTTTGACAGCCCTTAATAACTGTCATCTTAGAGTACATGGTTGATTGAATGATAATGTCTCCTACACATACTAAAAGTGATCTTATGCACATATCATCATATTGTCTACTTAATTAGTCAGTGTAAATTGAGTGTAAGTGAAATATTATTTATCATATTTAGTGCGCACAGATGTCATATCAAATGAGACCGTCTGATCTACTCAGGGGAAATAGTTGTAGCTCCGTGTTAAACTTTTGAAAATGGAAGGAGGAAAAGGAAACCAGGAGAAAACCAACAGGACCCGAAGTCACTCAACTTTTCTGCTAACTGTGTTAAAGGCAGGCAAAACTCTGCGAGTGCACTCGTTGCCCTGGGTTACGCCTCTCCGGTAGCTAAACTTAACCACTGAGACTAATTTAAAAACCTGAAAGTTAGATTGGTAGAGCTGAAGGCTGCCTAACAGGTCATGTTCAGGGCAAAACTATCCCCAAACAAAAATTGTGTTCACTCTCAGATTGTACACCTGCGTTTCGGCACATTTCCAGCCGTGGTCACTCCCCAGGCGTGGATATTCAGGATTTTTAACAACACAAAACAGCCGCATATTCATCCATTAAACATCACATTTCCAAATGTATTCTACCGTTCCTTAGCTCGGCGTTCTCTCCGCCGTTGCTCGTAGTGTAATACAAGCTCACAGACGCTCTCCCGGGGAGACATATTTTGTTACATTTTTGTAAATGTGAAAGGCAAATTCAGCTGAGCTTTGAAGATGTCCTATTGTGCATGGTTTACATGCAGGCAGCGCACCTGTGGGTGTTTCAGCTTACAGAAAACATGCAGCAGGGAATTCTATAAAAAGAAAAAGCCTGTATAGAGGACATCAAAGCAACGTGGTCAAATGTCTACGCTAGAAAGCAGAGCTCTACCTTTACCTCGCAACTCTCTCTCTCTCTCTCTCTCTCTATCTCTCTTTTATTGCTCCCTTGTTTCTTCTCTCTGTCTGTCTGCCAGTCCAGACTGTGGCGTTCCCTCTCCCTCTTTTCTCCAGGGAGATACGGTTGACATGCCGCGGGCTAAAGGGAATTTGTTCTGCACATCAAGTATGCATCATGTTGCTGTTTCTGTGGACAGCTCCTCCAGACAATGTGAAACAGACAGAAAAAGCACAGACTTATTGCAGACGGTGTGGCCGCTCTCCCTGTTACAGCTGTGGGAAGTCAAGAAAACACCGCCGGGATGCAGTTTGGTAACGAGAGCGTTCCACATATCTGGTTATTGGATTGAGCAGGATGAGTAGCTCTCTGATCAATTTGTTGTGCCCCTGGTTTTGTTGGACAAATAAATGTCTGGTGACGACACTAATAGAGCAATAAGACACAGGCTCATGTAGTCGTCTGAAATATGACCCACACAGACCAAACAACAACCTTTAGAGTGCTGCAGGGATGATGTATTTTTGTAGGCCAACCAGGAAGTTAGCGTCGCCCTGGTTACCTCGACAAAAAGCCAGTGGGATTTTTCCAACGGGTCTTGGATTATTGCAGAAAATAAACTCTGTGGCATACTCACATGTTTTGTTCTCCACAAATGAACACCACTTTATGATTTTTAAAGTGTGAATGCACTCGCCAGAAGTAAAAAGCTAACGTTAGGCTATAAACAAACTCCACCTGCATGAGCCTGAATATAAACAACGAGGCTGTAAAGGTGATGATGGTTAGTAGTCTAAACTTGTTAGCAACCGCCTTTTTTAAGACACATAGAGGTTTCAAAATTCACGAGTGGTGTATTTATTGACGTATTTTACGTCGTAGAACAAAACCTTAAAATCTCTTCAGCTTGTGTTAACCTCAGACCTTATTTCAGTCGTCTATCTAAAAACCAATTGACTTCCAGACGAGGGAACCAGAAGTGCTAAAATGCTAACTCATTTTCCGGGTTTTAGGACTAATTCCTGTAGCACTCTATTTACTAGCTTTGTCTTATTCACTAACCAGAGATTGAATTTGACAAGTCCAGCTACATGTCCGTCTCCACATGGTTCCATACTTCATATTATGTGAGCGTACAAGTCCAAGTTTGTGCGTGTAAGATATTTGACGAGGACACCGAGCACCTTGTTACATTTAAAGAGAGAAAAGCAACGTGTGAGAACCTGATGGCTCCACTGTTTGTAGAGAAAAACACATTTCTGCCGTTTGGAACAGCGCCGGGGACTCGGGATAGTTTAATAATGATCTGTGCATTTATAATTCTGCTGACTCATTGAAACACTGTACGGCTGCAGCAGGGGGCAACATCTGTGGTTTCAGTAATTTATTTATTTTCCTACTCCGATAAGACAGTTTTTTTTCTGGGGGATTAGAGGAAGGGGGGGAGCAGAAGTAATAAAAGAAAAAGAAAAAATAGGAAGGAGGGGGTAGTGGGGTTATTACAAGGTCAATTCCATTAAGAATGCCTCGGGGTGAATGTATGGCCCAGTGCTGCTGGGCATGTCGCGGCTTGCCTTTCATCAATCACCAGCTCTTATGTTTCGGCCATGACACAGGAAGTCAGAGGGGAGCTGATTTGATTATTGCCATATTTCTGAAGCACTTCTGTGACTGACAGCTTTGAAAAAAAATGCACTTGGGTGTTATTGTAGATATTGTTAAGTAGGGGTGGGAATCACCAGAGGCTCCGCGATACAATATACAGTACAAGTCATGATACGATCTATGCAGTTTGTCAACATCTGTTTTATCTAATAAGATGCAGTTTTCACTCTGTTCATCTCAGAGTTTTTAATTCACATATATTGAGGTCAGAGGTCAAGGGACCCCTTTGAAAATGGCCATGCCAGTTTTTCCTCACCAAAATTTAGCATAACTTAGTGTTATTGAGCGTTCTTTCCGACAAACTAACATGACATGGTTGGTACCAATCGATTCGTTAGGTTTTCTGGTTTCTTATTAAAGACAGAATAGCGTCCGGTCCCGCCGGTGGGCCATTGGATTGATAAGAGGTTATTAGTTTACATAATGAAAGATCGATATTTGACGTCTGTGTATCAATACAATATTGCCGTGCAAAATATCACGATATGCTGTAAGGATAGTATCCTATCCTTAAGATACTATACCTAAGGATCTCTAAGGATATGCCTGGTGATATAATATATTTCTCTTATTGTCAACAAATGTCATGAAAAGAACAAAATGTGTCCTACTAACACGTGCTGTCTGTAAAGCCAAAGCTTATTCCTCCATTGTGCAAATGTGTGCAAAAAGAACGCCGTTCTTGCTTTTGGCGTGTCATTTGTACGCAATGTAATCTGTACTAACTGCAATGTAAACACATCAGCGTAGATATTCTACGCTCAGAGCAATAAATAGAATAAAAGTGAGAAAGACGACTTATGGTGGGCGAGAGGGGAGGTGAATGGGTCAAATGAACACATGACTTTCAACCAGGAGATCGCTGTTTTGTTTTGTAAGTTACATTAGTGACGTTTGTGACATGTTTTCCGTACTTATGTTACATTGATTCTGTACATATTGTACTTAGTTTACATACTTATTTTGAGGTCAACCAAGTTAGTGTTTTTGTTGCCCCCAGCTGGTACTGCACCGTCATACACACGTGTAATATTCATGTCTCGGCGAGCCAAAACGTCACACTGACACGCTATCCTCTGGTGGACAGTCGGGTATATTTGAGTTTTTCCGATACTGATACCAGTAACGGAACTGCGTACGATACTGCTCAAGATTGGGGATCGGGTGTCAGTACGCCAGTCTACGCACCAAATCTGATACCGTAATTTATTTATCTAGAAAAAAATTAACTTGTTTAACCAGGAATCATTTCTCTGCCGCTCCAAAACAGTAGCCTTCTCTCTGCTGTCGCCCTGGATGTATTGTGGCTGCCACTGCAACTACTGTTTTAGAGCAGTGAAGAAGAACTGATTGCAGGTAGTTTGTCACGTGATAATAGCAAACAACAACGGTACGGTGCTAGGGGAGAGTGTAACAGTAGTCAGAGCGAGGAAAATGTCATTTAGCCATTTAGCAATATTTCACAGTAGAAAATCTGTTCATGATTTACAAAGCATTTAAACCATACAACAAGGATAGTAATCATGTCACATCCATACATGGTCAGTAGTAAACAGCTATTAAATAATAATGATGATAATAACTATCTATTTTTTATGGTATTGAATCATACTCTGTATCGGAACATCTCTACGGTATATAACATGCTTTGTGTGTCACCTGCTTGATATAAACAGAATGACACAAACACGACAAAACAAGATGAGTCCTTTTCCTTTTATTATCAGATTTTATTTTCATCTTGCTACAAACCAAGAGTTATTTTTTTTACAGAAAAAGTGCATTTGTTAATGAAGGCAATGTGAAAATTACATTAGTCTAGTTTGCTGTGTTTGGAGTATTTGAATACATTTTCAAATTGGACACATTTAAAATGCTAAGTGGACTGCACTTAAGTGGTGCTTTTTTACCTTAGCTGACAAAGTGCTTTGCGTTGCCTTCCTTCATTACACAGCGGCACGAGGTAATCTCCTACTCACAGTTTGGTTTTCTGGCTGTTTCTAGGGCAACAACATTTGCCTTACCTGCAAACTGCTCTACAGGTCGTCATCGTAAACCATATGAAGAGCCCGACAGAGCAAGATTAGACCAGAGTAGAAAAGGAAATTTGTTCAAATTTGAAATTTAAATCCTGTTAGTTCAGTTGCCCGGCGTCATTATTCTTCTCTGCTTCCTAACAAGTTGCAGATTTTTTTCTATTGACCCAGCGCTATCAGTAACACATCCTTCCCTCTCCACTCGACCGCCCAGTGGAACCAGCGAGACTCCAGGGAGAAGGCAACCTCTCCAACGGCCAATTACACCATTAATTGCTTATCAGATCCAATTTGGGATTGCAGTAAATGAAGCAAAGTGTTCTCTGCTGTGTGTGTGTGTGTGTGTGTGTGTGTAGCTGTGCGAGGCTCAGCGCAGTGTGTTGCCCCTGTCATTCCCAATCAGTGGAATTGAAACACCTAATTGCCGAGCTCCCACTCGTTTGCCTTCCAAAATATTCCTTTGTTTGTCTAATCAGACGCTCGCACACACACAGTTGGATGCCGTGGTACACCTGGACTTCCTGTGGATGCACTTCCACATACTAAAACATACAAGCACACCACTGCTGCACACTACTGGCTCACTGTCTGAGATGTAATGTGGAACATATTAAAAGGGGAGAAAACGTACATCTGCTCTGATGGGAGGTGGAGTAATTGATGAAGGACATTTTGTTTTATAGCCGCTGTCATCTGTGAATATGCTGACACATCCTTTAATTAATAAAGGGGCATTAGAGAGCCTCTTCTCTCTAAACCTCCATTTCCTCTTACTGTTTCTGCGGTGCTGGATATCCCTGGGAAGATTAGATTAGTGCGCCTCTCCTTGGTGTTTAATTTGTTAGAACTAGTTTGTTTTCCTCTCTTTTCTCTCAGTTCCAACTCTTTTCTAAATTCCTTTTTTCCTCCAGGAAGTTCTTTGAGACTTACTCGTGATACATGTTTAAATTAATAACCGAAATGAACTTGAACTCTTATTGATCCTCCTCCTCCTGCACCTGTAACCCAATCTGTAATGAACCATGTGAAGATTAGGTTAATTGGTCCATGGCAGGTGAAGAGTTCAGCTTCCCTCCCGCCTCTCAAACACACATCCTCTCGCAGTGGAGCACACATTGAGTCACACACACACACACACACACACACAATGCTCGGCAAGCATAACAACGTGGCTGTTTTATATAAGATGTTTCATTATACCTGCAATTGACTCGTCGGAGACATAACCATTGATGCATTCAGGGGTGTTGTGTCAATTTTTGATAGAGTTTCCGATTGATTTACTTTCTCCAGGAAAGTGAATCGATGGAAATCTCATTAAGGTAGAAGGTAAAGGTCATGGCAGACGTGTAAATGAACGCCCCACTGGTTCTTATAACACGGTCTCTATATAGTTTCAAAGACGCACAGGTGACTGCTGACTGCAATGACGTAAACTAAACTTTGTGTGAGTGTTCAGGATCGAGTTCTCTGGGAATGAAGCAATGCTGTCACCTACCGTACTCTCTCAGCTATGATTGTACAACTCAATGATTCGCTCATATAAAGTATATGATCCGTTTTATAGGTTGAGTAGAAACTTTGAGAGCCATTTTTATTAGGATTTATTTTATTTCAATGTCTTAAAAAATAAGTGCTGGGCAGCTCAGGTTAACATGGACAACATAAAGTCAGAACTGCTTTAAAGGTGCTCTATATAATATCCAGAGCATTAACATAGCAGCATACAACTATTTGCTGTGTAAAGATATAGAGGAATAATGTCTACCTGAGCAGAGAATGAAGTCTCTCTCCCTCTGTGGTTGTTGTAATCTGAGCTTCTCCTTGCTTTGTTGACATAACCGGGTTGGCCACGAGTGCTTTTAGTGCATGTGAGTGTGCCCCACTGGCTAGCGCACGGCCGCCACTCTGCACTGCTCTCATACGGCGGCTTCAGCTGATAATGTCGTCGCGACTGACGGCGTCGTCGCGACTGACGGCGTCGTCGCGACTGACGGCGTCGTCACGGCAGTGTAGAAGTGCCCACTTTCCGGTTCCCTCCCAGGTTAACACTTTTAACTCTGTCAGCACTTTTTAACTGTTAACGCTGTTAGCTCCGTTTTTTACGAGCCACCATCTCAGCCGTCGCCATGTTGAGAGCTGTGCGAAAGCAATATCAATGCTCCTAACATCGCATTTAGCATCTTTAAAGCTGCCCTAATCAATATTTATTAGGGCTGTCAATCGATTAAAATATTTAATCGCACGTTTTATCTGTTAAAAATGTACCTTAAAGGGAGATTTGTCAAGTATTTAATACTCTTATCAACATGGGAGTGGGCAAATATGCTGCTTTATGCAAATGTATGTATATATTTATTATTGGAAATCAATTACAACACAGAACAAAAAACAAATATTGTCCATAAACCCTCACAGGTACTGCATTTAGCAAAAAAAAAAAATTTCCTCAAATCATTACATGTCAAACTGCAACCCAACAGGCAACAACAGCTGTCAGTGTGTCAGTGTGCTGACTTGACTATGACTTGCCCCAAATGTGCATGTGGTTATCATAAAGTGTGCATGTCTGTAAAGAGGAGACTCGTGGGTACCCATAGAACCCATTTTCATTCACATATCTTGAGGTCAGACGTCAAGGGACCCCTTTGAAAATGGCCATGCCAGTTTTTCAAGTTTTGCAAGTTTGGAGCGTTATTAAACCTTTCTTTAAAACCTGATAAAACCTCTGAAAGATGGATTGTGTTAATGCGTTATTATCGCATTAACTTTGACAGCCTTAATATTTATATATTAATGATGTAAAAATGACCCAATGTAATGTGAAAGGTGTCCCTCGTGGTGATGAACCCACAAGGAATTAGCATCTTTCAGCCACATCAGATATATCGGAGCGAAAAAAGCTCCGATGAATCCGTCGCATGCTAAATGTTCAGCACCAAACAGCAGACGGACAAAGTTAGCGACTAGCTGGGGAACATAGTGTAGCATTCAGCAGCTACTGTACATTTCCTCAGACGTTGGTTTGTGAATATTCTAAATGAATCTGTGTCTGCTGGATGTGTAAATAGGCAACTGTTTGCTGTTTATGTCAGTGTTGTGTTTACAGTTTGCTCCGGTGCCCCCAAGAGGCCAAAAATGAATGAATGCAGGTTCAAGTTTCTGTTTATGTACTCTGCTTGTATCCACACGAGTTTCCCATGTGTGCTTTTGTTTCCTCTCACAGTCCCAAAGAATGATTTGGTGAATTTGAAACCACACATTGTCCGTATGTGTGAATGCGAGTGTAAATGAGTCAGTCTGTCAGTGCTAGACCGGCGACCTGCACAGATTGCTTTGTTGTCCTTTGCCAAATGCATGCTGGGATAGACTCCTGTGACCCTGAGAAGGAATAGAAAATGGATAGACAGTGAGTGAGTCAAGCTGATTGCCACAAAGCCACATTTGTCGAGAAGTAATGTGTTTTTTCTTTTTCTAAGGCGAGTGCGTCGACCACTCTTCTGAACTGTGTCATCAGTTGTTCAGATATTGCAGGGACTCGGCAAACGTGAGGAAATAGCAGAAGCTGCTGCGCTTCAAGGCAAGACTGCTTTTCACATTTTTTGTGAAGTGTTCGTCGGCTCTCCGTACAGTATCGATAATATGTCTTTTCAGTTCTGGTGTAAAATGCGGTGCGGTCTCCGGGGGGAGTTCGGCGTGTTCTCAGCTGTTAGAAGACCCCGCACCGTGATAAGTCCCGGCGAGCTCTGCGACTGGATGCCCGAGGGGACGAATATTTCCCAGACTCAATCCTCCTAAAAGAGGAGTGTTTGGTCAAGAGCTGTTACTCATTCTATTCCCCTACCTCCTTGCGTACACTCATTTCCTCTCCTCTTTGGTGTCTCTCCCGGTCTCTCGCTCTAGTGGCAATGTGACAAGTGAACAATGATTCATATGCAGCGAGTGCAGAATGGAGACTATTTCGCACGTCTTGTGAGCCCAACTGAAGTCACCCAGTGTCCCTACACCCCCCCCCCCTCGCCGCCGCCACACATCCCACAACACCCCCTAAACACACACACCTTGCTTATGGATAGTTGTGAATTTTATTCCAGTGGCGTGACGCTGGCAGCATAAGAGGAGACAGAGAGGGAGAGAAAGCTGTGATGTTTACACATCTCAGATAAATGGCTGTGCTGTTTGCTTTAATAACCACACTGGATGCAGAGACACATGTAATTGCTTTGATGTCGCGCTGATGGCTACAAATAATGGCACTCTCCGTGATTATGGAGTCAGTTAGGTGCTGGAGGCGTACACACAGGCCCGCGTGCACAGACTCGGCGCTCGTGCACGTAACTGTACGTGAGAACCCCCCCCACATCCCTCACCTCCCTCACCTCCCTGCAGTTTTTTTTTGTCTTGGCTCCCACCCCAAGGGCTTGATTTAGATGAAATGCCACTTTTAATGGAAAATTTGATGGAAGCAAAACAACAACTTGGAATATTGCTTGTGTAAGTAGCAGGAAGGGAGGCAAGTGCCAGGGCGATGTCATCGGCAGGGGTTGTTTCTCCCTTGATTGTACTCTTTAGGAATTCATTGGTTGCCTGTATGATATTAGTGTTGTAGCAAATGTAGCCCCCAGGCAGGCAGGGCCAGCCAGCACACTGCTACTCTTTATAGATGAGCGTGTCAGGAGGAAGTGCATTTGCAGCCCGGGCCACAGCCCACTGTGGCCTCGCTGTGGAACAAGCTGAGGGGGAGTGGACGCCGGCGATAAGTGTCACAGCAGCTCATCGTATCTTCCCTTTCTTCACTTGTTTTCATCTCGCTTACGTCTTAATTGCTTTCATATTGAGAATTTGTATGCGTTGCACTCACATTAATGAGACACGCGGCGGCATTGTTTTTTACTCGATTGGCTTCAATATCTGAGCGTTGCTGCTGAAACACTTCACTTATGTCTCTCTTGCAACCAGCTGCTCCTCCACATCAAACGAGTGGTTATTTCTTAAAGCAGCAGTAGGCGAGATTAGAGCAAATATGATTCAAAAAAGTTATTTTTATAAAACGGTCACTATATCCTGACAGTAGTACAGGAGACAGGTAATCTGAAAAAATTCATGTGCCTCTGTGTCCTCCGGTGCTCCTAATGGCATCTGCAAGATTTCACAGAGCGGAGGAAAACAACCAATCAGAGCCGAGCTGGAGCTTGCTGTCTCTGAGCAGCTGTCAATCACTCACAAACTCTGATCAAACGGTCAAACTAGGCAGCGCTGATCAAATATGAATCAATATTCTGTTATTGTAATGTCTATTTCTCTCCTCAAATATTTTCAGAAACATCTTGTAGTGTACTGTTTAGCTGTAAAATGAGAACGTTTGTGACCCGGCCGCCATGTTGAGATCAGTTGAGGAAAAACCAAGCACCGCCCACCAGCCGGAGCAAACTTTCTCATTTTACAGCTAAAACAGTACACTACAAGATGATTCTTAAAAAACATTTGCGGTGAGAAATAGGCATTACAGTAACAGAATATTGATTCATATTTGATCAGCGCTGCCTTGTTTGATCGTTTGATCGGAGTTCGAGAGTGATTGACAGCTGCCTCTGTTGAATGAACACCCAATAGGAACGCTCTCTCTCTGACATGACCTGTGATTGGGCAAAGTCTCCCGTCAAGGGCTAGATTTGTTTAAAGCCTGAAAACAGAGCCATGAAGAGGTGCACAAGTCTAGTTTTGTACTTGAATTAAAATATGCTGAAAGGTTATTATGGAATTTTTTGCCCAGTGATGCCGAAAACATTAAGCCTACCCTCTCTTTAATGTCAGCGGTGCAGCAGATGATCATGGCGTGTCACGTTTGACTCGGAGACCTCCCTTTGACCCCGTTTTGTAACAGTGCAGTTATTAGCTTCAATATCATTTTTGTGGCCCGCCACGCAGTTTTGTGTTTCTATAGTAACTCTGGCCACACAGCATTCCCATTTGGCAGCGTAGTAATTAATTTATCTCTATTGATCTCTTGTATCCCTCAAGCCTTTCAGCAGGGTGGCCTGAAAGCCGAAAGCTGCATTGTTGATTGAATGCACAGTCTATCTTCAGACGCGATCACAAATCAGTCCCCATAGGGGGAATAGCTGGGAGCGGGCCAGATTATGTTCTTTCATGCTGCAGTGGTAATGATTCATTTCATCGTACAAGACACAAGTGACTGCTGTAATTGTAGGTTTGGTGGCGGGCAGCAGCCTCTGCCCTGCTCACGGTCATGTGGACTGTCATGACGAAGTTGGAATAGGCACTTAAGGCACAACATACACATCCCACTGCAGCTTATTCTCCATATTTTACTTTTGATGCATTTTGGCATACAGTGGAGGGGGCAAGATGCTTCAGGTTGAGATTTTTATAATAAGCTGTTCCTGCCAGCTCCCGGCACAGTCTGACATTTACTCAGAGCAGGGCAAATAAGGATAGAGAAAAAAATAAAGGAATATTTGCCCAAGGACCTTCAACTCCCCTCTTCTTCTTCTTCATATCTTTTCGCACACACACTTCTAACTTCCCAGGTATTGTGTTTCTTCTACACATCATCGACGAGTGGGAGGCACCCCTGGCAAACAGATGAAAAGAAATGATCTCATAGACCTCTCCAAAACATCTCAGGGATGCAGAGCTCGGAGCGAGTCCAGTGTAGCGCAGAACAAATGTTTTCATAACAGCCATTGTATTCATTACCCACTCAGTAATGCGGAGGAAAAAAAATCTCAAGTCATGAACCTGCTTCACGCCTTTAGGAAAATAGAAACTTAACTTGTAGTCATTTTGGATGTCAGTGCCTCTATTTCCTCACTTATGTTTCCCATCTCTTGGGGTGCCGCTTTGGGAAATAAATGGCCATCAAAGAAAGGAAAATTAGGCAAAGCTGGTGGAGAATGATAGGGGAAGTAATAGTGCAAGACAACTCGACGGGAGGAAGAGAAGTCTAACTAAAAGCAGCAGAAGCAAGATGGAGATGGAAGAAAGAAAAGTAATGATAGCTCACCTTATGTCAGCCTCTGTGACAGAAATGACTTTGAAGTTTGGAGACCGGCGTTGTCATGGAAACTGATTTTTGTACTGCTGATAGGCAGGTGGTCTCTTTGTGTTTTTCCACCGCATGACAATGCCCGCTGATAGAGATGTCATCCTAAGGAAAATAGGTGTTGGCCGTCAGTGGCCCCGAGTGCTGACATCGCCTCCGCCGACGCCGCATTGTCCCCGCAGTCCACTGAGGTTTCTAAAGGCTCTTCTGGAGTGTCTCTACTTTATTTGAATTTGAAGAGCGCTTCCCACAGGGCCGGTTTAAGATAACATACTGCACGGCTGGAGATGTGACATGTTACTGTGGCGAAAAGATACAGTTCTGCTTTTCATATTTGGTGATGAGTGTGGGATGCGGAACGACTGAGCGGCGTGAAAGCAAAATAAACAGAAAAGTCAAACTGTCCTTTCATCATGAATTCAGTCCTTGTAACCGCACGACTAATATACTCAAGAAGAAGGATAATAAAACTCATTACTATGAGATGAGGATTACGGGAAGGATTGCTCCGTGATCCTTCTACCAACACTCTTCCAGAATATTCCAGCATCTGTGTTAATGATCATCAACACCAGTAATGTGCTGCGTCTTGGATCACACCTTGTCCCAGTATCCTCGCACGGGTTTGTGTGCTGGAGGCAGAAGTCCTGTTTATCATGTATGGGCTGTTGTGCACGGGGGCCGCATTTTTAATTAAAAGTCGTCGTATCTCTCCCTCCGACATTGGGAGGTGTGATCACTGCCTGTCACTTCGGCTCAACAAAAACATGTTTATTTTTGGTCCCAGATTCATTTAATGGGCTTGTCAAAACTGATGAAAATTAGAGGAGGCAGAGGCGGCTGATAAGCCCCACTGTTATTAGATGGGCTGGAGCTGTTGTTTGTCTGCCTTAGTTTGTCCTGTGTTGACGCATAAATGCCTGTGTACGGCTAGCCGGCAATCTAAAGAAAATACACGACCCTGCACAACTGGTAATTCATTCCCAGACACACTAAGTCAGATGATTAAAGTTTGCTTGGCTCAAACTTCCAAGAATAAATAAAAGATTTGACACTTGTCGCGACTGAAGAAGCCCGGCAATATTCAGAAGCGTCGCTACGCTGCAGTCTGTTTTCCGAAATGTAGAACGGCAGAAGTAAATAGACATGGGAGCAGACAAACTCCTGTTCTTATCCGCTTGGGTGGTTTCTATCTTTGTTGTCTCTCCTGAACACAGAAATGAAAGCAAAAGTTGGATTTTTCCAACTAATCCTCCGAGGGGCACAACAATGGTGCACCAGTGCTGCATGGTGTGCATCAAATGAAGATGTGCATCAAATAAAAAGTAGGACTTTTATATCTGTATCTGAGTGTCACTCCAGAGCCACATGACAACTGTATTTCTCCTAATGGCACAATATTGAACCAGTTTCTGCAGTTGCACTGGAATAGATCAGATTGTAGTTTATAGGTACTATACCAGACTGAATTGGGAAGATGATGGAATTTTACTGTTTCCCCGCCACTCATAATACAGCAGAGTTGTATTTGCTCCACAGAGGGTGTTTTTATCTTGCTGAGGATTACGCAGACAGATGACAGCATGACATATGAATGCAACCATCTGCTCTCTATGTGGGCTTTAGTAGAGGGCATAATTGCATAGTGCTTTTATTGTGTTTGTTGTTCAAGTCAATTGTCATCTCATAAAAATGCAAATACAGCACATATGGAACATAAGTGAGACACCGAGAGCAAAGGGAGAGAGAGAGATTAAATAATGGAGGAAAATTAGGGTTTAGAGTTTGAGAAGGAGAGACAGAAATATGAGGAGATGAGAGAGGAAGTCGGATGCCAGAGGAGCGTTTTATGTACAAACTCCTTAGAGACTTCCTATTGGTACTTTTCTTTGCAGCCCATTAACACATTTAGGGGAAAACACAGAAGGTAAACATAATTGTGTTTGTTTTAGGGCTGTCAAAGTTAACACAATAAACACAAAATTCCTTTTAACGCATTAGGCTGCAGCGGGCTCAGTTTGAAAGCTTGAGTGAAGACATTGGCATCATATAAACTAAAAAACCTGAGCAATCCACTGGTACCAACCATGTCATTCTACTACTTTTGGTGAGGAAAAACTAGCCATTTTTAAAGAGGTCCCTTGACCTCTGACCTCCAGATATGTGAATGAAAATGGGTTCTATGGGTACCCACGAGTCTCCCCTTTACAGACATCCCCACTTTGTGATAATCACATGCAGTTTGGGGCAAGTCATAGTCAAGTCAGCACACTGACACACTGACAGCTGTTGGGCTGCAGTTTGCCCTGTTATGATTTGAGCATATTTTTTATGCTAAATGCAGTACCTTTGAGGGTTTCTGGATAATATTTGTCATTTTTTTGTGTTGTTAATTGATTTCCAGTAATAAATAAGTACATATATTTGCATAAAGCAGCATATTTGCCCACTCCCATGTTGATAAGAGTATAAAATACTTGACAAATCTACCTTTTAAGGTACATTTTCAACAGAAAAAAACTGTGCGATTAATTTGCGATTAACTATGGACAATCATGCGATTAATCGCGATTAAATATGTTAATCGATTGACAGCCCTAGTTTGTTTACAAGCATAATCCACATGGTAGCTTTAAGGTTTAACTCCCCAATATGAAATGTTTAAAATAAACAATCGCATAATCTGATGATAAATCCAGAAGTAGAAAGCAACCAGAGCCGAGCCTTAAGCATAGTGGCCATGGTCAGAATTACAAATCTGTTGGATTAATCTAATAGACAATATACAGTATATCAAATGGACATGCATGACATCACTTACACTGGATGAAGGCTTATTGCTTTTTTATCGTTGATGAATGAACACGGCGGAAGGATTACCTGAGTGTGTGTATCCAGCACTTAATAAACCCCCCCGAGAATGAACAACCTCTTTGAGCTGAAGCTCGGCTCACATTGTATCAAGTCAGCGAAGCTCTTCTTGGTTAAAGAGGCAGCACAAACACGTGACTGGGAACTTGTGAAGCACATTAAAAAGCACAGAATCTGGCAGCTTGCAGTCGTAAATATCATCTATGGATTCTTCTTTTGTCATACTGTTCAGAGGATTTGAGCCTAGGATAGTTACTGTAACTCCAGTACTGTAGGTGCTGCACCTTTACCAAAGCTCCCTCTAACAGAAGTAACAGCCCATCAGGGAGTCATGACAACTGTCTCACACATTAAGATGTCAATGTAATGCTTTAAGAGAAGTTTCTAGATACAGAGTAAACATGCATTAGACTTTTTCTCAAATGAAATGATCACATAATACAACTGTAGACATAAAAGTATATGTTGCGTTGTGTATATTTTACTGTTTAGGAAATGGGAATCGCAGAGCATTCTGGAGGATAGCGTGTGAAAGACAAATGCGTATATGAAGAGAAGGTGATGGAGGCAAAGGGACGATATATTATAAAATTGAAGTTAGTTAATGATATGGATCCGTACGTATTAGGAGGACCTTGAGAGTTAGCCACCCATATGGTCACTGAAGTGTTTAGCACCTACATCTGTCAGCAATTCAGTATATGTAAATCTGTGGAGGCCCATGTCCAGGTTACAAAAGGGTAGGTATATGACCTTCAGATCTACAAGCCAAATGCCAACTACACAATCATCCCGACAATGATAAGCTAGCTAATGTTATGTTAACTGAATACTAAAAAAATGTCGGCTAATACTGCATAATTAATCTACCTTCCCGTTCCCTATTAGAGTGGTATATGGTAAAGTGGGTCTTGAGTGCTGCTCCTTCTAAAAAGGGAAGTCACGAGAACTGATTGACTGACCAAATTCTGTAAACGCACCCGCCACTCGCCAAATGCAGGTAAATTGTTGGCAGTGGCGGATAAAATCATCAGGACATCGCCAAAGTCATCCTGATGTTTTCACAGCAACATGCAATAGATATTAAAGAGGGAATTATGACCTGTTTAACTTCCTAACACTAGCTGTAAGCAGCTTATAACACATCATTAAAACTACTAATGCCAAGATTTGTTTTAATCAAAGCAAATATTTAAATAATCATAATCATTTGAATTGTGTGTTTTATGCAAATAACCCCTATAGATGACAATAACTATTACTATAACTAATTTGTGTAAAATATATCGGACATTGAATAACATCAGATCGAAAATGTTTTTCCTTCAATTAGTGCATAGATTTCAAAAGACCATGGTGACAGTACTCGTTTTTCTACAGTACCGCAGGTACCGTAGGTACCGGGGCTGACACGTTAAAATCGGAAAGGACGCCGTAAACTCACTATCGACGCGTCCAGGGGACGCACCCTATTCTTTCCCTGATGATGCTCCATTGTGAACAACAAAACTGTGTTGAAATCGGCAGGAGAGCTGGTTAACGTTAGCTGTTAGCAGCCCGTGGGCAGCACAGTCCTGGGAAGCTAACAGCTAATGTTATCGGAGGGTGCATCGAGCTACATTATGCGTTGCAGCTCTATTTGGTAAAAATGAGTATTGGGTGAAGGTAAATTCTCTCACACACACACACACACACACACACAGACACACACACACACACACACTTGAAATATTTGGGCAGGCCACACAAAGTGCTGAAAAGTGAATGCCCCCTAAGTGCTACCTTAGCCCCTCACAAGAGAGGTTTGAAGTGTGTTATCTGTCCATTTAGTGCCTTCACATATCTAAGTGCTCTGTTTGACCTTCTCACTGTCTCAGTGCCCAGGACTGAGCTCATCACCTCTTATGTGACCCACTCTCTGAGGTTTACCTGCTGCCATTTTGCTTGAACTACAAGCAATGACAGTGGAGCAAAACACAAACACAGAAATCAATGTTGAGCCACTTGAAACACATACACATAGGTACAGAAACTAAACTGAAGCTGTATTTCTGTTGGTTTCATGTGCGGGTCGGGGCTTTTTGAGAACAGCAGTTATAGTGCTACACGATCAAGTAATAAGCGGTCCTGAAGACGTCTTTTTCAATACGCTTTTTGACACAAAGAAATTATTTTACGAAGGCTGACAGGTCCGTTCATAAAGGTGTTATAATCCAATCCAAATTGTACTAGTTTATCTTCAGGAAAATGACTTTATGACAGACGTTAATGTGCCTCCTGTCAAAACGGTCCGGTCCTTTCCCAGGACGTCTGACTGGACTAGTTTAACAACCAGTTGTATCGAGCCTCCCAGTCTGTCATCTTCTTCTCATGTCTCACAGGGTCAGTTTGATGGTAGTGTGCCCTTTTTTTGGCTAACTTTTCTCGGGAGTCAGAGTCTGCTGCTGAACACACTACAGTTACACAGACGCAGAAGCAGTGTCTACATGTCGACATGCATCTCATAATGTACCGCGCAGCTCCTCCAGCAGACACATAATAGGCCCCTAACAGACCCAAGGGAGATTGTTAAAATAGCGCGGCAGGTTAGCTAAGACTTGCAGTGAAGTATTCCCATGTGTGGATCATCAAATAGACACCTAAGGGATTGATGGCAGCCTTTAGCCGCCTCCTAATAGTCACATGTTGGACAGATAAGACTGCGAGGATGAGTCCCAGGTGGATGTGAAATACTTCACAGTACCTGTTAGCTGCTGGTTGTCAATAGGAACCAGGGTAGATATGAGGGAGCTGAGGTGGTTCGGTTGCCTGGTGAGCAGACGGCGGCGGTGCTCTTTGTCGGCTTAATGGTTAAATGGGGTTGCAGGGAGCTGGGGTAGGGGTGGTGGAGAGGGTGATAAGCTGACACAGAGCAAATGGAGAGAGACTGCCAGGCTGCTGCAGAGGTGCAGTCTCTCCTCTTCTCTCATCATAACAGTTTAGCTGCTATTTCCGCTCGTTTTTTCCCTCAAATCTTCTCCAGTACACGCAGCATGTGACGAAAGTGGAAGAGAGAGAAGTGATAAACAGGACTCGGTCAAAACCGAGTATATGTGTATCGTCAGTCTGTCAATTTGTGGCTAAATTGATACACAAATAGCCAGTGGTCACGTCTATAATGTTAAATCTAGTAATGGTACATGTCCACAGCCTCTGTCCTTTCCACGCTTCCCATTCATTGTTTATGTAAGCAGCCGTGCAATGCATTCTGGTAGAGAGACGGGGCGTAACGTTGGCCGCTCCTCATTTGCATAAAGTTGAGGTCTGGGCCGGTGGGAGGAGGTCACTTTAGGCAAAGCATGGATCTGTCAGAGCGATTAAGGCTTATTGTGTCATTAACTGTTGATGAGATATCTATGCCACAGAGATAAAATGTTAGCAGCAATCACCTGCTGGCTGCTCTGCTGTATGATACAGACTTTACTCATCAATTTAGTATGCATTGTTGCTTGGCATCAAAATTGACCCTGTTGTGTTTGTATCAGCCATGTGATCGAGGTAGGCATACATGCCTCCTTCGCCGCTTGAATTGAGCGGGGCATCCGGCGTATGTGCCGGCTGACACACCTTTTAAATGGTGTGCGGACTCGTTGCACCGCAGGCGGACCCACTCACTCACTCAGTGACAGACTTTTACGTTTGTAGAGCTGGCCCTCTGCGTTGCAGCCAAAAGGCAGAGAGAAGCTGAAAATCTCCTTCTTCAGCGTCCACCTCTTCCTTTCAGCCTCATCGTCTCCCTCCCAGCCTCTGTGGACCCACAGGGTCTAACTAAGCACCTTCTGTCCTCCCCAGCTTACCCGACTCTTGACGTCCCCAGGCCCTCCGCCATCCTTCACTGGTCTTAATGACAGACATTTATTTAATTCAAGCTACTGGGAAATGAGATTAGTTTCGATAGAGGAGGACAGGGGGGGTGGAGGCAGACAGTGGAGCCAGAGGAAACGAGAGGGAGAAAGAAAGCGTGTGTGTTATCCCATCACCGGCCTCCTGCCTGCCTCCTGCCTGCCTCCTGCCTGCCTCTGCAGCTTCATGTCATTTTAAAAACAACACATTTAATGCATTACAGTCCATTGCTTGTCATTCTGTCACTGACTCCCATCATGGCTCACTGCAGCGTGTCCAAATGAGCCAGCAGGAGCGTGATGAAAGAGATGATGTTAATGAAGATGGTGATAGTAGTGATGATGATGATGATGACAGGCTGTTGTTGCCGTCGGTTGGTAATGTGATCGCATCCACACAACACGTTGCTGATTGCTTCTCCGACGCCGCCTCTTACTTCATTATATTTGCAGAAGCTCTGCACATTGGGATGTTGCTCTCCACCGAAGAGCAACGTCAGACCGCTCCGCATGCTAGTGGAAGCATTGAGTCAGCAGTGTGTGTGTGTGTGTGTGAGAGAGGTCTGCTTGACTCTGTGCGAGTTGTGCAGTGTATCCCCCTCCAGCTCTGACACAGTCCACAGAGAGGCAACTGCGACAGGAGACCTTGGTTCCAACATATGTTCAATTTACCACTCTTCACACACACACAGACATGGAGGCATATGCACACTCATGCAATTGATTGTTATTTAATTTACTCTGAATTGCAAGGTGCCTGCACACACACACACACGTACACAAACACGCACACTCAGCTGAATGCAAATCACATGAGATAAAGCAAAGACACGCACCCCTGCCTACAGAGATATGAGGCGGCTACGGAGGAGCACTAGGCTGCCTAAAGCCCCCGAAGCGCATGTCAACTCCTCCCTCCATCCCACATCGGGGCTCTGCATTTTAACTAAACATCTGGCTGTGTCAGCACCAGTTCATCGCAGCAGGGACCCCCCCTCCCCCTCCTCCCACACGCACACCCAACACCTCCTTGTTTTTGCCTCCAAGTCTGTCCCTGCATGTTGGGAGAAAATTCTGTGCATTGCATGTTGTGATTCATGTCGGTTGGGTGTTTATGAGTGAGCGTTGCGCATGAATATTCATTTGGATTTAATCATCAGGCAGCAGAGGTTGAATTCGCTGGCTTTGACTGGACAAACATGGGTGTCGAGGATATAAATACATGCCAACGCACACCCACTAATGCCAAAACGTCCTTACACACAAGATGTTTACATGCTGAAATGAAACCACCTACTGGGGCTACAACAATTAATCGGCTGCTACCTACAGTGCATTAACATTAAGGTTGAGTCACCCCATTAAATGCGTTCAGCCTCCAGGGTAAAGTGCTTTAATGTCAGCTGAGAGAAAGTACAAATAGCTGGGAACAAGCCGGAACCATTTTATATTTAGGGTCTAACAGCATACTGTATATTAATGGAAGCACTCTGTACAACAGGACTGATCCGGCTGTTAACAATGAAGGTTAAGACAGTTACTGTATGGCGCCTCGACAATGTGAAGAGAAGGAAGAAGTCTCTATTCATTAAATGCTCACACTGGTGGGATTTCTCCAGGCTGTGAGAGAATAAATTTCATCAAAATGACTCATGTTCAGTATTTAGTTTCACTTAGCTTTTTTATTTCTTTTCTGAGGAAATAATGTATATAGCAAATTAGACATATATGTGATGTGGCAGTGGACTTCAGGAGGAACTCAGCCCCGCTCCCCCCCCTCATCCTGCGCGGCTCCCCAGTCAACACGGTGGAGTCGTTCCGTTTCCTGGGCACGACCATCGCCCAGGACCTCAAGTGGGAGCTAAACATCAGCTCCCTCACCAGTAAGGCCCAGCAGAGGATGTACTTCCTGAGGCAGTTGAAGAAATTCAACCTGCCACAGACCATGATGGTGCACTTTTACTCGGCCATCATCGAGTCCATCCTCACCTCCTCCATCACCGTCTGGTTCGCCGCTGCCACCGCCAGGGACAAGGCCAGGCTGCAGCGGGTCATCCGTGCTGCAGAGAAGGCGATCGGCTGCAACCTTCCCTCCCTCCAGGAGCTGTACACCTCCAGGACCTTAAGGAGGGTAGGGAAGATTGTGGCCGACCCCTCCCATCCTGGACACCATCTTTTTCAGACTCTGCCATCTGGCAGGAGGTTAAGGTCCATCAGGACCAAAACCTCACGTCACAAAAACAGTTTCTTCCCCATGGCAGTGGGGCTCTCCAACAGCCCATCCGCCCCCCTGTGACTGTCTCTCCCTCACACACACACTACTGCCCCCCCTGCCGACACTGACTCTCCCCCCTCTCTCAATATTTGCACTATCTTTATATCATGTTTATAGCTTATTTGTAATTTGTAAATTGTACATTTTTATTATTTTATTCTAACGTTTTTATCTATTCTTTTGTTTTTATCTATTCTTTTGTTATTATACAGTTTGTCTCGCACCAAAAATGCCAAAGAAAATTCCTAGTGTATACCTCTTACACCTGGCAATAAACACCATTCTGATTCTGATTCTGATTCTGATGTGCCACCGGTGGTCAACCTCCGGGTCTGAGTAGTGAAGCCAATGCGGAAGTGTCTTAAACTTGCATTCTTTCTAACAGCCAGCAGGGGGCGACTCCTCTGGTTGCAAAAAGAAGTCTGATTGTATAGAAGTCTATGAGAAAATGAGCCTACTTCTCACATGATTTATTACCTCAGTAAACATTGTAAACATGAGTTTATGGTCTCAATCGCTAGTTTCAAGTCTTCTTCAATACAGCATGATGTTCATTTAGTAAATTATGGTCCCATTTAGAGTCAAATAGACCATAAAGCAGGGGATGCTTTAGGGCGTGGCTACCTTGTGATTGACAGGTCGCTACCACAGAGTTGTCCATGTTTTCATCTTACAACTTTAACCCTTTCACAATGTGTTTTCAGTTCATGAAAGTTAATTATAACATCTTGGTCACATAAAAAATGTGTTATTCAGCGTTCGGTTATACTTAACGCCACCCTCTTGTGTCACTTCTGGTTGCAAAAAAACAAGATGGCAATGGCCAAAATGCCGAATTTGAGGCTTCAAAATGGTAGTCCGCAAACCAATGGGTGATGTCACGATGACTACGTCCACTTCTTTTACACAGTCTATTGGTGACACCAATCAAAAAGTTCTCCTGTTCATTTCCGCACCACTTACCTTGAAGTTTTTGACTAAAACAAAACTGTATTCTTCCCCCATCTTCTAGTTCGTCTTTCCAGATGAATAAAGACAGGACTGTTTTCTCATCTTGTTAGTATTCCCACTGTCGATTTTATTGAGTTACTGTCTTTGGTTTCTCCGAACGCAAGAGCTGATACAATTGACAATTCTCGAAAGTGAAAGTGAAAAACAAATGGTAAATGGATTTATATAGCGCCTTTCTAGTCTTCCAACCAGTCACAGTGTCTACGCTACATGCCAGCATTTACCCCATTTACACACACATTCATGCACTGATGGCAGAGGCTGCCATACAAGGTGCCAAACTGCTCATCAGGATCTAATCTAATGCTCATTCACACCGATGGCGCAGCCTTTCGGGAGCAATCAGGGGTTCGGTATCTTGCCCAAGGATACTTGGACATGTGGACTGGAGGAACCGGGGATCGAACCGCTGATCTTCCGATTAGTGGACGACGTGTTCTCCCTCCTGAGCCCCAAAGAATGCTTTTAAATAACAACCGTGTTAAGTAATCCTCGTGTCTCGGGCTCACACTTTTCCAACCCTAGAGAGAGAGCCAGAAAAGCAGCTAACTAGCCACTGCCTATTTGGATAGATTTGCTTGTTGAGAAGGTTATTGGCAGGATTGATACTCTTGCCTGAGACACGCTGGCTTCTCGTCTTAACTCAAACCCAGCTGGGGAAATTAGTGGATGAGCTCCTGACAGGCTCTCTGATGGAGAACATTTAGAAGTTAGCATCTCTTGAGGAGCAGAATTAACCTCTCAAGCTGTTCGGAGCCTATTCCCGTTGACAATATGGTAAAAGAGATCAGTTTAGACGCGCGAATTGGGAGTGGCCATGTGATATGTGATGTGTGAACAGTGTTAGCGGGGTGAAATCTCACCCAGCTTGTCTGTAACAAAGGCGGTGATGTCAAAACACATGAAATCACTAAGTTGTGTTTCACTAAGTTATCGTCAATACTTCCCCAGTGCAGCCTGGTAGTTTTGAGTGCAGCGCACGTAAGCGACGCTTATCTCCGAAGAAAAGGGGGCCTTTAGTGATTACAGTGTATTGGCAGTTGGGTGTGTGTAACAGCGGTCTCCTGAAGTGGCCCATTACCTCTGATTTAAAGTGTGTACAGAGCAACAGGCCAGACAATACAGTCCCTCGTCTGACGATACCGATGGCATTCTGCTCACGGACAGGAGGGCTGCAGAGAGAGCGAAAGAGGCAAATTATGGGACTTAAAATGAGTTTCATTCAGTCATAGAATCACATTTTCTACCATTAATAGCATTTTGGCATTCATTCCTTTTTTATCTGCACTTGGTCTTCGGCTCAATAAAAACTCAACATGTTTAGAGACGTGCATTAGAGAAGATACACTGGAAACCCCCCTCTATTTTGACTACCGATATGTACATGTTTATTCATGCCGCATTGGTTTAAGTAGTTACTGACCTCAGCAAATTGTGCTTTAAAGCATGTAAACCACTAAACTTAACTAAGAATGCATTTCTTGTGAACTGGAAACATGTTTACATGATTGATCGAAATGAATGATTATGATAAAAAATACCTGCAAGAGTGGCATCAAACCTGACAAAGGCTTTTTTACTGTCACTAAACGGTCCTAGTCATCAGGACAGTCAAGAGAGAAAGTCATATATCCCCCAGTGTGCTGGCCTGTATCATTAATCATCCCATATTCTGCAGCAGATTTTGCCGGTATGCCAAATTCCACAGGAGTGGAAGATGCGTGGTCACAGGCAGCTTTGCAAAGCATTTCCCTGTTTGACTCACAAACGTTCTGTTAGTCTGTGATGACTAGAGTCTAAACCCTCGACAAGTGTGTTTGTGCGTCTGGTGCGTCACTGGCTCACACCTTCAAAACTGTATTTTCTTTTCTCACAATCAACACTAGATTATAGAGCTTCGGCATTCATCACATTTCCAATAGCACTGAGGGAAAACACAATTTTGAGGTACTTGAGGAATATGCTACTTTACACTTCTACTCTACAAAAATTCAGAGGAAAAAATGTAAGATTTTCCAAACGAAACATATAACCTTCTAATACACATGATTGTTATACAGGTAATCTACAGTATTCACACCATAGTGTATAAAGCAGCTGTAATGAGCTCCACCTCGACCAGCTACAACATTGAAATACTACTTCCGTGTTAATTCATCAATAACAGTAATCCACTAATGTGAGGTTGTATATCTCTCTGTAAAGGCCCATTCTACATAATGAGTGCTTTTATGTTTGACACATTTTTCCGATAATAAATTTTTACGTAAACCCGCACTGGTTGATATTTTGGCCTCTTGAGAGCAGAGAACCAAACCGTAAATACTGAAATATTATCACCTCATAAAGTTGACATGGCGAACGTTAACAAACAGTTGCCTATTTACACACACAACAGCAACATTAGCATTCATTTCTGTCCACTTGATGAATATAAGTCCAATGTCACTTTTGGCCTCCCACAAAAGGGAAGGGAGGGAAATACCCGGTTCTTTAGCAGCAAAATTCTCCATAATGTTCACCAGCTAGTCACTAACTTTGTCTTTATGCTGTTGGTGCTGAGCAGGTAGTGTACAATTAGACAATTTAGAGCTTTTTCACTTAAAACAACTACTACGTCTGGAAACACTGCTGATGAGTGAATCAAAACAACAGATTCCTGGGTCGTAAAACCAAAATAATGAGCTGAAAGATACTAAAATGCTCCGTAGAGCTGAGAGGAACTGACGGGTGATAGTTCTCTGTGGGTCGGTCACTACAAGCAACTCTTTGAACATTACATAGTTGATATAGAAATATTGATAAGTGCAGCTTTGAGTTAAAAATTGAGGATTTCTACATCTAACGGAGTATTTGTATACGTTTAAGCTATATTCAGTAAAACTGAACGAGGTTGGGCGAGGTTAATTATAACGTTATCATGATGTGTTCAAATGTAATCTTGTAAAAAGAAACTTGAGGCGGATCATCAGGAATTGATAATAAATTTGCAAAAACCAGCATGCAAACAATTTTGTTTTTTACCGTGGTATCGAATTGGGTATCGAAAATCGTGGAATTTCACTACTGACTACTACATTTCTGGTATCGTGTCATCTCCTACCTTGTGATATTACTGCTTTTACCTGAGTAAAGGATCTCAGCTCCTCTGTTATGTTCTTCTTTCCATAAAGTAAGCAAGCTACAATACCTTTGGCTATCACAAATACATACATGCTAATCACTACGAACAGGCACACACACATTCAGTGGAAGTGGTATTCAAATTGACATCTTTCATGAACCTCATCAGGCATGTCTTCTATTATTTTGTGAACGAATCTCATTGAGAGAGCAAAATGACACAGAGGAGACTCACTGATGAGCACACACAGAAGGACTGACCCTCACCGGTGTCGGCATTACTGTCTGCGGCACCGTGGATTAGGCATTCCTAATCTTATCATATGGTGCTGAAGGTCAAACCGCATGTTGGGAGCCAAGAACACAATTCAAACATGCGTATCTGTTAGTCTAATATAAAAGCTTTTCAGGCAGTGGCCGTGGTTTATGTGTTGCACTGAGGGTTGAATATACGATCGCTCACTCCACAAGGGCCCTATTACCACAAAACGTTAATGCTCCATGTCATTGTGCTTCCATCCAGTCACTTTAGTACAATAATTAATCAAAATAAACATACAGCGCTTGACAATAAGGCTTTTATATTCGGCACTAATCAGACAACTCATTAGGCAGTAATGAGCCGACTCTGCCTGCTCTTGTCGTGTTTGGGGGAAGTTTGGCGCATGGGGAGAAGTGTGTGTGAGTGTATGTGAGTGTGTGTGAGAGAGAGCACACAGATACACATAGGCACACATGCACCCACATACACACACACACACACACACACACACACACACACACACCAGCCGGCACTCCTGTAGTCCCACTCCAATTATGGCAGCATCTCACCCGGGAAGAAGCCCACTTACCCAGCATTCACTTTATGAATAATTGATTGTTTGTGCCAGTGTTATATTTGTAAATACACGTTTGCTCTCTGATTAATAGTTTTCTAGACATACTCATTTGTTCAATTTGATTAGACTCTTAAATGTATTATTTATTAGCTGAAAATGCTCTCCGGTTATTAGTCATCACAAGGGCAACAAGAAGATTCGGCATAAGGACGCATCTGCATGCGAACAGACGTGCTCGCATCAATCCACACGCACCCGTCACATGGCAGGTGGCAGCGTGTGCGTGCGCGTGATTTAACACGTCGCTCGGATGTTGTGAACATTTTAACCGCCTTTCAGCATGTGTTAGTGTACGTCTTCTAGACTCACAGCTGAGACCTGTCGCAATTATTGCATATTTGCCTGATCGCGATTGTTTGAGCTGGCCGCAGTAATTTTGCATAATCGTTGGATTTTACAATCAAGGGACTTTAAGGCCAATGTCAGAAATGTATCAACAAATAGAAAGTGAATTAGGAGTGTTTCCATCAACTGAGTGAATAAAGTGTCTACCTGAGCACAAGTCCAATGTCAGGAAAAAAACATAGGAAAGAGAGCTGATCTGTCTAGACCTTACTGTTGTTGGACAGGTTCTTCTGTTTCAGCTCATATGAGACCATATTTGTTGCTTTCAGAAGCAAGATGAAGACAGAGAGGTTATAAAAAATAAAAATAAAATAAAATTGTAATACAATACAACAACAACAGTAATAATAATAAAATGTTACTAAATAAATTGAAATAAATAAAAAATAAAAAAATGAATTGTTTAAATCTTTAATAAAAAATAAATAATAATATAATAACTGTAATAATAATAAAATATATGAATAAATAAATAAATTATATGCTAAATTAAAAAATAAAATAAATAGCAATAATAGTGATGACAATAATAATAATTAAATAAACACAAATAAATAAATGAATAAAATAAATTCACATCAATAATGGGTCTCCTGATTTATAGCGGGGAAACTCCCCTACAGGTGCAGCAGTTCGTTTGACAGCTCTTGGGAAATTAATGCTGGGGTCGTCGGTTCTATCCAGCTTTTCTAATTAGTTAATTCACATAAAAATGTTTGGATGAGAGTTATTGTTATAATAGTAGCTTGGGTCCTTTCAGGAATAGCTTGGTGCCTAATGTGAGCGTAGTGAGTGTGGTTGGGCGAGTTGCGGTGGATGCGGTCAGAGCAGAGAATAAATTAACAGTAAGTTGTCGTATGGTAGTAGACGTACAGTGTAGGTTTCAGTTTGTCTCTGAATAGATGCTTCTGTCTTGAACCACATTTTCATTACATGTGGTCTGCCTACTCTACTCTTTGAGAACAAGCTATTTAAAATAAATCTGTGCAGCAGAGCGAGAGGTGAAACATTGTTTCAGCAAACTATTTGGAGATAAATTGAGAGTCCTTTTCCAACAATCGCGTCATATTGATGAGCAGCTATGTAATTAATAACATGAATTTAGGTATAGTTGCAAAGCCAAACACAACAGCACCACTGTGTGGCATAAAATTAACAAAAAAAGACATTTAAATGATTAATCGCAATTTCATGATCGTGACAACCCGACTCACAGTATTTTTTTTAGTTTTTATCTTTGAGAGGATACAGTAGTAAGTAAGTCATTAAAGCATGGTTTCAGTATTTTTATTAGTTCCATATGTTCATATGAACCAAAGCCATTAGGCTACCAGTCACTGTAATATAAAGACTGCAGAGAGGAAGGTTATCAAACAGACAATGCGGATGTAATTTGGTGCTTCGTGAGAATGTTTTCTTCATGTCATTTGGTGAAGGAAATGAGAAACTGTGACCTTTCGAGTGAGTTTGTAATAATGTGGGAGTTTGCATCATCACTTGCTTTGACTGATTCTTTTCACAGCATCTTTATAAAGAACCCGGTGAAATGCGTTTCTATTAGAAAACTAATAGTGTGGTCAGACGAGAATGCAGGATGTTTGTCTGACATTTTAATTTGTTCACTGGAGAGCAAAGATGACAGGAGCAGCATCGTCACTGTAACAGGCCACATACCTGTTTCACTGCTGCTGATTCTCTAAATATAAAAAGAACATTGATAGAATAAAAGTCTTTTGAGGACTCACATGGTTTTTATTTATCTGTCTGCGTGTCCTATTTCAGTGGCTGAACAACTCCTGAGGTATTTGTAAGGACTTGAAAATTAAAACTGGTGGCAAGTCTAAAATATCTACAATACAATACTCGCAAATGCATCAGTTTATCCAGCTGCAGCAGATGAGTTTGTCCAACTGATTCCTCCATCAAAGGATGGAGTAATATGCACGCTTTAGTTGCTTCTCTTCTGTCTGCCTCCAGGGAGTGCACTAGCTAGCTATCAGAGATCATAACAACACATTTAAGATCTTGAACTTGACTCCAAGTGTGTGCAGTCAACATAAAGGATTACTTTACGTACTATGAAAAAGCATACTTGTAGTCCAATGCTAAATGAGTACAACAAAGGGAGTCAGAGGTGGTAGACTGTAGCGCTGTGCCAGACTGGATAGAATGAACCCTGAGTATTTGGTGACCAGTTTCCCACCATGCAGTCAGTTTCATCAAGGATGTTTTTCTTTCTGTCTTTTTGTTGTTACTGCCGGCACTGCCAGTGTCTTTGTGTGTGACAAAAGGCCTACTTGAAAAGATCTTTAACAAACAAACCCAAAAGCTAAACGCCATCAGGAACAAGAATAGGAACGGCTGACGGGTGTAATCTTGACGTTTAGACCAGTGGCATTGAATCTGCTAGCGCACCTGGTAATTACAGGTATAATATGCAAGAATTTCATGAAAAACAATATATAAACTGATATAAAGCTAATCCCTCTCAATCATCACTTATATGTATATGTAGTAGAAATGTGTGGTGGTGTCTGTTTCTGCAGAGACCCTGCAGCCCTCTGCCTCTATTTCTCTTTGCTTCTTATTTTGCTTTCTGTAAACAGCCTTTGGGCCCCAGCCAATACCAGCGCACAGGGCAGCCTGTTCAGGTGGTCAAATACGCCTACTATGGATAAGTATCTCATACAACCCCACTACAAAACACCCAAACTATCCCTTTAATACCATATCAGGTACTTTTGAGTATTCCAGTACTGTGAGTTGCAGGCTGTGGCTGATTTGGCTGTTACAGCATGTACACTGCTATTGTTGAAAACACTGAAACCTGTTGCAAAGAGGTTGTGGACGAATGCCCAGCAACTCAATAGGAGGGGTCTCAGTTACAAAACTGACAGACACGGTGCATCATTAGTGTGTGTGTATGTTAGTGTATGTGTTTGCGAGTGCGCATGCCAGTGTGTGTTGCGGTGCTCCTCGGGAGTGCTAGCAGGCCAACCGAAGAGAGAAGGAAAAGCAGCACTGCTCTGCACCATATGCCAGATATGAGCCTGCCTGCCAAGTTGTGGGGGATACTGGCAAGTGCTAGCAAGGCTGAATTCTTGACAGAGGGAGATGAATAATTGAATATGTGCGGAGCGAAGTTCTGTTGGGATGGAGTGGGGCGCCTTTATACACGGAGAAGGAGAATGGAGACGCTGTCTACGAGCAAAACTCTCATTTAGATAGTGATGTGTTTGCTTTTTGTAAACAAGTCAAAAAGTTGCAGAGAATTTAAGATTAACTTGAATGGATTTATGTCGAGACGCAAGAGGGAAAAAAAGCACAAGTTATGGGCATTTATGCATTTAGATGATAACAACTATCCAAAGAGGCCAAAAGCTGTTATCAAGCCTATAAGTTTGCAAGGAAAAACCGACAAAATCAATATACATACGAGATAAGGAACGCTTGAAGAGAAATAAGTGTAAGGTAATCAATATAGTGGAGACATGTTTTCAAACGGGGTATGCACTTATGTATATATTTATATATCACAATATTTTAGCAGATCAGCCTCCAGTAAATGCAGCAGAAACAAATCTTACAGGCTCTTATAGTTGACCAGTAGTCCAACCCAGTCTTCTCACAACACATATTACTAATCATTGAAACCAAGGGAATATATAGTCCGTGTTTAATGCAGTTATGTACAGTACAGCCACTTTTCAAGTTGGACATAATTCATGCATCTAAAGCAGACGAGAAGAGGAAAATGTTGTTTAGCTCGATCCAACGTAGCTGGTGTGTGAGAAACTATTCATGATTACATGTAAGAAATGAGGCACCTTCCCTTATGTTTTGGTAAAGGAGGTTGCACTACAACAATGGGATTCACAGTGGAGTGCTAGACCCGAAGTCCAACAAGCTAAAAATGTGATAGGGTAGCACATCCCAGATTTCAAAATCAACGAGGACAAAATACTAGCATTTCACTTGTTTAATTGGCTCACATCACTATAGACATACGCTTACGCGCTTCGGCACGGAGCCTACTTCAAACTTCAAAACGCTCTGAAGGAGGCTCCGTGCCACATGCGTTTTCCCATATGTTGCAGGTTCCCGTTTAATTTTATGGCATCATTTGAGGAGGTTCGTCATCAATCAGCACACCACCCTCTTCCACTAAACATCTCCTGACAACATACTGTAGAATCATCATTGTGATTTGCATAAAAGTAAAACAGGACTAAGGGGCTGATCACACCGAGACCCGTCGCTACAGGTGCGGCCGCTTCAAAATCGCCCCTTGGCAAAAGGCCTCAGGCTAAGCAGTTGATGCGCCTGTGGAATGGGGCTGTGTGCTTTACCGGGCGATCAAATGTTATTAACGGAAAAATGTGATCTCTCTTTCTCTCAAAGACAGTAGCCTATATGAAACTATCATGACATGATATATGAATTCCCCCTCTCACAGTCCAACAGCTAAGCCACATCTACCAGCATTAAAACAGGAGGGAAGTGGTAAAGTAGTAAAGTCCACCTCTTGCTTGATTTGATTGGCTGCCTGGGCCAAGATTGACACTGACGAGCGGTGCAACTCCGCGCCTGGCGCTGACAAGTTGAGAATATTTTAACTTTTGTGCACGTCTAAAACCGCTAGAAAAACGCGGTACCAGAGAAGAGTGCCGTACCATAGGAAAACAATGGTTTTGCTGGTGACGCGTTTCTAGCACCGCGTCTCGGTGTGATCAGCCCCTAAGTCTACAGATCTGTGAGGCTGTACTGAGGCACAGTGGTGCTTTGAGCTTAATGCTAACGTGCTAACACAATGGCATTGTTGAAAGGCTGATGTTTAGCAGGTATGATGTTTAATATGTTAGTTTAGTGTGTTAGCATGCTTACATTTGCTAATTGGCACTAAACAAAGTGCAGCTGAAGCTGATGAGAAAGTCATTGTTCGAGGAAAAGAAAAAATGTGATCTAATGGTGGAGCTAGTTGAAAAGATATGATATCACCAAAGTTATTACAGTTGATCCTGAAGGGAATCAATGTACGCACTAAATGTAGTGGTCGAGATATTTCACTCAAAGCCACAAATATCAACCTGATAGTGGCGCTAGGTTGGTAGGGTAAATCATCTTCTGGGTACCGTGAATGTTTCATGGCAATCCATCCAATAGTTGTTGAGATGTTTCAGTCTGAACTAAAGCGGTGGACTGACTGACTTTGCCATCCCAGCCAGGCAACTAATGTGTCTAAAAACTAGGACAGTTCGTTTTTTCTCTCCATTTTCCGCCAAACTTTTGTGAGACGGTTAAGTTCAATATACAACATAATCATTTTGCTCTTGAAACAAAACTCCTCTTGTGAGAGGGGAGGCCTGGAGCCACCACTGAGCCTCTCCTTCACACTTTTATTTATTTTTTTCATCACTGGGATGCTGGGACTCATGATGCCTGAAACCAAGAAACCAAGTGCATCTGATCAGAGCTGGTATTTTCCTAAGTCAACTTTAAGGCTTTCTAGATTAAAAAATATAAGCAATAAATGCAAAAATGAGCCACGTAGATTGCTTCTGATCAAATGTGACTCAGCAGCTCTGCTGGAGGACACGGGAAGGGCAGGCAACCAGGAGAGAGATGTCAAGAGCCTCCACGGCTGCCTCTCCCCTCTTCCTGTCACCCAGCTGCGGTGCCAAGGTCTGAATAAATACCGCCCACGACGATGTACATAAGTGTGTGCGATACATATATGCAATATCCCGCAATTCTCTTGTGTTTCATTGAGTGAGCACAAGAGCAATATAGACATCACAACAAGTGTTTGAAGATAATGATGAATCCCACTGCTTGAGGCAATGACAAGAAGTATAAGAGAGAAAACACACTGTATTCTGGTTAAATGGTGCCGCCTGGATAATAGACAGAGACAAATGTGAGCGACTACGCAGTTGTGACAGCAAATTTTCTCCAACAGTAGCCTTTACGTTCTGTGTACTGTATGTCACTGTCCGGCTATTGCCTGTGACTTTCCATTAATCCTCAGAAATTGATCTGTTTTGTTCTCTTGTTTAACGGTGACTTTGGTTTTGCAATGCCACTTTTACTGAAGCCTATTATGTTCTAATCATCCTCTCTCTCTCTTTCTCTCTCTCTCTCTCTCCCCTTGCCCTTTTCCTCCCTCTCTCCTTCTCTCCCGGTGACAGATACCACCCTGTCCAGTGAACGTGGTAAGTACCACTGCCGCCGCCACCACACACTCCCTTGATTTAGAGCCATCTGTGCGTGGACCGGCGCATTGGCTGTTTGCGTTGATGTGGAAGGAACCATTGTCAGATGTTAGTCTCAGTGGGGGAGCGCCGAGCCACGAACATCATTTGCATCACCAGGAAGCAATTTTCCTCTCCATCACATTGCATGTCACGGCAAATGTTGAAACGAGGAGAAAAACATCAAGCGAATGCAATTATGAAAGCAGCATCCACAGACCCATGTGGCCAATCAGAGTTTGAATTCCGCACATTTTCCCTGCACGCGTTTTGCCTCGACCTACTTAGTCAATTTACCCCCTTTTGACTCCAATAGTACTCAATAAGGAGCCAATAAGTGGTATCTTTTTCACCGTGTCTCATTCCGGCTTTCCTGGAACACATCTCCATGTAGTCTAAATAGGGAGTAGATGGATTCTCCCACTGAGGCAGCCTCTCTTTTCATTTTATTTTGAATTAGGCTCCACTCTGTCGTGCTGTTATTAATGGCTTCCTGTGCTTGGAGGAGCGCTTGAATCACTTCATCAAACAGGTCTAAAGAGAGAGTCCATCTGCAGTGCTGGCTTTGTTTGTATCTTAGGTTTATTTTTGCATGCAGTTTGCAACCAGCCACTCTTCTGCTTTGTGTGCTTATAGTAGACGTTCCCCTCTGTACGTGTCATCATCAGAGATACAGTTTGGCGCCGAGACAAGCAGTGATCCCGCTGAACTCGCTCTGCTCTGGGGCGAAATCGTCGAGCTAAATTGGTGTGGTGGCATCACACGGTGGAGACAAAACACCACATGCTGTGCGTCTGGTCTTTGAAACCTCAAAGTGGCGAGAGGGAAGAGAAGTGTAAAGTTGTGGTTCAGATCAAGCGCTGGAGGTTTATGTCTGAGTGTCTGGTTTACCCCCATTGGCTGGTGGAGGAGACGCAGCACAGAGTAGCTTGTGTGATCAATTTTTTATTGCCAAGCTTTAGCGACAAGATGGCACTTGGATGTTTTTTACACCATGGCATTTGTGTGTGCGGTGAACGGGTGAAATCACGTAGTGGATTACATGAAATCCCACCGGCAGAGTTAAAACAACACACTGACAGTCTCTCTCACTCGCTCTCTTTTTTACCATCTCCTCCTCCTGGATATAAATTAACGGGAAGCAGCCGATACAGTTTTGGAGGTTTGCCGGCCTCTAACAGGTCCGAACGACGGGAGTGCACAACTTTGAGCCCAAGAGAAAACCAGAGAAAAGTCCCGTTAGAGAAATAAAGGAATCTCAGTGCAGCCCGCTGCGGTGTCGGTGCTGGAGATGAGGCGAGAGCGGCCGGTTCTGGTGGACGGTGCACCCCCAAAACGCCCCGAAACTGCATTTCAATCGGAGGACCTCAGCAACATGTCTATCCGTCCTCCGGTGCCCTGTGACCGGCGTGCAGAGGTGCGGCTCCTCGGTGCAGCAGCAGCCAGACGGCCGCCTCGCCAGGAGGAGACGGTAAAGAAGACAGCGAGTGAGAGTGTCGGTGTGTTGTGCTAATTCTTGTCTCATTTGTCGTCTGATTAACAGTCAATTAATCTAAACTGGGTTGAAAAGCAATGCAATCTGGTTGCCATGGTAATGAATTACCAAGTCTGACTTTTAACCACACCCTCATCCTCTGTTTGAGAGAGAAAGTTAACCAAAAAACAGGAAGTAAAACTGGATGGAGGGGGTGCTTTAAACTCGAGCAAAGAGCGGGGAATAAGAAAGCACAATGGGCGAAGTGTTCATCCTGAGTGTTATCCTTGATTTTTTGACCTTTCTTAACCGCTCTCACATTAAAACGCACGCATGAGTACTCCTCCCACACCTCCTTTCCTGTTCTGTACCGCTAAGTAGTCACACAATGTGAATGATGTTCTGCAATGAAAGGCAGGAAAAAAAAGAGGAGGGAAGTAAAGAATGGATTAAAAAGCAGGTGAGAGAGTGAGAGGAGGGCAAGGTCTGTGTGCCCTTGGTCCCCTTGATGAAACGCAGCCAGCAGGCAGCCAGTCAGTAGACTGCTCATCACTCACCAGAGCATACATCATTCACGCCGTTCAGTTCCTGTTTTCATACACGTTTTTTGGAAGGACAGAAACATACCATATATATACCTGCAGAGCAAAACAGTCCATACTGGAGCTCCCTCCCTGTGTCTTCCTGGGCTTAAGAAGCTCCTCTCTGCCCCCTCTGCAGCGATGGGGTGTGTTTGGAGTCGTCTGATAGGCCTCCTCCATGTGAAGTGGCTGCCGGCGCATCCTCTCCTAGCTTAATTGGCTGTACCTGAGGCAGGAGGGCAAGGTGTAATTGCGATAAGAGAAAGCGCTGTGCTTGGCTGGTTTTAGGGCCCTTATCTATAGTCTCCGGATTGATTATGGTTTTTCTGCCAGCCGTGCAAATTGTTCAGCCCCATCAACTGCACAGGAAACCACCTCAACACTGTCTTAGCCAAACCGCAGTGCACGTTGGAAAAAACTATAAACCAGACGATGCGTGTACAGCTGATTAGGCTACAATATTCTGACCACCGGCTTTAAGCGGTGATCTCTACTGGTTGTGTTTCATGCTGTTTTGTTTTGCTAAAGGCAACGGGGACTTTATTAGAGACAGTAGTACAGCTTAGCATCTGGCGTACCATATGAATGTGTTTTTATGGTCATATTAACAAGGCTATACTGTATCTCCCTGCAGTTACTTTCATTTTAGTGAGACAATTTCTGAAATCATTATTCCTTTAAATGCCAAAACAAATTAAATAGGGCTGTCAAAGTAAACGCCACTAATTTCTTTAACACATTTTTTACGTTTTTTTGTATTGGCATGGCCGTTTCAAAGGGGTCCCTCTACCTCTGATATGTGTGAATGAAAATGGGTTCTCTGGGTATCCACGAGTCTCCCCTTTACAGACATGCCAACTTTATGATAATCACATGCAGTTTGGGGCAAGTCATAGTCAAGTCAGCACACTGACACACTGACAGCTGTTGTTGCCTGTTGGGCTGCAGTTTGCCATGTTATGATTTGAGCATATTTTTTATGCTAAATGCAGTACCTGTGAGGGTTTCTGGACAATATTTGTCATTGTTTTGTGTTTTTAATCGATTTCCGATAATAAATATATACATATATTTGCATAAACAAAGCATATTTGCCCACTTCCATGTTGATAAGAGTATTAAATACTTAACAGATACAAAATGTATGATTAATTTGCGATTAATCGTGATTAACTGTGGACAATCATGGGATTAATTGCGATTAAATATTGGAATCGATTGACAGCCCTAGTATTAAAGAAATAGTTTGACATTTTGGGTTTGTTGCCTATATGCTTTCTTGCCAAAAGGTTGATAGTACGCTCATGTCTTTATGCCAACTATGCAGCCAGCTAGCAGCTGTTTATCTTAGCTTAGCACAGAGATTGGAAATCAGGGGAAACAGCCAGCAAGGCTCTGTTCAAAGGTAACAAAATCAACGAACCAGCACCTCTAAATCTCACCAACTAACCTATTGTATCTTGACATCTTTAATCCAAACAAAACCTGCAAGACTCCAGGAAGTCACTGCTAAGAACTGATGGCACACTAAATGGTTAATGGACTTGTATTCATATAGCGCCTTTCTAGTCTTCCAAACCACTCAACGTGCTTTACACTACATGTCAGCATTCATCCATTCACACAAATTCATACACTGATGACAAGATGCCAAACTGCTCGTCAGGATCTACGCTGGTGCTTCAGTTTTCTACGTATTGAACAAACAACATACAACATGTTGATTAGTGATATTTGAAAGTGCTGGTAGATGGATTTTGTAAATGTGGGATGGAGTCAGGATAGCTGTTTGCCCTTGCTTCCAGTCTTTATGCTAAGCTAAGCTAACTGGCTGTTGGCCCCAGCTACATATTTAGTGTACAGATGTTAGAGAGGTATCTATCTTCCCGTCTAATTCTTGGCAAGAAAGCCAATAAAGGACATTTAAAATGTTGAACTCGTGCTCTAACTATAGATTGTAGTTTTTTACTATTCTAAAGTGAACACCTTTGCACCAGATGCCCCTACTGAAATGCTTTATTATCCACTCTGTCTGTGTGTCTCTCTCTTTCCCTGGTTTTGAGTAGTGGTTGGGGCTAAAAGAGCAGCTAATGGGCTGTGAAATGTCTCCAAAGTTAGAACAACAACAGAAGCTAATGTTCAAAGCCCTTCTGAAACAACACGAGCAGCGAAGAACCCTGACAGTGCAAAGAGAAGAGAAGGGAGGAGGAGGAGGGGGCATCCCTGGTTCCCTCTGATGTGTCAGAGAGGCCATTTCTGTCAGCCCAATTGTAGTGAAGCTTTCCTTGTGGCCTTGGTGAAATGGTGTAATTGCCTGCTGGAATGGATCCGACTGCACTGCTGGCTGCAGTCTAGAGGGTTTCCTTTTTCCCATGTAACTCAGGATCCTGAACGCTGCTCGGCACTGTTGTGACATTTGCCGTTTCAATCTTTCCAGCTGCAGAGCGCAATGCTTAGTGTGGCAAATTCAAGGCTCGGGGATATTGACAGGGCAGCTTGAAATATTACAGTTTTAGCCAGACAAGTTGATTTACCTGCATGGAACCTGAGAGCTATTGCTCCAAGTCAACTGAGGGATTTAGTTTCACAGTTTGCCTGATTGGTGCTAATTTGAACATGGTGTTCATTTGAAGAGTACTTAATAATCTAAGCATTTATGTGTTTTATTACACAAAAGGCATACTATAAAAAAAGATCTATGTGGCGATGTTAGCATTAAATGTCTTTGCCAGGGAGGAGAAGCTGTGTGGAATGCGATTCTTGATCATTTGCAAGCACTTTTCTCTAAAATGTGGCGAAGCGTGCGACCCCTTCTGCTTCTCTTCCCCCTCAGTACCAATTAAAGCTGTTTTTCTGCAGCAGATCTTGAGCTGATGAAGACAGCCACTAAGAGCTCTTGAAGTAAAGTCACACAGGACCTGTATGGCAGATGGTTATGTGCAAAGAGAGAAAGAAGCAAAGAAGGAAACAAACAAGCATAAAAATGGCAGCCTGTCTCCAGCGAGGAGCTCCTATTTTCTGCCCAATTTAAGACTTACCATTTCCAAATTTTCAAACTTTTCCTCAAAAATGCTGTCACGCCTACGGCAGGCCGGGGAAAACATCAGATCTTGTTCTGTGGAGAATTTTTGCACACCATCTTCCAAAAAACTATTGAGACAAGTATTTCTCAGCGGAAAAAAAAGTGCTGGGAACGGCTTGATCTCGTGGCTTTGACCAGCTCTCCCAGCTGAATGGAAACAAGCTCTGCTCCGGCTTTTCTCTACAAAGACTGAGAGGGCAGAGAGGACAGTGCCTAATGGCTACAAGTCCGGCTTTCCCCGGTGGATTACATGTTTCAAAAAGATAAGACTTGATCAGTATTTTTTAGAGTAAGAAGCCTCTTTTTGTGATGCAGATGAGAGCACACGGGAAACTTGCTGGAACCAAGGGGGGTCTAAGGCTACGGCTTTGTTCTGAGGCTCAGAGCGGATCATACACAATACAAGCTTTTCTCCACCAGACCACTTTACTGTGCAGTCTGCTTTTACATCACCTGCGGTCACTTACTAACTTTCATCATTATATGAAGCATCAGAAAAACAAAACGTCTTTGTTGTAGCTGCTTCCATCTCCGTACTGCGTCTATTATTTCCGCCTTGATGCGTACTTGACCAATTAGTTCACACTTCATTTTATCACCCGGACTGGGACTAATGAAGCCACATTTCCTGGCTTTAATTATTCCAACATTATGTGATATTATGAGGAGCAGGAAATGGCAAAGCACACTTTAGTATCTCTCCCTTTCCGTAATGACCTCCTGCTGTGGGAGACGTTTCCCTCCCCAGCTCTCCCTCTATCCCTTTACTGTATATATCTCTCCTCCGCTCGGCACTTTCAGGCACGTCCTCCCGACGACGAGGCTGGATGGCACAGAAGCATTAAGGGCCTGTGAGACAAGGCAGGTCCAGGCAAATCCCTACACAAATTAGAGTGTAGAGACCATTATTAAAGGCAATTGCCACCGCCTGCTACCAACAGTTAAATTACAATGTCTCTGGAACAAAAAGGCGAGCAGTTTTTATTACCCCCTCTTTTTCCCTCCCTGGTAGAGAGCTGCGCGCTGGAGCGAGTACAGCTCTGGAACTGTGTCATCCTTCAAGATCTGGGGTGGAATTATAATGTAGTACGCAGTTGACATTCACACGAGGCCCGGCCCTCAAAAGAGGCATGCTCATGATTGACACCCTGGTTTGCACCAAGAGCGTTAATTTCTTTCGTTTTGGAAAAAAAATAAGAAGATATTTTTCCACACATTTCACCTCAGATGCTTCTCGAAGGAACACAAAATACTCAAGTTTGCATTCATGTGGAGTTTACTGAGGCTATTTCTGTGGCTGGCTTTTAACTCCTGCATTTGGTTCTTTTCTCTGTCAAATGGGTATTTCAGCAGGAACGATTTGCCCGTCAATCACAGCCTTGCGTGCGCAGATTACTTCGCTCCTGGATGCACTGAATTCTGCGCGCATGCAAATGAGCACGCATGCTGCATTTCTGTTTGTGGATATGTGTGTGTGTGTGGGGGAGTGGATGGGTGTCTGTACATATGGATATGCATGTCAGACATTTCATGTTATAAGTACTAATCTGCCACTTCTATAAGATTACTGCTGGAGCTGACTTCACGCGGCGCATGTCAACATCCCAGCTGACAGAACCTGCTGAGTTCCTGTTTCCTTGACGTTTATTCGAACTGCACTTCCCTCCGTGGTACCAAATGGCTTTAATCAACCCGAACATGACACATTAATATCATTTAAACTCTCTCTGACTCACTTCTACGCTGCTGCACTGAGTTTTTTTTTTTTATCCATTTAGGGGCAAATTTGGTATGTAGAGCACATTCAGTCTCACTGGGCCTTTTTCCATTAACAACATAATACTGTTGTGTAATTATTGCTCATCTGCACTTGAAAGCAGATAAAAGCTGAAGAATTCTCTAATGATATTGCTACAGTTAAGTGCGGACCAGTTATTTTGTTAACTTAATGCGTTAAAATGAACATTTCTTTTGTATGGTTTTAAAATCCAGAGAGCAAAATTCAAATTAATGATGGAAAAATGAATTGTAAATGTGCCTACCCGCCCAGAAAAATGCTATGGGGACTTTTAGTTTCTGTATATATCATGTCTGGCTGTGAGAGTCAGCAATAAATGTTTAGTTAATGTACATCAACCGTCTTTTGTTATAATAGTTAAGCCACCAAACTCGGGATGTTCCTTTTTTTTTTTTATCTTGAGGGCTTAGACTGAAATAGCTCCAGGACTACAATGTAATGCAGTGTAAAGTATTACCACTCATTTTTATGGAGAGAGAGGAAGAACTGTGAAACGCGCTGTAAAGTATTCTCCCTGGAAAAGAGAAATGAAACGAGCGTTTTCTGTTAAGTATGAAGAGGCGTATTTTCCTCACCTATGACAAACTCTAATTTACTTTGCTCCCTAGTCACGCAACTGTCAGAGTCACTTTGCTGCTTCAATTTTCTCCCACGTCATCCCAAAAAGCACATTCACCATCCAGCCGTGAGTCAGGCATGCAGGGTAGCATATGGCCCTTTATGAGCACAAGATTTAAAGATAATAATCTGTCACTGTGGATCCATTCATGTGGAGATTCATGTCGGACATTTTTTTTAAATTACACTGAATTTGACCGTCTGTTGAGGTGTTTGTACAGTAGATGCTTCATGCAGTGTGCAATTATTTTGGTGAATATTTGTCATTTTATTTTAGCCTCTTAGCCGCCACCTGCCTCATCTACATCTACGTCTGTGAGGGATTTCCTGCAATTTCCGCGATGCTTTTTGACAATCTCCAGCACTTTTTTAATTCAGATGTGGTTTGTATGCGAGCACACAGTAAAGTCAGCTTCATATTCAATATTTAATGTTTTCATTCTGATGCTACACAAACGCGCTAATAGCGTGGCTCCGTGGATGGGCATGTCAATCAGTCGGTCCACCACTTTGTTCCAGACTGAAATATCTCAGCAACTATGGGATGGATTGCCATGACATTTTGCACAGACATTCATGGACCTAAGAGGATAAATCGTGATGACTTTTGTGATCCTCTGACTTTCCTCTAGCGCCATCATCAAGACCAGTGTGTAACAATAAGGAGGGTCTATTGGCAGAAATGGAGTATTATGTTATTAAGAATGTTTTCTTCTTCCTTCCTTCTTCTTTCTTCCTCTTCACGGAGCCAGCCGTCATGTTTCTATGGTAGACGAAAACAGACAAACCACTGTGTTAACTTTTCCTGGTTGGGCCGGAGTCAATAACGTTATTCGCTCCGTATTTAATCCCCGTCACTCCACTCAGCCGCCGGGAAACAAGACACGGGAAACCTCTGTTGGTCAGTTGGTCTTGAGATATAGGTAGGGCCATTTGCGTTTTCATGTCGGCCACCGTAGTTCGTCTACACGCTTGGCTGGTTGCAATCTGCAACCTCACCGCTAGATGCCGCCGATGTTACACACTGTACCTTTAATCAGATGTTAGCATGCTAACATGCTAAACTAAGATGATGAACGTTATACCTGTCAAACATCAGCATGTTTGCATTGTGAGCATGTTAACGTTAGCATTTGGCTCAAAGCAGCATGGTTCACTTATCTTATTTGACCTCTTTTAATGATGAAAATAAAAGTGCTTTCCAGTGAACGCTGCCAGACTAGAGGCCAACGTGTGCAGGTGCAGATTGCGTTGTTCATTTGGTAATTAGGTTTTGGTTTTTAGTTTTTATAATTGCTTTTAGTTTTTATTAAACCTCCTTATGTTAGGTCCAGTGTGTAGGATTCAGGGGAATCTATTAGCAGAAATGTTTCCATTAGTGTATATTCACCTGAAATTAAGATATGTTGTGTTTGTTTGCTTAAAATGAGCCCTTCATATCTACATAGGGAGCGGTTCCTCTTCGTCCACCACGTTGCACCGCTATGTTTCTACAGCAGTCCTATCCTAAGCCAGATATGTGCTGGAATAGCAAAAAAATTAAACATAAAAAAAGAAAAAGGGTTATCTCCAATAACCTGTTTCAGGTGTTAACGTTTTGTCAGCTGGATTTTCTTTCTTGTAAAACAGCTGATAATGGTGACTCGTCCAAAATGACCTCGCTGTTGTCCCTTCCTCATCCTCTATCATCGTCTTTATGCCCTATCGTATCAATGCCCCAATTCATTTTGAATTGATTGAACTGTTTCGCACCACTGATGTTTTTCATTTTAGGGCCTGAGGAGAGACAGCATATTGCTGGCTCAACCTTTCCAAACAGCACCTGTACAAACTGTTTTTCTTCACCCCACTCCTGCAGCTCCATCACTCTTGCTCTCACCCACTCTGTACTTTAGCTCTGCTCTGTGCTGCTGGAAGAATGAGGCCAGCTAAAATCAAACATTAATCAGCTGCTGTTTTATAAGACAGAGGGAGCGCCTGCACTCCCTGGGCCCCCCTCCCTTCTTGCCCTTAGCCTGCCCTACCACCGAATGTTAATGTGACTGCCATTACTCATTTATGAGCTGCCCGCTGCTCGCTGCCCAGAGCCTGGTGTCCGGGCCTGGGCTGGCATAGCAGGCACGCTGCTGGTGGACGGCTGTGCCAGGGCATTCAGCGATGGCAGGGCCAGGTTTGTTATAAAAAAGAACATTGTTTGGGTCGGCCGGGCTGTTTAACTGTCAGAAATAGGACTCTGGTGTTATTGAAGAGGTAGGCAGTTGTGAATATGGTGTCATATTTACAGTAGAGTAAGAAAACACAATTAGAAAACAACACTGTCATCAAAACTCTTCACATAAGAAGCTGTCCAATTTTTTATTCAGTAAATGGCAATATGATATGATGCATTCACATTTAGATGGTTGTAATTGGACATAAATCTCACTAAATTGCCTCCATGGTGAGACTAAGTACTTCGATATGTGCAGACAGGCAGCTTTGAAGAGTTAGAGCTGAGTGGTTGTTCTTGGTATCCAAGACACAGAGTGCAGCAGGAGTCGTTCTAATGCTATGCTCACACTATGAGCGACAAAAGCAACAAAACTGCCAAGCGGGGCCAGCTGCATTGTCGGCAAGTCGACGTTGAATTGTTGCTCAAGCGCTCGTTGACATAGTTATGTTGTTAAATAGCACTGGGAACTGGCTAACGGCATTTATTTAGACGGAACAGAACGGTGTGAAACCAGTTGGCAACCTCAAGGTCTGAAAAGTGAAGCCAATGCGGAAGTGCCTTAAACTTGCATTCTTTCTAACAGCCAGCAGGGGGCGACTCCTCTGGTTGCAGAAAGAAGTCTGATTGTATAGAAGTCTATGAGAAAATGAGCCTACTTCTCACTTGATTTATTACTTCAGTAAACATTGTAAACATGAGTTTATGGTCTCAATCGCTAGTTTCAAGTCTTCTTCAAAACAGCATGATGTTCATTTAGTAAATTATGGTCCCATTTAGAGTCAAATAGACCATAAAGCAGGGGATGCTTTAGGGCGGGCAACCTTGTGATTGACTTGTCGCTACCACAGCATTGTCTGGTCTGGGAGTTATCCGTGTTTTCGTCTTACAACTTTAACCCTTTCACAGTGTGTTTTCTGTTCATGAAAGTTAATTTTAACAATTTGATTGCCTAAAAATATCTTATTAAGCGTTCGGTTGTGCTTAGCTCCACCCTCTCGTGTTACTTCTGGTTGCAAAAAAACAAGATGTTGACGGCCAAAATGCCAAACTCGTGGCTTCAAAACAGCAGTCTACAAACCATAGGTGACGTCACGGTGACTACGTCCACTTCTTACATACAGTCTATGGGTGAAACAAAAACATTTGATTGATTGACGCTTCACCGCGTCATTAAGTGCTGAAAAAAGTTGAGAAAAAAGAGTTGGAAAAAGTTGAACTTTGATTTGTAGCACGTCACGCCCGTCAAGTGCCGGGCGTTAGTTTGTAGCTTCATGTCACCGGCTTCCATTGAAAATGACTCGTAGCCTGTCGCTCATAGTGTGAACACAGCATTATTCCTAGTAGTGACATTAAGAAAAGCAAATGTATGCAAGGTGAGACACTCAGACACTCTCTCCTGAGGGTGTGTGAAGAGTTTCCATCAGTGTGGAAGAAATTAATGAAGGAAGCGAGCCTTGTCTGGACCTGCTGTGGGCGTGTAAAGAGAGTGAAGATAAAGAGTGAGGAATAGAATAAAAGGGAGAAAGGTGAAGATTGAAAGCATTTGTGTGGCAGGTTTTTTCCTTACCTCTGTGATGCTGTGAGCTCGTGTGACACTAAAGTTGTTGCTTAGTGTGAAGTGGCTGTTGATCCAGGATCCCACAGATTGTCACGCAATCCTGTTTCCCAGATGGCTTTGCTCTTTGCCTCACCTTTCTCCCCCTATGGCAGTACTGCATCAATAGAACTGAGTGGATACAGTCCAGTGAAGCCGTCGCTGCTTCCATGCATGTTTAATGCCTCTACTAGAATTCCCACTCTACAGCACATGTCAACATTTTTCGGTGTTACTTTCACTGTGTTCCCTACTTCATACAAACGGGTTCCCTCTCCAACACAACGGGGAGCTTTGAACAGTGTTGCACGCCGAATATTTTAAATATAATCAACCAACAGTGGAGTAACTCAGCCTACAACCGTCACTGTTGCACATGAGGAAACGGCGCACAAACAGAGTTTCATGTTTTATTTTGAGAAACACTCGCCCTAGGAGGATGTCTTCTCCTTCATCTCCCTCTTGCCTATGGAGCTTCATATATTTGTGGCCTTGGGGGGATTCTCAGCATGCAGCAGAAACAGGAAGTGTGTAGCCTCTGGCTAAAAGGTAGATACTTCTGCGAGAGTGTTGCACGGTTGCACATACATACATGTATACTTCTCTCCTATGGGAGTGCTAATCCCCAGGAGATGAAAGGAGACTCCCGCTGCTCTCTGATCCCTGTGTCCTGCTGCGGCGGTTCATTTGGTGCCTGCCGGAGAGAGACGGGTGCGGTAGATGCTCCCACACGTTGTGCCCTTGACCGAGGCGCAGACGTGACTTAGGCCGAGCCCCCATGCTGATCCAGAAAGTTCCCTATTAGAAATCGATGCCCGTTTGACGCCCCTTTCATTCAAGCGCTCTTTGTGGTGTATCACCATGGAGAGAGGAAGAGGAAGGAGGGGTAGAGATGGAGATAGAGAGAGAGCCGGCATACTGACGACCCCTTCACACCTCCCTCATGGGAAGCCAGGCGTTAATGCCAGATTAACTATCTCCTCTTCATTATAGGAAAGAGTCCTCTGCTCAACCTTGATGCTTTGAAGTGGTGCTAAAGTTCACGGGGAGTCCATGGACGTGTCTGCTTTTATTGTGTGTCTACTCTTACACCTGTGCAGGAATGCATGTGTGTGTACATGTACACGTCCAGCCAGTATAGTGGTGCACCTCCGGAATACAAGCACAACAAAGTGACTGCTTAAATAAAATGGCCTTCAACGTGGTTAAACGGGGAAGAAGAAAGGGGAATATTTCCTGTTTGAACTTCTGTGAGGATAAACTGAGTAATAGCCTCCACCCCGGCGGTGCATCCTTGGCCACACTGAGAGCTTTTGCGGCTGCTGACTGATGTAGATCTTTGTTGTAGTTCTCCTCAATGTCATGAATTTTAAAGAACAGATAATAAACCCCAAGGGCCCTTATTCAGCACAACAGCACTTAATAAGGAAATTGCCAACCTATGTCCTCTACATTTAATCACAAATACAGTCCAGATGGCTATCTTCACTTCTGATTACATCCTTAATTCTCTGCTTGACTGCTAGCCTAAATGGGAACCTTCCTTCAGAGCAAGGAAATGAAAGAATCCGCAGTAAGGAAATACTCATGGTGTCTCTTAAAAGGTCTCTGTTCTCTCTTATACCTGATTCCCATGCTAAAATCCACCTGGTTTCAGAAAGACAGAAATGCATAAAATCTTGTACTGTAGAACAGTGTTTTCTACGTGAGACTTTTTTTTTGCTAAAATGAAAATGCATGTTGAAAAATTAACCTCATATCATTATAATTAGTGGTGTAACAGACCGTAGTTGATCCGTGATCCATATGGATCCCCATCTCCCCCCACGGTTCGGCACGCATATGAACTGCTGATTAATTACACAGTTTAACTATCATAGTGTGAAACAAAGTTTTTACTGCCGATTGTTATCGCACGATATTCAATAAAAATATGCGATCGGGAGATCAGCATTAATGCTTTCTACTCACCGATCTCTGATAATGTTACATTGTGAAGAACAAATCCATGTTGAAATCGGCAGGAGGAGAGCTAGTTAACGTTGGCAGCACCGGATCAGCTAACGTACGGAGGTTCAGCTACATTATGGTGCTTTCAGGATCTATTCAGTAAAAATGAGACAAAGGTAAATCGTTATCATGTTGTGTTCAAGTTTAATCTTGTAAAATGTAGTACTTGGTGAGAAACTGGAATAAATAAATAAGTTGTTGAAGGAAGTGTTTTCACAGCATTATGAGATATATAATAGAGAGGGAATTATGACCTGTTTAACTTCCTAACACGCTCTAAGCAGCTTATAATACATCATTAGAACTACTAAAGCCAAGATTTTTTTATCAATAAAAATACAATAATGTATTTCCTAATCATTTGAATTGTGTTTTTATGCAAATAACTACTATAGATGACTATGACAAAGTAAAAGGATGACATTTAAATTTAAAAACAACAACAAAAACAATTGGTATCAGCCAATATAGCTCATCAACAGTCTGTATCTGCAGCAAAAAAACGTGATCGTGGTATCTGTAAAAGTTTTATTTGCTCCTTTTTTTTTCTGCTGATCAGATCCGTGACTCAAAACTGTGATACGATTCGAACCGTGAGTTTTGTAATCCGTAATTATTATGTCTCTGTCCGAGCTCTAGACGTGATGTGGCACATGCCACATTAAATGTGAAGGTAATACAGTAGTTACAGTCAACAAACAAGCCTCTGGTTTTGTTAACACATTTCCAGACACTGGGTCTATTTGTTTGGGCAAGCTGCTGGATGTCAAGTTTCTATTATGGGCTTATTCTCCATGTTCTTTTCCTCTTTAAAGGAATTGTTCAACATTTTGGGGAATGTGCTCATCCGCTTTCTTGGCAAGAGTTAAATGAGAAGATCAATACCACTCTCGCGTCTGTACTGTAAATATGAAGCTGGAGCTCACAGCTGGTTATCTTAGCTTAGCATACATGCTGGAAACAGAGGGAAACAGCTAGTCTGGCTCTGCCGAGGCAACCAAATTGCTTGGCCAAGAAATAGTCCAGAATAACCCTTGTGAAATAGCAGATTGACGTTTTTTTCCCCACTTTGTTTTTGTGCGGATTAGACACACACAAGATATAATGTGTTAATTAGTGAGCTTTAAAGGTGCTGGTAGGCGGATTGTGTTACCTTTTGAGAAAACCACGCTTTTCCTGTCTTATGCTAAGCTAAGCTAACTGACTCCAGCTACATATTTAGTGTAGAGACATGAGAGGTATTGATTATCTCATCAAACTCTTGCCGAATACGTGCGTTTCCCACAATGTTGAACCGTCCCTTTAAAGCACATGCAGAGCGACAGGGCTGAGTGGAGGACACACAAGGATTTTGCAACAGGGAGCAACAGACCATGACCACGACCAGACTCCTGGGAAATGTAAAATTTTGTTGAGCATATAATCTGTAGTCTTTATTATGTCAATTATCACCATCATTTGGTATTTGAAAGAGCTCCCCATAGCACCTCAAAATGAGTCCAATAAAGCTGCTGTTGGAGAGCCTAACAGCTGACTTTACAGCTCGCAGCCTAGTTTAAAACTTGCCGAGTAGGTTAGCTCCACTCAGGCACCTCCGGTTTCACCTCTGCAGAACACATTGCGTTGTACTTTCACCTACTGCTAAAACAGGTGGCACATGGTCTCCCTGCAAAAGGACACCTTTGCGAGCTCATAAATAACAATGGTGAATGTTAGGGCCGTGTAGAACACATGGGGGTCACCTCCGCACAAGTAGGGCAGCGTCGTCCGTGGAGGATTGGGGGCGCATCCTCCCACCGTCTATCTGGAATTGGCTACCATCAGCAGGTTTAGAAGCAGGAAGCGCCTGGTTAATATTTAGGACGAAGCGCACCGAACATTAGTTTTCCCCCAGGCTCTCCTCTCCTTTCCTTTCTCTCTCTCTGGTGCCAGCTTTGCGACAGGTGTCTTTTCAGGCCGGGATGTGATAAATGAAAGGCTGTTTGTCTGAAGCAGAAAATAAAATGCACCCTGTCGGGCAACAAATAAAAACAGGGCTCCTAGACATCTTGAACTGGATTAATCAAACAGTAAAAGGTGCACTCCTGAGACCCAGTATGTACTGTATGACCATTTATGAAAACAACTCCTCTATTAGTCTCTCATTAACAATATGATTAAGTACCACAACATCACCTCCCGAGATTTGCGCATCTTTGCTCCAATGCATCTTAATTATTTAACAAATTCTGCTGACAATTACTAAAAAAAAACTATTTAATAAACAAGTTCCTTTATGAGTTTCCTCAACTAATAAACTTCATCATGATGACTTTCTGTGTTGACACATTATGTAGCTTCCATTGTAGCCTCAACGCATGAGAATGTCACTTAACCTCATTACACAAGTGTGTGTTTTTGTCATTATTACTGCAGGAGTTAATGATGCTGAGAGAGAAGGGCACTGCTCTGGGGTGGCTGGAGGGACAGAAGACATGTACCTGCCTCCTGAGACACTCATTAAGCAGCACAGTGTTCACATCACATCACATCACTGCCTGGGTCCACAGAGGGCTGCATTAGCTGCTTATTTATATTTCATTGCATGCAAGCATTTGCCTTGCGGGGCTCAAAAGCAGATGCCTTAATAGTCTCGTCATAGAAATAAATCAAGCACTGTTGCACGACGGAGGGTTCTGAGTTGGTATTGGATTAAATAGTAACCAAATTTTGTATCTTATTATTAACAACTCACAGGCTCTGCCAATGCCACCTGCCGCTCTCCTGGAAGTAGAAATCAACCAGGATCCAGCAGACACACAGTCAGGTCATCGTGATAATAATGACTGACTAATAAAATTGGATCCACAATGTTTTGATCTCTTACTGGAAACGTCTTTGTGCTGATGTTGATGCCATATTACCAATTATTATCAGACTTTTTACATCTGTAATTGGTTCAGAATGGCTAAACTGTCTGAAAAGTAACAATCACTCTCAAATGATTATTCCTATAGTTATGTTTCTGTCATAAAAATTGCAATTATGAAACCCTATTTAGGCATTTTCAGACATCACAATGCAGCCATACATACGTATGTACACACACACACACACACAGATGCACACAAACACACCTCCTTATCCTCTCCACCCCCACACAAATTCACCTGGTAGAACAGAGTGACCTCGTTCTGCCAGAACCCTTCAGTCATCCTCAGTGCGCTCACACACACACACACACACACACACACACACACACACACACACACACACACACACACACACACACACACACACACACACACACAAGCTTGCCTCTCACTCAGCAAGCACGCTCCCTCAGCGGACCTGTTAAGTGATTAGCTCAACACTGCACACTGCTGCGCACACAGTTCATATACTAGAAGGGCTAGCTGGGATCACACAACCTATAGCGTCCTATACTGCTCTGAAGAGCCAGAGACTGCAGCAGCAGCTGATGATCTCATCACTGACGAGTTAAGATGCAGTATTTTCAGGACGCCCCGTGTTTGCTGAGAGGTCTGACAGCTTGTAGGGACCCAGAAGACAGTAAAATCTCGGGCTGTTTGACTGAGCACGTCAGGATTCTGAGATGAATTTATGATTATACCGTGTCAACAAAAATTGCATGATTGTGCATATGCGCATGAACGCTCATACAGTCGGGAAGGTGCACAGACATTTTAAATGGATAGTTTGGGTGTTTTGAAGTGGGGTTGTATGAGGTACTTATCCAAAGTCAGTGTATTACCTACAGTAGATGACGGTCGGCACACGAGAAACAGACAGGAGTACCGACACCGAAGCAAAGCAATGTACTGCTGTGGACGGGGCCGGCACACCTAAAAAAATCAATATCAGTTTAAGTGTACACCGTATTTAGAATATTTTCCGACGGCGAACAGAACTGAAAGTGAAACGTATCTACACTGATTTAGTCATCTGAGCCTGCTGGCTTTGGAAAGAGCATAGATACGTTTCACTTTCAGTTCAGTTCCCCATCGGAAAGGAGGAGGAAAGGGCTGTCTGACGGCAAGATAAAGCCGTGAAAATATTCTAAATATAGCGTACACTTAAACTGATATTGATTTTTTTTCAGGTGAGCCTTTCTTTTAGGTGGCTAAAATAAGTTTTTCTGCCATCCGCGTCCACAGCGCTGTATTGCTTTGCTCCGGTGTCGGTACTCCTGCCTGTTTCTCGATGCTTGGGTCATCTACTGTAGGTAATATACTGACTGCGGATAAGTACCTCATACAACCCCACTTCAAAACACCCAAACTATCCCTTTAATGGGCTCTGGCTTAATTAAAAACCATGCATCCCTGTTGAACTGCCTCCATTGCTCCTCCTGATGTTCACATACTCACACACATACTTGTGCACTTAAAGCAAGTACCCAAGTAGTACAATCATGTATTTTCCAAATAGAGAATACATGTTATTCATCAAAATAAGCTGACGTATGCTGTATTTAACCCACCATCCATAAAAACTACCATCTAAAACAAGATACAAAGACAATAGTGCCTATCGAGGATTCTGTTGTTCACCAGTTGTTGATTTAAATCCAGCTCTGCAAAAGTGTGATTTTGCAGCCGCCTCTCTCTCTCTCCCTGCCTCGTCTCTGCTGAGGTCACTGTCACTATAAACAACGAGCATCACCCAAATGAAGCCTCATTATGAAGCTACAGCGCTTAACCTCAGCTTAACACAACAATTAGTTAGTGTTAGTGTTGAGCAACTTTGAGCTAATGAAACGTGAGGAAATCATAATAAACACAGTTTCTTTCTTTTGAGCATGGACACTGGAAATTAGATAAACGTAACAAAATACACAAGAATAATAAGACAATGTTTGCATGTAGTTTGTTCCTTCTTTTTGCTTTCTGTGCTGTTTTTCTTTATTAACGTTTTTTTGCTAACCACACCTTTTTTAATTTAGTGCAGTCACATCACTTTGCACATTACAAGTCTAACAATGAAAACACACTGACCACAAAACCAAACACCTGTTGACAGTGTGTGCTGCCTTTGTGCTAATTAATTAATTAATAACAACAATTCAGTGTAAAATGTTCATACAGTATAATGTCAGAGTTTCAGGCAAACTAACCAGAGCTGCTTTGTAAATCACCTACATTAAAAAATTCTCCTCAACTGAGAGAAACAAACGCCAAACATGAAGATGATGACATCATCATACCTTTAAAAGGAACTTGACAGACTGTCACATAAATAATTTAGAGACAACAATACGACCAATATTCAGTCAAGAAGGGAAGTTTTGCCAAAGAGGGACTTAAGATACTTTGCACGAATGCCAGTCTGTAGGATGTATGTTTGTGTTTAAATAGTGATACACGATCCACTCTTTTTTGGTTCTGATCCGATTCCTATACCTGAATTTGAATATAGTAGTAGTAGTAGTACAGTAGTAGTACAGTAGTAGTTGTACAGTAGTAGTACAGTAGTAGTACAGTAGTAGTAGTAGTACAGTAGTAGTAGTAGTAGTACAGTAGTAGTAGTAGTAGTACAGTAGTAGTAGTAGTACAGTAGTAGTACAGTAGTAGTAGTAGTACAGTAGTAGTAGTACAGTAGTAGTAGTAGTAGTAGTACAGTAGTAGTAGTAGTAGTAGTACAGTAGTAGTAGTACAGTAGTAGTAGTAGTACAGTAGTAGTAGTAGTACAGTAGTAGTACAGTAGTAGTAGTACAGTAGTAGTAGTAGTACAGTAGTAGTAGTAGTACAGTAGTAGTAGTTGTACAGTAGTAGTAGTACAGTAGTAGTAGTAGTACAGTAGTAGTAGTAGTAGTACAGTAGTAGTAGTACAGTAGTAGTAGTAGTAGTACAGTAGTAGTAGTAGTAGTACAGTAGTAGTAGTACAGTAGTAGTAGTAGTAGTACAGTAGTAGTAGTACAGTAGTAGTAGTAGTAGTACAGTAGTAGTAGTAGTAGTAGTAGTACAGTAGTAGTAGTACAGTAGTAGTAGTAGTAGTACAGTAGTAGTAGTAGTAGTACAGTAGTAGTAGTACAGTAGTAGTAGTAGTATTTTATTCAGTCATCACACATAATACAATAAGTAGAAACAGTACAAACAGTATTAACAAAGTCAACAGTCTTTGTATTAAGTAGTGACTGAACAGGCACAGGCAGAAGCAAAATGCTTATATAAGCTTAACCTATACCAATATAATTCTGATATCAGAGCTCTTTTTGCATAAATTTGCATTGTATTGCAATTTTGCATTAAATTTAAATGTATTCCAAAGCAATGTATTTGAACTATAGGTTAAGTGGGCTTCACATACAGACGGGTGTAGGAGTGCAAATTGCTATGGCAACTCCTTTAATGTTTTAAAAAAAACTTGAACAAATCAAGTGCACAGCTATTATCAACTATAGTAGAGTTCTATAAATGAGTGTAAAAGTAATAAGAGAATTTCAAAGAGGAGTGCAATGGTAAACTGACATTTTTAGATTAGGGCTGTCAGTAAATAAAATATAAAATATTTAATCGCAATTAATCACTTGATTGTCCATAGTTAATCGTGATTGTCAATCTGTTCAAAATGTACCTTAAAGGGAGATTTGTCAAGTATTTAATAATCTTATCAACATGGAAGTGGACAAATAAGCTGCTTTATGAAAATGTATGTATATATTTATTATTGGAAATCAATTAACAACACAAAACAATTACAAATATTGTCCAGAAACCCTCACAGGAACTGCATTTAGCATAAAAAATATGTTAATATCATAACAAGGCAAACTGAATCCAAACAGGCAACAACAGCTACCCCTTTTCCTCGCCAAAATGTAGCGTAAGTTATTTAGCCTCCATCACGACAAGCTAGTATGACATTTAACTTTGGTTTTCTAGTTTCATATGATGCCAGTACCTTCACTCTAGCTTTAAAACTGAGCGCGCTACAATCAAAGATCAAAGCAGACAGGTCCAACGGCGGCCCGTCGGATTTTTAAGAGGTTAATTAAAAATCACAAGTTGCGTTAAAGAAATTAGTGGCATTAATTACGGTTATTGTGTTATTATTGCGTTAAATTTGACAGCCCTAATTCATATGGATCGATACGTGGATCAGTAACCTCAGCCCGATATCTATTACGTGAATAACGTCAGTATCGAAACCAGATACTGATATTTGATCGGATCGGTTCCCATCTGTAATTTTAATTGTGTGTGTATCCGGCTGCATTTATCTGTTTGATTGTGTCTCTAAGGGACATGCATCCAGATTTGTGGAACTAACAACTTTGTCACTGATAAATGGAGAAAGTCCACTGCTTAAGTGATGTTTCTGCAGCCAGCAATCACAGCCTCTTACACCGGAGCTCTTTGAGAGGAGAGCAACAAAGCCTTCTTGTAGCACAATGACATCCAGCCTAGAATGTTAAACATTTCATTTTGCTCTCACTCCAGCTCTTCACTGTCTGTATTCAACAATAACCATCTTCCACCGTGTTTCATTCAGTTAATGTGCCTCACAATATCAAGGTCTATTGGGCTTGAAGCACTCTTCGTGAGGGCTGTGTGGTTGGATATTTGAAGTTGTGTAGAAGAAGAATAGTGTGAGCTTACTAATATGAATCATCTGTTGGACGATTTTTGTAAAACTCACATGGTCAAAACTGATTAGTAAAATTCGAGAAAGTGAAATTAGAGATTTGTTTGATACTCATTTTGTATTAGTGCGTACATAATGCGTATATTCGGTGGTACATCGTTGCATTAGTAGCCTCTCTGAGAAACGGTCTTGAATGCACATTTCAGCATGAACATGACTCGCCTCTTCATCCCTTTTTTCTTCCTGTCTATTTTTATCTGATCACAAGCTCCCCAGCGTCCTTGCTAATTTTCATGCTTTCTCCTTTTATTTTATTTCTCTCCCCGTCCTTTTTATCTTCTCCTCGCATCTCTTTTACTTAATCCTCCCTCGTCTATGTCCTCTTTGCTTTTTTCATTTTCCCTTTTATTGTTCTGCCTCCAAAACGCCGTGACGCACCGCGCAGGCTGCAACGGTTTCTTGCGTTAATAACTGAGACCTATTACCTGACAGCGATGTCTCAGGGGAGAACCACTTGTCCTTGAATTATACATGATCACTCTCTCAATTTGTTCTCCTCTCTCTCCCTCAATATACAACTCCATCTCTCCCTCTCTCTCTCTCTCTCCCTCTCCCTCTCTCCCTCTCTCTCTCTCTCTCTCTCTCTCTTTCTTTTTCGTGGCATCTTTCTCTATATTTCTCTAACTAATCCTTCTGTATAAGGTCACCAATATCACTTTTTCAAAAGGTTATACCGAACATAAAACAAGGATGGGAACTAAGGAAACAGATAAACCCGTGTGTCCACATTAGATAATTATATCTAGCAAGTGCATTTCTTCTGATCTGAAAAAAAACTTTTTTTTCTTTCTGCTGTCAATTCCCTCTCAGATAGATGGATATCATTATAACTACTTCACAACAGGAGCACTGAAAGGTCAAACAGTTAAACCTACTGTAAAGTCTATACGTTCAAACACTCTTAATTTGCTCGCTCATATTTTCAGGTTTATTTTTAACGATCACATTAATCACATTGTTTCAGAAAACGCAAAGCATTCAAATCCTTGACTATTGAACTAAGAACAAAAAGCCTACAATTGCCATTATGTATGTTTATGTCTTTGTGCCGGCGACAGCCGTGGCCGGAGGCATTGTGTTTTTGGGTTGTCCATCCATCCGATTCTTGTGAACGTGATAACTCAGGAACGCCTTGAGGGAATTTCTTCAATTTGGCACAAACTCCCACTTGGGTTCGAGGATGAACTCCGGTCAAGGTCACTCTGACCTCACAAAACACGTTTTTGGCTATAACTCAAGGATTCATATGCTCATTCAGACATTTTCACACAAATGTCTAACAGGATTAGGACTATAGATAGATAGATAATTAAAGGTTTTTGTCCACTAGTAGTGCTATGGAGCAATGTGAACACACATGAGGATGACTGAGGTTCCTGCTTTACAGATGTCCCATGAGGAAGGAAATCAGCATGTTTGTTAGAACTCTTTTGTTTACAAGAAAACTCCACAGAGCCCCTTTAACCTGAGGAGGTCGGTGTCTTCCTGCTACAGGGCTGCAGTCTGTGCAGTATTCAGACTCTGTGGATGCTTTTGCTTTCATTATACTGAAGCTCAGCTCCAGCAGCTCCAAAGAGCCTTTATTTGGTGACCAGTGATCTTTATATATTGGACCTGGATATGTTTAAATTGCCACCCCACCAGCAGTTTATTGCACCTCAATGCCCCAATATCATGCATATTAAATAATTTCTCAGCCCATTAATGTGATTTTCAAAGATGTTATGTAAATGGGTTGAAGGTCATTATAGCTTATATGATATCATAGCTTCCAGCACATATGAGAACGCCCTCCAAGTAAACCAATAACGGTTTCAACATACAGTATGTCATCGACATAGAGACATGATCTTTGATGTTAGTGTTTGCGTGGGCGTGTCTGTGTGCAGAATAAATAGAGAAGAGCAACAACAGCGGTGAATCATCGCCTCTCATGTATTTCTGTGTTCACGTTCACATTTTATTCAGACATATATGAGACGTAGTGTTCGATCGAACTCAAGTGCTGGAGGCCATTTACAAAAAAAGCAGATGAAATGTGATTTATATATAGCTAATTCTACTAGTTTCGACCGAAATCAATTTTTAGCCTTTCGCCTATGTGCATAAGTAGCTTGTCATACACCCACAGATGATGCTACTCTCTGGTATTTGATTTGATTTACATGCATTAAAGAGTGTAGATCAGCCTGTCATTCCTTTGAATGTGTTGGATTCTCTTCAAAAAGAAAACGATGAGTCGTAATTAAGTTTTAGAGTAGATTTAATGACTCCTTGGAGTGATCCCGAGTTGATTTACCTTCCATCCTTCAGCTATGATTGTTGAGTAGCGACTAAAAGATTGACATTATGGGTAAAAGTGTCCAAAAGGAGTTTCCCCCATTGGGTGTCTGGGCTCAAGCTCAGATATCCAGAATCAGCTCACTAAACGGAGCCAGTCGAGGTAATTTTGGGCATCAGGACACCTTCCATATGCCTCTCTGTGTTGGTATCCAGGGCACATCCAACTGGGAGGAGACCCGGGGGCAGACCCAGAACTGTTCGGAGGGATTATACATCCCATCTGGTCTGGGAACTCCTCGGGATCCCCTAGGAGGAGCTGGAGGTCGTGGCCGGGTAGAAGGACGTACGGCTGTGACTTTTTTGCCGTGTCATTACCATTCATATCTATACAACCAGTATGTTGTTCCTCATAGAGTTAGCCTCTAAAAACAAAAACGACGGCTTTACTTGAAATATTTCAAGTCTTCAAGTCGACTGAGAGGTCACCGGCGTCGACATAGACTCAACTTTCAAGGGGCTGCCCTAGTTTGCTGCATGCTGTTGGGTTCCTCCAAGCCAGTGGTTCCCAACCTGGGGTCCGGGCACCCCTTAGAGGGCACTAAAGATCTCAGGGGGTGCATGTCCAGTATTTGTCTGCTCTGAAGTTGTCAAAATTAGATTTGTATATGTATAACTAAAATCAAAATAATACACTAAACTGGAAAAGTCTGTTCTTAAAACTATTTAAAAAGATGTTTTTAGTTGCTACTTAGTAGGCCACAATCTGGTTAAACACAGTATTTCTGCACAGTTGCAAATAAAGATCCGGCTACACTATTATTATTATATAGAATTAAATTGTTCCACCTCGTGTGATCCAAACATTTCCAATAACTCCAGAACATTGTAAAGTCCAAAAGTCAAAATGTATTGAAAAAAAAACAAAATTCACAACATGTTTCTGATGAAATATTCTGCTTCAATCCTTATTTGTTGGCAATTAGCCTTTCAAAAACGACACTTTCACTGCAGTCAAAAAGTGTCTCCTGCTTTCCGCACACAAAGGGAGGCAGTACCTGTATTAACGGGGCGGTCTAGCAACAATATAACAGCAACATAAATTACATTTATTTAACCACAATAACAAAAAAATCTATTTCGGCTCTAACACTATGATAGTAAATTAATGAAGCACTTACAAAAAAGATCATTATATGTATCTGCATTCGCTTGGCAAATATGTCAATATGTCATCGCTTTATTTATGTTGACAAAACTAACGAGTTATATTCATTAAAGGCAGTTGATTCATTAAAAAATAGACTCCCTCATTTAATACACTAAATCACATTATTCAAATTAAGGATTTTGCTCGAGGATTTTTAATATTTCTGTAAGGGTGATGAGGTCAGAAAATATGGGGGCGCTCAGCTTTTCTTCGATACAAGCTTCAAGGAAAAACAGGTTGGTAACCACTGCTCCAAGCTACTGAATCTGGAAGGGCACTAACCTTTTCAGTTTTTATTCCAAACAAATTTTTGGAATAGTTGTAAAATTATCAAATATATATTAAAATAATAAATCATGTTTGTGTTTTTTGTAAAGCGTCCTTGGGTTTTTTGAAAGGCGCTATATAAGTCCAATTTATTATTATTATTATTAGTCTTAATCAGTGGGATTTGCAAAGCAGACATTTGATATAACGTCACAAATACTGGAGGTTGAATTCATTTCTGTCGTGCGAACATCTGTACACACAGACGGATGTTTATAATTCCAGAGAGAAAATATGACTTTGAAAACTGTCTGTGAATTGATTCAATATAACTAAAGCAGGAATGAAAAATATGTGTTTGAATAAAACTTTGATGTAAGTGCTCATCAGTTGCATGAGGACACGGCTCAGTCCCGTCGCTCTCCACCTAAGCAACACAAAGAGAACAGACTGTTAATATAACCACAGAAATGCTGCGATGATGAATGTTAAGTGCAGACAAACTGTCAATTGACCATATTCTTGTGTGTGTTTAGAGACGTCCTTGTGTATTCATACTGAGACAGATTCTTTCTTTGCTTTCATCATCTGAAGAGGTGGAAAGGTTTTGCAAGAAACTGCATCAGCCACATAATTCAGTTTTTTCTTTTTTTTTAAAGCTAGAAAATGCTAAAGATATTCAAAGGAGCAGCTCATTTCATTTATATTTCTTTTACCTGGTGAATAACCAGAAAACTCTGCAGGTAGTTGAAGCCCTGCAATCTCTACCAACACTGTATGAGTAGATTATTTTCATGAACCTATACTGAAGCCACTTACAGGAGTACAGCGCAGAAACACATGCGTATGGAGCATTCATATGTATGTGTTGTGAGACTCAAAAATACTTCAGGAGATTTAATCTGTTAGGAACCCTGACTATAGAATAAAAACGCATGTCCAAAGGACGTTTGGATCTGTGATGCCACTGAATAACCAGTGACTTTGCCAGTCGCAGCTCTGGAGCGCTTACTTCATTTACTCTTGTGCAGCAGTTAACCTTGATCCCAAGGGTTTGTATAGTATGCGGAGGTGAGCAATGCTTAAAATGAAATGAAAAATAAATATATTCCTTGCTTTGAATACATTATGACCTCGGCCACTCCTATCCATTAATTCAGTTTATGATTGTATATGCTAAAGGTGTATGCAAGTAAGTGAAAAGCTACTCTGACAGGGTGAAGGATTGTCAGTGTTCTTTAATATGCTGGAAGTCCACCACTTTGGTCTAGACTTGCATATCTCTACAACTATTGGATGGACTGCCATGACATTTTGTAGAGACGTTCATGGTTCCCAGAGGATGAATCATAATGCCTCTGGTGATCCCCTGACGTTTCAACAAGCGCCACCAGCAGGTCAACGGTTTCACTTATCCAGTGAAAATATCTCACCGTCACCGAGATGGTTTCCATTTGATGAATCTTTGACTTCGGCGTTCCTCTGACCTTTCCTGCAGTTTCATCATGAGGGTGACCTTTGTGGTTTTGAATGAAATGTCTGGTAACACCATGACGGCCATGTCTATAATGCATTATAGACATACTTGTAATTTGTTATAATTAGGGCTGTCAATCGATTAAAATAGTTCATCACAATTAATCGCACGTTTTATCTGTTCAAAATGTACCTTAAAGGGAGATTTGTCAAGTATTTAATACTCTTATCAACATGGGAGTGGGCGAATTGCTTTATGCAAATGTATGTATATATTTATTATTGGAAATCAACTACAACACAAAACAATGACAGATATTGTCCAGAAACCCTCACAGGTACTGCATTTAGCATAAAAAATATGCTCAAATCATAACATGGCAAACTGCAGCCCAACAGGCAACAACAGCTGTCAGTGTATCAGTGTGCTGACTTGACTATGACTTGCCTAGAACTGCTTGTGATTATCATAAAGTGGGCATGTCTGTAAAGGGGAGACTCGTGGGTACCCATAGAACCCATTTTCATTCACATATCTTGAGGTCAGAGGTCAAGGGACCCCTTTGAAAATGGCCATGCCAGTTTTTCCTCGCCAGAATTTAGCACAAGTTAGGAGCGTTATTTAACCTCATTCAACCTCAATTGCGTTAATACGATAAAGAAATTGGTGGCATTCAAATAAATGTTCGTTAGCGCATTATTATTGCGTTAACTTTGACAGCCCTAGTTGTAATCTGCTTCTAACTCTGTATAAGTATAGTTATTAGCACTCATAAATAATCCTAATATTTTATAAAGTATTTTATAATTACATAAAGTAAAGTTTATTAATATTCTTTGCAATATCAGCATTTCACATTTCATGTGCAATAATGTGAACTCAACCATTCATTCAGTCTACTGCTATATTTTCAGTATTACATTTTTATATACTGTATTTATATATTTTTTGTAATTGTTTACTTACTTATTTACCAGATCTTGTTGCTATTCACTGCTGCCTCTCGTTGTTTTTACTGATCCCTTTGCTGCTATAACACTGCAAATTTCCCGCTGTGACTAATAAAGGATTCTCTTATCTCATCTTAATACTAAATAAAATAGAGTAGTAGTAGTAAAATGGAAAAATTATATAATTAAATCTTACCAACTGACCAACAAAAACATTGTCAAATATTTTTTTACTTAATGCAAACAATTTGCCACTTAGAGTAACTTATCACACTATAATGCATTATAATAACTTTATTGATCCCTTAACCTTTCATCTAGCACCATCGTCAGGTCAAAATATCAATATGTCCAAGACCAGATATTACAAAACTAATGACATTCCCATCAGCCTCAGCATGCTAACATTTGCTAACCTAAGATGGTGAACCATTATAACTACTAAACTTCAAAATGTTAGCATTGTAAATGACAGACTGGCTGCTGAAGACTCTGAGTCTTGTTGTGTATAGCTTATTTTTGCTTTGAATAATACAGTAATCCTTTATGTTGTCGTGACCTGAATCCCAAAGGTCAATCTTTGCAGAACCAGACAAGATCGTACACACCAAAGCCATAGACCGTCCAGGCAATACTGGCTGTCTCTCAGTCCGGCCAAAATGCAGACGTCCGCGCTTTTCATTGTGAAGCGATGAATTTTTAATGAGCCCGTATCACCATTCAGAACGAGGGAGGGGAGAGAGCGGTGGAATCGCTCAAGTCAATTTCAATATTCCTGGATCACTCTCTCTGCCTTGTCCTCATCGTATCTTCATTATCTCGCCGTTCTTCAATTTATTTTTATCTGCGAATAACCAAAGGAACCGTAAATGAGGAAAAGGAGGGGAAATAATTCCTTCTTGCATGTTCACGGAACAGAGGGAAGTCTGATGTGGCACGCAGACAGGGGAGAGAAAATCCACGTATCGCAAAGAGTGTTCCTTTTTGTTTACAGCAGCCAGAGATGGACTCATTCTTCCTTTTGCTCTCTGCATCTAGCTTAAGGCAGGAGAGAATGGAGAGAGTTTGAAGAGCTGACACAATGAGTCAGAGCGAGGCGAGAGTGAGTGTGAGGGAGAGGGAAGGGCGGCAAAGGTTTAGGCGTCTGCACTGACAGCTTTCTCCCGCAGCCTGACAGAGCTTTGTTGAGGATCCGGGGTTTCACCGCTGTTGCCGCTCCAGGGTTTCACTGATGTTGCTGCCGCAGTAAGCGCCCAGCCCTGACCTTTTCACGCACGCCGTACAAGCATCCATCCCTCACACGGCGACCGCTTTTCCGCGTCCTACCCCCGCGTGTCTGCGTCCACGTTTGCGAGGGGAGAAAGGGAAGTTGAAAACAGGTTGTCATGTGTTGACAGATGGCCCACGCTGTCAGTAAAACGTCATCGCAGACCGCATCTCCCACGAGGCAGAGCGGTGGCGAGGATGGCCGCTGCCATCTGTGCCCCTGCAACAGATGCTGCAGACAATACAGACGCCACATGTGTCACACCATGTTTCATACACAAGGCTGACTGTAATGCCCCGTGCAGGGTATTAGTTTGAGCGTGTCAGCACTGTGGAAATTGGTTGATTTTTTGCTGCTTCATCCTGCAAACTAACTCTGACATATTGGAGCCGTAAACCCCATTCTGTCTCTCTCGTTTCTCTTCCTCTCTGCCCGACTCTCTGCCCGCCTGTCACTCCATCATGTCTATCTCTCCATCTATTGCCCTCTCTCTTCCTCTCCACCTTCCCGCCTGCTGTCTCTCTCAATCTCCTGCTCTCTGATTTTAGTTAAGAGAGAGCATGAAAAAAGATGAGCAAACACGCCGGCTGCCTCGGAATTCATTTTCAAGCGCTCCCCCCTACACCCCCACCTCTCGCCTTCACTACACCTGCAATATTCCTCCTCCGCTGCTCCCACACAGGATTAGGCTTAAATGAGAAATGTATTGTTTCCGTCATTCAGTCAAGTGAAAGAGTAATTGAGTTAATCTGTCTGGCTTCTGTCTGTTGGGGAGCAGCAGAGATTAGGGGTCTCCGTTGGCAGAGATGGAATCACTGCTTTGAAAGATGGAATAAAAATGTCACCGCGTCTTTTAATGACAGCCGGCTTGACATTTCCCAGCAAGCTTTTCATAGGAAGTACTTATTCAACAGAGGGAAATGCCATGTCGTTCCATTATTTCATCGTGGGTATGTCTATAACTTTTATGAACACCTTATCAACCGGTGCATTTCTCGTTCATCAGATCCATTTCCAATTTCATGTAAAATACTGTTATAAGGATTTTAGGTAACACTTCATTTTACAGTTCCGCAAATTTCATGGTAATTAGGTGATAATTAGCAAGTAACCTATTTGATATTTCTTTGGAATTACTGCCAAATTACCCCAATATTTACCTCAGAATATATCGAAAATTACTTTATTATAATACAAAATATTTGAAAATGTGTAAGATAATGAAAACCATCTTGATCAGCAATCCTTCTGAGCTGGACATAATTTGTGAAGCAAACCCTCTACAGTAGGTGCAGCACTTTAATAGGCTTCTTTGTATATACGGCATCATCATGTAGGTCCCCTGGGAAAACAACATCTCTCCTCAGCCTAAAACAAGCTAGCTTGATTATGTTGACGCAGAGATGGATATTTGTCGTCTCTCCACATCTGACAACCCTGCAAAATTTCCCTTTGTGTGCAGGAATTTGCTTATCCCACCTAAACGGTACCCATGCCAACATAGCAATTGTGCCTAATGGATTTCGCTGCACCGTTATTGCTGAACACACAAATAGTTATGGGGTGAATGAAAGCTTTTTTTCCCGTGCACAGCAGAAAGACTAAGTTCAGTTTTACAAGTCCCGGCAGAATGATTCAAGTTTGTTTTCTACAGATAAATGTTTTTTTATGCTGCAATGACTGAAAGTGAGCAAGGGTGTGTCAGAAAATAATGGGCTGCTCCATGCTGCTCCAAAATACGGAGGTAGAATTGGCTGATGGCAAGATCATCAGGCCACAACGTTTTATCCATGTAGACCACATAGTGAATGTGACTAAAACAAGAAGATCTCTTTAAAACTGTCAGAGATAAATCCAGGATGCATCTGAAAACAAAACCAAGAAGTAATGTTAATGTATGGCAAATAAGTCTATGCTTTATGTTTGGCTAATTTAAACAAAGAGTTAGATGAGAATATTGATACCACTCATGTCTGTACAGTAAATGTGTAGCAGCTGGTTTGCTTGGCTTAGCAAAAAGAGTGGAAACAGGGTACACATGCTCTGTCCAAAGGTAACAAAATCCTCCTACCAGCACCTCTGAATACAGATGTGACAATACAAATTCAGTAGACATTACCAATGCCAGTGAAATTCCACGATTCTCTATACCAATTCGATACCACAGTAAAAAACAAAAGAAAAACAATAAATGTCATGTACTTCATCAACCACTTCTTTATTACTGTTTGCATACTGGTTTTTGTCAGGAAGTTAAACAGCTCATAATTCACTCTCTGTTATCTATTTTATATTGCAGTGAAAACATCTCCTTCAAACAACTGGATTTATTCAAGTTTCTCCCCAAAAACTTAATTTCACAAGATCACATTTGAACACATCATGATAGCATTTGAATTCACCTTTGCCCAATATTTTTACTGAGTAGACGCTGAATGCATCATAATGTAAATCAATGATACCTCCCACTAACATTACAGTAGTTGTTAGCTCCGTACAAGACTGTGCTGCCCACCAGCTAACGTTAACAAACTCTCCTGCCAATTCCAACACATTTGTTGTTCGCAAAGTAGCAGTAGTAGTAGTATTTTATCTGGGAAAAAATAGGGTGGACATGGCGATAGTGAGTTTACTGCGTCCCAAACACATTTTCTATTGTCCCTGGGACAATTGGATGGAGTTTGTCTCGATAGTACCTGTGGTACGGAGTCGCAGAGTACCGTCGCATTTTCAGAATTTTGGCATCGACTTGGTACCAAAGAATCGGTTCTCGTGACATCCTTACCTCTGAAGCTTATATTAGCACGTTATATCTTGTTTGTTTAATCCATTGAAAAACTCAGGTGTAATTAAGCTAAGCTAAGCTAACCAGCTGCTTGCTACATACATTATGTAATGTACAGACGTGTGAGTGGCTAACATTTAGCAAATAAGCGAATGTGCCGATTTAAAAACCGTCAAACTTTTGCTTTTAAAAGCAGAGCTATTGAAATGTTCTGGTATTGTTGAGCGTGGGGTTACTCTACAATGCTCAGGGCCACAACTCTTAAGTCTATGCCCAACCTTGGCTGCCACATTCAGAATGCCCCAGACTAACCCCTGGACGTGAGGTTTTAACTGAATTCAATCTCTCTGTCTGTGCACTTCAAGGCCTCTTCAGTGCCAGGGCCTTTTATATTCTGCAGATTTTCAGCTCACCTGTACTATGACTCAGATCTAGAGGAAACTCAAAAGTAAAGAGCTAACAATAAAGCAGGAAGCTCAAAGTCCACGGTCTGGCTCTTAGTGACTCTATTCATTGAGCGGAGAGAGACGAGAGTGAGAGCAGAAAGTCTCCGAGCACATCCAGAGTGACTTGAGAGATTAATGTCACAAGATATAAATTAGTGTACATAGTGAATCACCTCGGCACACAAACACCGGCCATCTGAAGACAACAGCGCATACCTTCAGTGGTGCCAGCAGCACACCTCCACCTGAGTAAATATGTGAGTGGATTAGCAGAATTAAGTTTCCTGGAGGACCAGTTGGCAGGCTGAATAACAGGTGCTTGTGTTTAGAGGTAGATGAAGGAGGAACAGATCCAAAAAAAAAAAAAGAAAACGCTCTGTCTGTGCTTTTCCCCTGCCTCACAGTAAACATTCATTTGCCTGAATTTCAAAACAGCTTGAAAATGATAAAGAAGTGCTTGGTGAATAGTTAGCACTTATTTAGCCAATCCTGCGCCGCCTGTCTGGCTCCAGATACATCAGCGTTTTCTCCTCCTGTTCTCTGGGTTTTTTCCTCCCGGGTTTCTGACAGCGATCAGGGGAGTTGGAGCAATGCTGAGCTGAACAGTGCTGACAAAGCCAAAAGGCTGTGCACTTCAGGCTCCGGAGTGGCTGGATCGATGTAGTGCCATCACCGTGGCCTGGGGGAACGACTGCCACCATCCTTCATACTGCACTGGATGTCCTCATCTGCCTCTCTGTCACCTCTCTGCCTGTGGCGGGACGGAGATTTATGCAGAGCAGACAGCTCAAGTCCAAGCATACGTTATAGGTTAGTGAGCTACAGCGCGTGGCGTGACACAAGCAGTGCTGTTGGCTAGCTCGGATAGGCTCGGCGCCTGAAACGTTCACCGTTTGGGAAGTTTAACACCTACGCTGACAAATTGATGCTGGCAAGAAAGTCAAACTCAGCCGTGAGAATAAAGCTTAGCAATTAATATGAAAGCCTGAAGCCTGTGATCGCAGCACGGGTGACTCCGTTGATACACATTCCTGCATCACAGACTTTGTTTACATGGTGATTTGCAGTTTAAATATGCTTTTCACACTCAAATAGCTGATATTTTTATATTAGCACAATATGTATTTTCACCCTTGAAGGTTTGTGAGCATGTGGGATGTTTGCAAACAGTAGGACATTTTTGGTTAAGCATTGCTAGATTTGATATAGATTAACTTGTATTTCAGACACAACCAGCGGCTTTAACATGTATCTGTTTAGTCAATATTGTTGCTTTCAGATCAGTTTGCATTGAATCTTCGTTTTAGGGCATGCGTTTCATCCTGAGCGCACACACTTTTTCTTTTTTTCATTCAGTCAGATCCTGACTCAAAGAGCAGTATAATCATGTTAGTTGAATAAAACCCTGAATCCCGAAACGTGACAAAAGACTGAAGTAAAAAGAGCTTCTCTGACTCGTATTCAGTGCTTTTAAACTGCTAATTTAATAATCCAGCTTTGGGAGACGGAACCTTGGTGTGCTTTTGTGTTGTGTATTCACTACAGTTATTTCTAGTTAGATCTTCTAGCTTTAGCTCCAGTAAAAAGATAAAATTTAGCCAACCTCTCCAGGGACACCGAGTAAATTTTTAGAAGCGCTTTGCCAGGCTGGCAACCAGCCAACCAGCTTTTGGTTGCCAAATCGACAGAATGGATGGTGTATTTTAATTGTTTATAATGGGAGTGATAATGGTGCTGTGTAATTATAAGCCATAGTTAATTAATGAAAAGACGATACCAAGAATGATTAAACATATTTTACTTAATACAAACGATTTTCTGCTTCTTTACAGACACACACAAACAGCACACACACACATACTGTAGAACGAGCTACTCCAAGGCAAAATAAAACATTAACGTACTAATTTTAGACTGAATTGAAATTAAAAAAGGTGGAAGTCGTGTCAGATAAAATAAGACAGATTAAGCCTCTATGTTTCTGAGAAGACAGTAAAATGTGTTGTTGAAAACACATTTCCCCTTTTGCAGAGCTGTCTTCCTTTCTTTAATTTGCCCTCTCCTGTTAGTCAGTTCTGCTTTGCCTCCCAGGTTTGATTGAAGCTTGAAGTCTCTTTTGTTCGTATTGAGCTGTCTGAAGATGTCTTCTGTCTTCTGGGTTATCCGGTGGGGCTGATGGTTTATCTTTGGAGTTTTTTCTTGTTGTTAATAAGAGTAGTAATCCATAGGCCCATACACTGAGGTAGAGGAACATCAAAGGATTCTTTTAACACAGTGGAACCGTGGTGGTCGATATGGCCGACCAGAAAGCAACAAAATGGTCAGCATTGGATTTAATGGATTTATAGTAATCTGATAAGGTGTTATGGCGTAGCTACAGCTGTGTGAATAAGCTCCGTCGCTCTAAAAGATGTAGAGTAAATAAATGTTGGGGCCATGAGATACCATGTGGAGAACAGCTGTGGTTGATCAGCATGGGCGGCCTGTCTTTCTGAGAGTGAAGACAACATTAAGGAAGTTGTATTGTTTTGTATTACAAAGTCAACAAAATAATTTTAAATCAGTATCTGTGTGGAATATAGTGTAATTAAAAGCACAAATACAGCCTTATGATGTACAATACATTTGTCTAGGGTATGCGTTGGTGCTTTCAATGACACTGAACTGTAAAACCAAACAAGGGTTGCAAAGGGTCGGACAATTTCCAGAAGTTAAGTTCAGGGATTTTCGAATTTTTGCACAATTTCAATTCAACTTATGAACTTTTTTTTGTATATTTCCCTCATAAAAAAGTTCATATGTCATGTTTTAGTTAAAAGTATGCCCATTTAATTGAATTGTTACCATGCATTATATACAGAAGCACACTCTTCCATCACAGATCATTTGCCATCATCCCATTAAATAGAATTTCAGTAAAATCCCAACCCTCTGTACGCACAGTGCATCCTCCCATCACACTACTGTCAACACTACTGCTCTGTCTGAGCCAAAGGACCACATGCTTTCATGTAAGTTTTAATTGTATTACTGGAGTGAATATATTTTATATTTTTATGATATTTCAGTTAACCAGCAGAGAGTAGCCTAAAGCAAAGTAAACGGTTTATAACTTGTTAACACCTTCTGATAGTTTCTGCTAGCTGTCACCGTGTGGGCTGTAGCTCGATTGAGCTAATTGAGGAGTTTTAATTGATCTATTTCCATTCATTCTTTATTGTAAAAAAAAATGTCATACATTAGTTGTTCACTTTAAACACAAAGTTTGCACACAGCACACATTGTCGGCTCGAATTTTTAAAGTACCTTTCCCCACTAGTTAATTTTCTAGCTAGCTAACTCGCCGCATGGCACATTTCACATTGTATGTATTTGATAAATGAATGGATTTATTTGGCAAATGAATGGATTATGTCTGCTTATGACATAATCCATTAATTGGGCGGCTGTGGTTTAGAGGGTAGAGCAGGTTGTCCACCAATTGGAAGGCTGGTGGTTCGATCCCCAGCTGCTCCGGGTCACATGTCCTTGAGCAAGACACTTAACCCCAAATTGCTCCTGAAGGCATAGCCATCGGTGTGTGAATGAGTATTTAGATTAGATCCTGATGGGCAAAGTTGGCACCTTAGCAGCCTCTGCCATCAGTGTATGAATGTGTGTGAATGGGTGAATGCTGACATGTAGTGTAAAGCACTTTGAGTGGTCGGAAGACTAGAAAAGCGCTATATAAATGCAAGTACATTGACCATTTATGATCTAGTAAAAGGTTTGTTTATATCTCCATATGTCATGGTACATACAGCCTGAGCAAATAACCCCTGTATTTCCATTTTATTCCTGTTATTCCCCATTAATTCCCATGGAAAGATTCAAGATTCAAGAGTTTTATTTGTCACATACTCATACAGGATGTGCAGTGAAATGCAAAGTGGCAGTGCTCACAAGATACGCAAAGAACAACTATACAAATATATTTAAAATGTAATAAAAATTGAAGGAACAAAGGTATTATATTTATAGTAGGAGTGGTTAGTGTGCAATGTGGAATATAAATATAAGTGTGAATAGAATGATAATAAGTGTACGTGTATTCTCTGTATGTAGCCCTATGTGCGCTTGGTGGGCACCCTGGTGAGGTAAGAGTTCATAGTCCTGATGGCCTGGGGAAAGAAACTCCGTCTCAGTCTCTCTGTTTTGGCTGCGTTGCTGCGGAGACGCTTGGCTGACCGAAGCAGCTGGAACAGTCCGTTGTTTGGGTGGTGAGGATCCTTCATAATCCTACAGCCTCTGGTTCTGAATATTCCTTGAATGTTGCAACCCTTATCCAAACACACTGGAGGTATCTATTTATACTTGGGTCAAGTAAATCCAGTTTTACTATCAAACCATCATCATAAAACTGCATCAAACCACTGCACTGCAGCAATCTAACATCCATATAGTGTGATTAGTTCTCCTTTATCTCTTAATCATGCACCAGTGAAGTATTCTTCCTGCAGTACGTAATCGTTGAGCGGACACGTCCTCCCATTGCTTTTTGTCCAATCCTAAACCACGTCGCTCGATGACAGCCAACCGTCACGGACAAGACAACATTTAAACCACTTCCACTACACACAGTGACTCGCTTAAGATGGCCAATTAAGCCGATTCCCATTACCTGTGCGATAACACTGTATACCCATTCCCACCTGATAACCTAAACAGCCTGATTCTTTATAGATTAATGACTTGTCTCCAGCTAATGTATTTTTATCACAAGGTCATGAGTGATGTATTATCAGTTAATGAGAAATACAGAAATGTGTGGCGTGAGAGAGGCGGGTGGGAGGGGGCAAACACACACACTGAGAGACACACTCGTTTGACCTTTCAGAAGGGTTTTTTCTGCCCTGCGGTGAGTTGTCCTGCAGTGATAAGAATAATGGTTTTGGCGTCATGGCCCGGGGAGACCGACCTCCCATCCCCTCCCGGTAGATAGTTGAGCAGAGAGCTTCTCCTATTGTGCTTCCTACATCTATGGCAGACAATGAGGCTTAGTGCTGCCCACTTAAGGGACAGCAGTATGCTCGTATTAAGGACCGCTGCAGATCTCTCTGATAACCAGGCGACTTATATAGGAAATATAAGGAGGGGCCGAGTGCTGGAGGAGCAAGGACACTTGCATTAAATGTCTTTGCAGGAGAGACAAAAGAGGACATTATTGTATCATTTGTCTGATGGGCTTTTGCTGTGTGCTGGATTTCTTTGTTGAGTGTTGTGCAGAAAAACAGCACAGAAGGACCTGAATGATATTCTTCATTATTTGATTTCACTGTATTTTGGAGCTTCACTTGAAGCAGCGATTAAGTGCGAAAAGGGTCCTTGTTGAAATCCTCCCGTCACTATCTCAGTGATCTGAGCATTTACACAGTGTTAGGCGTTGGGGGGGACATCAAACGCTCTTAAGAGGAAAAGTGGAAAATGTTAGGTGCAAATGTATTAGTCATGTTTTTAATTGATTTTCTGGAACAGGCCAGGGTGACTTCAAAGCAAATAGCTGTTGAAAGAAACTCAGATTTGTTGCTTTTAAGGAAGGGCGGCACTCTGAAAGGCTCTTTCCTTTTCTTTTTTTTTTAATTCAAGTACCTACGCATATATCAAACTGGGATTGTATAAAGGCTGCTGTTACGCAGGATGAAATCTTTTAGCTACAGTATGGTGTTACAGTTAATCATAAATGGTAGCTTACATATAGTATGTGCTGCTATTTACAACACAATATACTGTACATTTACTGTACGTGTGACTTAAAGCTGCACTAGTAAATATGTTTATATAAACAAACCAAACCAAACTGTAGATAGTAGGGCTACATGATTATGGCCAAAATGATTATCAAGATTATTTTGATCAATATTGAGATCACGATTATTCATCCCGATTATTCCTAGATTTTAGTGACAAAATAAATTTTTTACAGTTTTACTTTTAAATAAACAGAACGCAGTTTTCATGTCCGTGTTGTGCTACATATTTGTATGTAAAAATATCTGCATGAAAATAAGATTGGTCCCTATTCACAGTGCATCTCCTAGAAGCAAAATAAAATTGTACCATCACTTTTTACCCCGAGCACTGCTTTCACTTTCACGTTGTGCTACATATTCCTGCTAATTAACAAATCTTTACATCAAAATGAGACTTTAAATAATGTTTGTTTTCACCTGAATTCAGTGCAATATTGTTTTATTATTATCCGTTGAGTAATACAGTATATTACTCTTCTACTAGCCGCAGTCTGGGTGTTAGTTTAGGATGTACTTCATTGGATATGCAGCGGAGTTTTGGAGCGTGTTGGAGAGCTACGGTGGCCGATGCGAAAACACGAATGGTCCTCTCTAGAGCCAGTTGTTGTAAGAGTAGCGTAGGTCATTTGGAGTAGAGTGAGTGCGTAGAGTGTGTGTGTGTAGGTGAGAAGTGAGTGGTGAAGCAAGAGAGAGAGAGCGGCAGCAATTGGAGCGAGTACCGTTATTGATTCCGGCCCAAACAGTTATTGTTAACAGTGTTTGGTTTGTCCGTTCTGGGCTACTGTAGAAACATGGCGGAGCAACATGTTGGACTACGTGAAGAGGACCCGCTCCCTATGTAGATATAAACGGCTCATTCTAAGCTAACGAAAACACAACAATTCTTATTATCAGGTGGTTGTTGTTATACATGGGTCCTTTTAATATTTGATTCATTGTGCAGCTCTACTAGATAGTTAGCAACTAGCTGGTGAACATACCGTAGTGGAGCATTTAGCAGCTAAAGAGCCAGATATTTGATGAAGACTAAAACGAAGCTAAATGAAGATATTTCATCAGGTGACGAGGAACATGAGTCCAAATGATGCTAATGTTGCTCTGTGTCTGCTGGATGTGTAAAATGGCAACTGTTTGCTAACACATTCACCATATCTACGGTTGCCCTACCCCCAAGCGGCCAAAAAAATCAATAATGCAGCTTTAACAATGTTCTTTACTTATTGATAAAAGGTGAATTAATTATTCATGCATGTCTTTTTTGTATTCCATTCTATAGTTATGTTATATTTTTTCTATACTTTTTGCAGCATCCATTTCGTTGGTGTGCGTCACACAAACACTGCTCCTCTAACTCTACTCTAATGGGCTTGTGAAATGTTTCCTGTTCAGACCTGAACACATTGATTCCTGTTCTGACTTTAACACTGGGCCTGATGGCTCAAGGCTACTTGTTGGAGAAGCAATTATCTTCATAATGACAACATCAGCACCCGGCTCACAACAATGTGTCCCTATAGTCCGTGTAGCTGTGCTCTTCAGATGAACGTCGTCTGCTCGGCGGGCTCGGCCCTCTGGAGGAACCAACCTAAACACACTTATGTGTGCTGCTGGTTGACGATAATGAGACCAATTACTTTCATCATCAGTTACTTTGGCTGATTGATCAGTAGAACGACCTTTACAGCCTCAGATGGCAGGAATCTGACTGAACAATTACTTCGACATCACTTTGGCTGTTTCCATCTCTGAGTCTCTCTCCATGGATCAGATGAGTGGAAAGGCAAAGATCAGTCTTTAAAGAGCAAGTACCCAAATGAAGAGTTGAAAAAAAGAAGCACTACGGCAATTATTAATATGTGAAAGCAGTCGGTGTACTGTAGCCGACCTCTGAGATGGCCTTGATTTCCTCCGAGGGAAAGTACAGATGACTTTTGTCCCTGGTCTCGGGGCCTGGAGACTAATGGCCGGCCCTGGCCTATCGCTTGCCCCAGGGGGCTTCGGAGTACAGACAGGATTAGAGAGAAATGGATGAGAGCAACGGATAATGAAGGAGATCTGTCTTAAGTCTAATCATTGGCTTTAGAAGACATGATCTGGGCTGGAGAGAGGGAGGGAGAGAGAAGATAAGAGGTATGTTTTCTTGTTGTGATTACACCTTTTTATCAAGCTGAACATCCGATACGTTGCCGCTGTCAGCCGCTCGGTATGCCGTTCTACTCCGTTAAAGCAAACAGGCCGCTCGTTTATTTACATAAATGTAGTAAAAGTGTAGTTTCAGCGGACTCCGATAAGACACCTCGTTATTGAGACGCAGCGATACACCTTTAGCGTTGCCTCTTCATCTGGCCTCCATTCCCCTTAAATTAGTCTGTCAGCTATAACAGATATTTCTGTTCCTCTCTAAGTGTGTATTTGTAATGCTAATTAGGCCAATTGTAGGGAATCAAATCAAGATGCTGAACACAGCAGCTAAACAATCACCGGGGAAGGATGCAAACACTGTTATGCAAATAGCACGAGAAGAGGGAAAAGATGGAGAGAAGAAGGAGCTGCTGGTCTGCTCAGTGAGTGGGGATGGGGGGGGGGACGGGCCTGTCTTCAGTCTTATAGTATTTATTAAGGCCAGTCTCCAGGGTAATCAGGACCAGCTAAAAATAACCAGCTAAGAGCTGCTGCAGCCATAAACACTGGACACAGACTGGCTACTGTAACTGGACTCATTTACCCACCAAGGCTGTTCTCATACTCCATTCGTAGCTACAGTATCTACCTATGAAAAGTAATGCACTGTAATTCGTATGTATATCCCAGGAAATCAATTCATATGTAATGTAGATAATCATGAACCAGGAAGTATAAGTAAGGGATAATGTACAGCGAGCCGGTCATCGTTGTGAAATAAACCCCTTCAGGGCTATGCAGCACCGATACTAGCTGTACATTATCTTGCTTATTACACGGCTGCTTACTTAGAAATCAGTATTTTGACACAAAGATGGTCCTCCATCAGAACTGTATCCATAGCAACGGTCTGTTATACATAGCAGCGGTCTGCTATAAAGAAATAATAGACCGTAGAACGCCGTGATTGACCAATCAGAATGAAATATTCAACAAACCTGTGTATTAACCTGTTAAGCCTTAGCCCTATTACTCGGGATATTCCTCAACCATAAGGGTTAGATGCATATATCTGGTCTCATTTGAATGGTAAGAATCTAATGAATATGAATCCATTGTAAGTAAAATAAAATATATTACCATGAAGGTTACTGTACAATGGAGAAGCAATAAAAAAAAAAGATTTTTTATCCTCGTCTAGTATAAAATCTTTCAAAGGCAATATCACCATTATAGCAAAGATCTCATAGATAATGATGCAGCTGAATGTATTCTACCGCTCTTTACTACAACTGTGACTGTACATTTGATGAACATACACTAAAATACACCATTTATGATTTAATTTATAAAGATATACTAAGGCGCTTTCCATGTTTTCTTCATGTATACTGTATACATATTGACTGTTTACTGGAAGTTCTACTTCAAAACACAATTTATATCCGTATAGCCATGTTACAAATAACATAAATATCCCCAAAACATTAAAACAGTTATAAACACAGTGAATACTGATCAATATTCCTATATGAGTGAAGAGCTCCATGCTACACAGGAAACCGTTGTTTGAGTCCTGTGTGAAACCAGAAGTCAACGTTAATTTATTTATTACGTAACTTCTGTACTTAAGTAACGTCACTTCCGGAGTTATTTAAAGCCAAGCCATGATCTTTTCCTAAACCTAACTAAGTCTTTTTGTTGCCTAAACCTAACCAAGTCGATCTTTTCCTAAACCTAACTAAGTCATTTTGTTTCCGAAACCTAACCATGTCAATCTTTTCCTAAACCTAACTAAGTCATTTTGTTGCCTAAACCAACCAAGTCGATCTTTTCTTAAGCCTAACTAAGTAGTTTTGTTGCCTAAACCTAACAAGTTGATCTAAACCAAATCACCATCTAAGCCAATATAAGTTGTTTCCTCTGAAGATGGAGGTTTATTTTAAAAAGACTGGAGTGGAAATTGACACGTGCGTCACGTGTTGCAGGCTATTCATAGGAAAATACACAAAAAAATGACTTTTCATAAGATATTATGCAAACCGTTGTATGAGTATATGTTGACTCACAGGACCTTGACATCTCTGCACTGTGTCAGTTATTATGATAAAAGTCTAAACCATTATCTAAAACCTGAAGTGTGTTCTCTACATTGTCCACTGTGTGCAGTAGGGGCAGTGTGACTCACACTAGAAAAAAAGAAAGAAATACTTACTTGAGAATAATGGGTTTTCATTACAGTCATTATACGGTTGAGTGAGAGTCACGGTTATCAGGCCCCTTTGTCCCCTGATCCTTGCCCCTTGTTTGCTCACATTCCCCTCTTTGTCATTTGGCCCAGCTGAGGTCCCACCACCTCGCTTTGGGCTATGTGAAATTATTATATTGTACTGGGAGATAACCGACAGTGTGTAGCCTTGAGGCAGTTTCCTCGCTTCACCTCCTTAAAGAAGATATTGCTGTGATAAAGCGCGGCTTCCTCTCTGCTCACGCTAAATCGAAGGGTAAGCCTTGAAGGCAAGGTCTGGTGAGTGGGAGCCAGATGAAAGAAATAAAAGAAAGAATCAGTTGATATGTTTGTGCGTTTGTGTGTGTTTCAAAAAGGAACATTTCTCATTACCATAAGACTGTGGCAGGGGCCACCAGCTCAATTGGGGGGGATTTTCAAGGTGTTGTTTCCTGCCTTGATGCTAGTTTTCTTCAGACGGTGGATTGATTGGGAGCCAGGTTTCACTGACTTTTGGTCTGTAAATTAGTGGATGGCTGCTGAATAGTTGGTCAGCCAAAAGGCATGCACAAGAAAAACAAAAATGAAGGATAGTGGGTGTTTGTTAAAGTTCACAACAGTGTGAACCTGTGAAGTTTAACTACATTTGTATGCAGTATTTTTAAGATTGTTTACTTATAAATTATTCTTCTTTTAAAAGTTTTAAAAAGGCAGAGTTTGGTTTTTTGAACATATCTGCCCACCTCTCTCACTTATTTGTTTTCTCTTGTTGTAGAAGGTAGAAGGAAAAAAAGGCTCTTAACTTGGATGTTGGATTGTTTCGTCTCCTGAACAAACTGGAAAGAAGTCATACGGGGACAGATCGAAATTTCTGAAGCAAAGATACTCTTTAACAAAGACCATGCTTTTCAAGCTCCGCCAATGGTTTGAAATGGTATCCCCCCCCCCACCATCCTCCCTCCTAGAAGTGTAGTGAAGGTCGTGTGGATGGATGAAAGCAGATTATATTATATTTGCATAATGTATTTATATTTTCTTTTGCTAACCTTAGATATTTACACAGCCAACGGCCATATTTAGCATTACAAAAATGAGTAAGTTAGGGCGTTAGCGAATGTTAGTTGCCAGATCTCATGAGACTGTGTTGCTGAGAAAACAGAGAAATGCCTCGAAGTTAATTTTCTCCTGATTTGTCTGAAAAATTTCATTTTATTGTCAGAATGTTTATCTTTAGGAAGATATGTGGCTCGTGAAAAATGCGTCCAATATTTACTTTGGTGATTATTGGGTGAAAGAATCGGTCAGAATCTGAGTTCACGTCAACTTCCCCCATTGGAGTTAAAAGACTCTGGACATCGCGATGGTCTCCTAAAGGGGCGAGACAGTGTTGAAACACACGGGGACACAGATACACAATAAAACACAATGAGATTTAGTTTTCACTCTGATCATCTCAAAGGTCAAGGGACTCCTTTGAAAGTGGTCATGCCAGTTTTTTCTCGCCAAAATTTAGCCTAACTTTGGAGAGTTATTTAGCGTTCTTCCCGACAAGCTAACATGACATTGATTCCTTCGATTTTCTAGTTTCATCTGATACAGTATCTTCTCTTAGCTTTAAGACCGAGCTCGGATTGTTAAGAGGTTAATAGTTTATATAATAAAAGATCGATACTTGCCAAACTATCCCTTTTAAAAAAGGGTTAATGCTGGCTCACCTGAGGGTAGCACGCATTGAGACACACTGGTGCCCCCTAGCTGTGGTTTGCTTACAAGATAACAAACAAAACCTTCCCACACTACACACTACACACACACACACATCCACACACAGAGAGAGGAGAAAAGCTCCTGGGCTGAATGGCGGTGTATTAATCACACTGACGCCTGGCACTGCGATCTGTGACCCAGTCTTTTAATTGCATCCGCTCTGCTTTGCTCCCGCTCTCCCTCTTTATCTCGCCTCTTTCCCCTTTCTCATTCCTCAAGCCTCCTCATGCCCGTGCCCATGAGAGGAGGCTAATGCAGAGATAAGAGCGAGGGCCGGGGATGTGTGCAAAAAACCCAAACCGCTCACACGGACGGCGAATGCAGCGGCACGCTCTGTAACGACGCCGAGATTCAAGCTACAGTGTGGAGCAAAGCTTACTGTGTAATGAGATGATGTGCAAGTGAGGTGTTGTGTGGAGGAAAACAAATATCTGTGAGGAAATCTTCATAATCCGTTGAAATACTGTGACAACCCACAGAACATGTGGCCCACACAGCATCCTGTGGATGCGGCGAGTGTACATACAGACAGATCTGCAGTGTAAAGTCTCTCTCATCAGTCGCCTGACAGGCCTTCTTTTACAGCTGTTCCTGCGTACCTGCAGCAGGAGGGAGGTGACAGAAGGAAAACAAAGGTGTGATGGCGTGGGGGCGGCGAAGGTTGTGGGCGGATGTTGGCCATGTAGACATAACGGCGCACTAACAATGTGACAAGGTTTTCGTTCGGCGCCATAAGTGCACCAGATAACAAGCAAGTGGCGTTTAAAAAAGTAAAACATGAGGCGCTGACTCAAATGCAGGTTGACAGCACGATTCTCTCCCACGCACGCACACCTATGGGAACGCAGGGAGTCGATGACACCCATACCCGTTTATGCATCAGCTGTAATAATTGTATATGCAAAGAGCTGGTGTCACACACTCCCACTCCAGTGTCCCTCTTCTCTCTCTCTCTCTCTCTCTCTCTCTCTCTCTCTCTTTCTCTCTCCCTGTCTCTTCATCTCTCTCACGCTGGTCCCTCGCACGCATAAGCACACACAGCGACACACACACACTTGAGTCGCAGTGGTTTCCTTTTGTGAGAGCGAGCTGTCAGAGGGAACTGTGTGGGCTTTTGTTAAAACAGAGAACTGCAGAGGCAGAGAAATTCATTTCCAACTGCGGCAAAAAAAAAAAAAAAAAGAAGCCTTTTCAGGAAAGTCACATTGTACCTGCAGTGTTTTAAAAACAGCAGCATGTAAATTGAATTAGTTATAAGCATTCCTGCGGGGGCTCAGTGGGCTGGATTTCAGAAGAGTTTCAAGGGTTGTGGATGTACCGCACGGGGCGCCTCGGGTTCGACTACAGATTCACAAGACGGTTCACTTTAGTTGTGATAAATCACGACATATGAAAATAGATTTTTACATCTTTGCTTGCCAATCACGCCCGCTCCGCTGCTTTTACTTCAACGCCCACTGAAAGGTGTAAACTTTTCTCATTTCTTTTTGCCTCTCGTAGGTGGAAGGAATATTACAGCTCGCATGTCTCTGGAGAAGCTGCTATAATGTCACTGTCAGGTGGAAACCTTGTACGTTTTAGTCTTTCTTCATGTTTAGACTCACACTGGAGGATCACATGCACTTTTGTGGTTTGTTTAAGTTCATCAAAACATTTTTTATTTCCCCAAAGAGAACATTTTGAAAATGCCTGGAGCTGAAAACAAGGCTGTTTCTTTTAGTCATGTAAAGATGACATTTGGGATAAAGCACAGCTTTTTTCACAGGACTCTGATTTGTTAAGTTATTAGCTGTGGGTTTTCATGTGGAAGTAAAGGATCTTATCTCCTAATTTGCAAATGAAGGTTTCACACAGCCACTTTTGATGCAGTTTATCACTAAAACAATAATTCAGCTTATTGTGAGTCACACTGCTTATCAGAGCACTTAAAAAATAAATGCTTGAACATTTTCATTAATTGTTCAGTTTAAATTAGAGCTGTAACAATTAATCGATTAATTGTCAACTATTAAATTAATCGGCAACTAATGTATTTTGATAATCGATTAATCGGTTTGAGACACTTCTTAAGAAAAAAAAAAGGAAAAATTCTCTGATTTCAGCTTCTTAAATGTGAATATTTTCTGGTTTCTTTACTCCTCTATGACAGTAATCTGAATATCTTTGAGTTGTGGATAAAACAAGACATTTGAGGACATTCTATAGACCAAACAACTAATGGATTAATCGAGAAAATATTCAACAGATTAATCGACAATGAAAATAATGGTTGGTTCCAGCCCTAGTTTAAATTCTTTAGTTTATTATTAATCGTAATCAATCTACGAATAATGAATATCCATCTAATTTCAACATGCACACACTACATTGTAACGACACTGCAGTCACTCTGAGATATTGCAGCACTCTTCACAGCTCCTCACATGCGGTTTGTTCTGTATTTTAGTCGTCAGTGGGCTCCGTTCTGCTGTCTATCACAGCCTCGGGCAGAAATACTGTTATTTGCAAATTGAGTGGGTGGCGTTGATTTTCCCGTTGGCTTGAGGAAAGCAGCAGGGTACCAGAGGGAATGTTTACTTAGCACCGTGCCACAACTGCGATGAACGGCACCTTAACAAATATCCATATGCTCGGTCTGGACCTATTCAGCCACTCCGCTCTGTCACTCTACCAAGTATGAAACTTAAACTTCTCTTTACAATTGTGTCAACTGCATAAATGGGTATATTTAAAGGACCAATGTGTAATATTTAGGGGGATCTATATGCAGAAATGGAATATAACATTAATAAGTATGTTTTCTTTAGTGTATAATCATCTGAAAATAAGAACACTTCTGCTCCACTAGCTCACTTGTTCGCTCACACACATTCGCCGCTGCTCTCTCCCTCTTGCTTCACCACTCACTTCCCATGTACTCCAGATTACCTATATTACTCATACAACAGCTCTAGATAGGGCCATTCCCGTTTTCACGTCGGCCGCCGTAGTTCGTCTACACGCTTGGCCCACGGGAGTGGCTGCAATCTGCTACCTCACCGCCAGATGCCACCAGATGTTACACACTGTACCTTTTAATGTCCCACATCAACCCATTCATGTACAGCGTGTTTGCTGTCAGACGTCTATTTTTAGCTGTTGTAGCTGATATAATCTTTATTTATACACCTTTTAAAGCACAAAAAACAAATCACTTCATTAAAAAAAAACAATGAAGAAGCAATGAATACAAGGTGAGACAAGCAGGATAAAAGTAAATCTCATAAAAGGGCGGCTAAGACAGTAATAAAGGTTGTTATGTAAAAGCAGGTCTATAAAAAGAGCCATTAAAGTCTTAAAAATGATCTGTAAAAAAGTCATGTAATCCCTTCTTAAAACCAACTAACAAGTGTATAAACGCTCACAAATCCTGACCTTTTTGTGCACCTCTTTTAGGTCTCGGCTCACTTTAATAATGGTAACAAGTGACCCACTAGGGTGTCTAGTTGGCTCAGACCGGCTCTCCTGATTTGCATCAGGGAGAAAGTGGCTCAGTCTGCAGAGAATATGAGAGGAAGATAGAGGAGGACAGGTGGAGGGTTAAACAGGGAGGAAATCAGGACAGTAAGAGGAAAGGAGGACAGTGAAGCTGTTACTCTGGAGAACAGAGAAGTGGAGGAGACGGGTGACAGGAAGAGAAATATGCAGAGTCTATGACTGCAACTAACGATTCTTTTCAGTAAAGATTAATCTGCCGTTTATTTTTTTCAATTAATCTATCAATCATTTTGTCTATAAAATGTCAGAAAATATGGAAATGTGCCTGCCATAACAGTCCAAAACCCCAAAATATTGACTTTATAATCATATATGATAAAGAAAAGCAGCAAATCATCACATTTGAGAAGCTTAAACCAGCAAATGTTTGGAATTTTAGCTTGAAAAATCACTGAAACGATTAATGGATTCAGAGCTGCAGCGATTAATTGTCATTGTCAATCATCAGCTTGAGTCATTTTTTCTTAGATGTGAGTATTTTCTGTGTTTTTTTTTCTCCTCTATGACACTAAAATGAATGTCTTTGAGTTGTGGACAAATCAAGACATTTGAGGACGTCGTCTTGGGCTTTTGGGAAACGCTGATCGTCATTTTTCACCATTTTCTGATATTTAATGAACCAAACATTCAATTAATTAAGAAAGTAATCAACAAATTAATCGAAAAATGAAAATAATCTTTAGTTGCAGCCCTGATTGAATTATCAAAATATACTTTTCTGTCGATCAACTAATCGATTAACCGACTAATAGTTGCAGCCCTAGTATGATGATGACTCTCCTGATTTGCATCGGGGAGAAAGTGCCTCAGTCTGCAGAGAATACGAGAGGAAGAAGATAGAGGAGGACAGGGGGAGGGTTAAACAGGAAGGAAATAAGGACAGTAAGAGGAAAGGAGGACGGTGGAGCTGTGACTCTGGAGAACAGGGAAGTGGAGGAGACGGGTGACAGTATGAGGAGAGAATGGCAGGGAGGAGAGGGGAGGCGTGTGCGGTCGACAAGTGAACACGGTGTAGGCGGATGCAGAGGGATGAGGGGAGCATGCTCCATGTGGATGCACAAAACAAGCCTGTGCAGAGTCGCTACCTGTCCTCTACATTATGCACATGTAATGTTTCCATACAAGATACAAGAGCGGCTTTGGCCTCCCCTAGGGTATTGTCGTGGATCTACAAGCAGGAAGAGACAAAGAGCATAAGCGTGTCTCTCTCTCTGTGTGTGTGTATATATGTGTGTGTGTGTGTGGAGGACTCGGTGGTCGGCAGTCACGGCTGCTTGCCCGCTCTGTTTTAGCCGCGTCTGTGCCGCGCTAGTCGCTCTGTTGGACAGCATGTTCTCTGCCGTACGAGTCCAGAGAAGGGCAGCCGAGCAGAATGACACCAGCCTCAGCAGCCTGCCAAACACCGCTGTGGATGGCAGGACGCACTAAAATATACAGAACACACTGACACACACACTCACACACAATACATGCACACTCAGATACACTCAGAGATGCTCACACAGGGACACAGGGACACAGAGGCCGACCGGCGCTACAAAATAGAAGAACAGAATGCAAACACACACTTGAGCTGGTGGTTTTATAACCCTGATGTTTTGCCTTGGAAACCAAGGCAAAGCACAGGGACACACACACACATTGATACACTCATAGATGAAGAAGGGAATTGACATAATAGATCTTTGAGTCAGAAGGCTGTTACCACGACCAGCAAGGCACAAAATTGTCCCTGCTTTTATAGTTTAGACTGTTTGCTGACTCTGAACTGCTGAGACGGCAGTTTGAAGCAACACTATCAGCCTTCCCATAGAGCGCACACTTCATCATCATCCATGTGTGTTTTACAGTAATATACAAACAGTATACAGTAATTCCAACGCATTTATTCATATTTTAGGCCACGCTGTTTGCATGCAGAAACTCATTCAAGCTTCAGGCTGCAGAGAGGTCTTGAAAAATTGAACACAGTGAGTTTTCCTGACAGACTTCATGCTGACAGAGCGATGCATGCTGGGTAAATAAGACCACCCAGTGTGGTATCATGTAGGGCTGCAACCTGGCGGCATCCTCCGGGTCTGAAAAGTGAAGCCAAAGCTGAAGTGCCTTAAACTTGCATTCTTTCTAACAGCCAGCAGGGGGCGACTCCTCTGAAAGAAGTCTGATTGTATAGAAGTCTATGAGAAAATGAGCCTACTTCTCTCTTGAGTTATTACCTCAGTAAACATTGTAAACATGAGTTTATGGTCTCAATCGCTAGTTTCAAGTCTTCTTCAATACAGCATGATGTTCATTTAGTAAATTATGGTCCCATTTAGAGTCAAATAGACCATAAAGCAGGGGATGCTTTAGGGGCGTGGCTACCTTGTGATTGACAGATCACAGAGTTGTCCAGTCTGAGAGTCGTTCGTGTTTTCGTCTAAGAACTTTAACCCTTTCACAGCGTGTTTTCAGTTCATGAAAGTTAATTGTTATTGTCAGAATTCAGTTGTGCTTAGCTCCACCCTCTCGTGTCACTTCTGGTTGCAAAACAAGCAAGATGGCGACGGCTTCAAACGAGGCTTCAAACGGCAGTCCACAAACCAATGGGTGACGTCACGGTGACTACGTCCTCTTCTTATATACAGTCTATGACTGCAACTAGACTGCAACTCAATATCGGTTAATCTGCCGTCTATTTTCTCAATTGATTGATTAATCGTTTTGTCTATAAAATGTCAAACAATAGGGAAAGGTGCCTGCTATAACAGTCCAAAACCAACAAATATTCACTTATAATCAGACATGATAATGAAAAGCAGCAAATCATCACATTTGAGAAGCTTTAACCAGCAAATGTTTAAGAATTTTAGCTTGAAAAATTACTGACACCTTTAATGGATTTAGAGGTTCAACGATTACTTGATTAGTTGTCAGCTATTAAATTATTTTATTTTATTTTATTATTTTAAAGACCAAACAACTAATTGATTAATCGAGAAAATAATAAACAGATTAATCGACAATGAAAATAATCTTTAATTTCAGCCATAAATGGATTATCACAATAGTTACCGATTACTTTTCTGTTGATTAACTAATCGATTAATCAACTAATACTGTAGTTGCATCATTAGAATCATGATGTCTCCTATTAGATATTTTGTTGATCTTCTAAATCAATCAAAAGCTCACTGAGAGAAGCTCATTTAGACAATATCTGAACCCCAGATGTGACTAATACATGTCGATTGGGTCTATTAGCTTAGAGCTGTTGAAAATAATATGTTCAGAATGGTTTAAACCCGCTGGCTTCCACACACTTAACCCTTAAACATTCATAGAAGAGTGGCTGAATGGAGCTGCCTGGAGATATCTGGCAGCAAAGCCTGATGTCCTTGTGTTAGTGCGTGATTTTATCATCTGAGCATCTGTGAAGACTAATAGAAATCATTTATTTCTTTTCATAACTACATACAGAAGACATACAAAGGGTTGTGAAGTAACTATATATAGTTCATGTACGCAGTGAATGTATTCAGCTCTCCGACATAGCCGGAGGCCAGACCCGCCCATTCCTCTGTTCCTTCTATTCAGATGAGCTGACCAGGTGATGAAGTTAAGTCCGGTGGCAGCATTGATTGAACCTGCAGTAAAATATGTATGTGATTATTAATAGATGAAGGACTGCGGGTCTACTGACCTTCAGGGCCGTCAGCCTGAAGCCTCGTCTTCGTTTATTCATTTCAAGTTCAATTTTCCATACTAAGGGATGCCGTAGTTTGCCAAGCGTAACATGACAAAACGAATTACATGCACCGAGAACAATTACAACAAATAAGCACAGATTAGTTATCAACAGCGTTCGTCTTCACTCACTGGTTCTATTTCCATTATGATGCCACGGCAATGAATAATCTGCATTGCTACGTCTGCACATTAGCTCCTCTTGTCTTAAAACCAAGGCCGAGAAAAGTGTTGCAATTACGGTTTAATATTATATATTTAATCTCTTTTTTCTGTGTGCTACAGTATCTTCCTCCCCCTCCTTCTTGTTTTATCCGACCATCTCCCTCCCTCTCTCTCTCTCTCTGACGCACACACACACATAGCTTCTCTATCAGTATCTCGTCTCAGTGTTGTCTCTTTCGGCTGCTTTCATCTCCATTTACCAGCGTGGCAGATCAGATCCCACCACCTGATTTGAATGTGCTTTGTGAACAGGATTTTTAATGAATAGCAAAGCGTTTATGAATGTCTTCACACTAAGTAGATGTGTTAAAAAATCAGGGTCGTGGTCTCGCGGCTATACACCAGTAGGCGGTGAATGGCAAACTGAGAGGTGGCCCGGTGCCCTAACGGAAAATCAAAGTCATTCCTCTAACAATGCTGCATAATGGCAATGCCTCACAGACCACATGTGTGTGTTCCCATGCCAACTGGCAGCGCACGGGGCATCACACCGACCCTCGGAGGCCTCGCTGGTTTTATTGTTGAATTAACATCCATATTAATATATGCACCAGCTGAGGAGAGACATTCTCAAACTAGCTGTGAATTTAATCCACACACAGCCGCACGCATTCACGAGCAGCGCTTTGCAGCGCGTCCGTTCTTAAGCCCCGCTTCTCCAGCTGCACCACAAGAGACCCTCCTAAGTGACAACAATTAGCCTGCTCAGTTCAAGCTAATTGAAGTCATTTACATAATACATGCCTGCCATCACAATTCATCTGCGGACGATTCAAGCAGGTCTGTGTCATATTGTCACAACCTGATGTTAGATCGCCCTCCCCGCCTTGATAAATGATCCCCAAAGTGAGGCAATCACTTACCCACACAAAGCTTATCACTCACATAAGGATTGTTCTCCGCTTTTTTTAATGAAAATACGGATTTGCATTCGCCAACACAGACAGATGCACGCATTGTCAAAACTGTGTTCACCGTCCGTCTCATTATGCACGCAATTACTCAGAGGTTGAAAACAAGCGGGCTCGTTTGTGTGACGCTAAGTCGCGGTGGCCAAGGAGATCTCATGCTTTATTAGCCTGTTGTTTGGGAGCTGCTTTTGACAGGAAGCTGGGCAATAAATTAAATAGATGGCTTGATAAAAAGCTTGCTGTGCAGAATTCTTCACGCTGGAATTTTTTTTTTTTGGGGGGGGAAATCACGCCGCAGTAGCTCATAACAGGCGATCTGTTCCCCGGGTGATTTATGAAATCAATTTGTCTTGTTATCAGCAGGCAGAGTTTGTGAGATAACATCATTCAGAGCACATGCGTTTCAACTTGGGGGTAGAGGGAGACGGGGGATGGTGTGTTTTTAACATAATAGACATGTTGAAAACAACAGATCAGTCATTCGTGCCATTGCATCACGCTATGAATCATGGGATAATGATGCAGTGTGAGTGTTGATTCAATTTGGCAATGAAAAGAAAGGGTTTTCCAAATAATCGTGTCTGAGCCTGTTGGTTTCGGTAACACTTTATAACAACCATCATTTATAAACTGTAAATTGATAGTTTTTTAAGTGAGGGATATTGTACAGTGACCCGGTCATTGTTGTGAAATAAACCCTGACAGGGCGATGCAGCACTGACGTGAAGTGGTGGGGTCTCGCACCGCCCTGAAGGGTTTATTTCACAACAATGACCCCCTCGCTGTACATTATCCTGCTTATTACACGGATGCTTACTTAAGGAATCAATAATTTGACACAAAAATGGTCCGCCGTTACCCATAGAACCCATTTCACACATATCTTGAGGTCAGAGGTCAAGTGACCCCTTTGAAAATGGCCTTGCCAGTTTGCCAGCGCAAGTTTGGAGCGTTATTTAACGTCCATCCCGACAAGCTAGTATGACATGTTTGGTACTAATGGATTCCTTTCTAGTTTCATATGATGCCAGTATTTTCACTCTAGCTTTAAAACTGAGCCTGTTACAACCTAGAAATTGCAAGTTGCGTTAATGCATTAAAGAAATTAGTGGCGTTTAAACAAATTTGCATTAAGGCATAATTATCATGTTAACTTTGACAGCCATAATCTTAATCATTAACAAATACTTATATATACTGTATAGTAAAATGTTATAATGTGTGCAACAATAAACTGTTAAAATAACGTAAATTATAGCATTACTAATCATTTTTATTTCTTTGTTGTGTTCCCTTGGTGTCTGCTGTGTTTTGTGTGGTGTAATGGAGTATTCATGTCAGCAGTCACTGGAGAATCTGCACTGATGCACTCAACGGTCCAACACCGTGTCTCTGCCTGTCTCTCTGTGACCCTTTACTTATATGTGGAGCACAAAGACTGCCAACACCCCCTTTACCCAAACTATCCTTCCATACTGCTCCTACAGACACATGCGGTACATTCCTCTGGAGTACTCACAGCTCCCTTTCTTTTGTCTCAGTCAAGCTGAACCCTCCAAATGTCATTCCAGACCTTGCTCCATGTGCCTGGCAGCAAAGCATGGAGCGCAATCAGCCCAGTCAGCCTAATGTGCTTTAGACCTTCTCGTCGTGCTTTCCCCGGAGAAGCCGAGGGAAACGCTGTTTTGACATCGCTATCCGTCTAGTTTGAGAAAAGAATGATATGAAAAAGAATTAGGTTTGCCCCCCCGTGTATTCCGGTCCAGGAGCAGATAAGCAGTTTGTTTTGCCAAAGACGTCAAAGTGGGGAATCACAAGTGACAGCAGAAGGGATATTTCAAGATACGTCGTGATGGATGCAGGTTAATCTTAAACGTGCCAGATGTGTCAAGGATTTGCGAACACCTCGCAGAGTAAATCTCACTGTGCTGCTCTGTAATTCTCTCCCCTTTCTGTCCGTCTCTGCAGTGAAGTTTGAGGATTGCCAGCGCAGCAGAGAGGTGGGCTTCGTCAGCAGCGACCCCAACTTCAGCGTGAGGTCCGATGGGTCGGTGTACGCCGAGCAGGAGCTGGCCAACCTGTCGGAGCCCGTCCAGTTCATGGTGACCGCCCGGGGGCTCCATGACCCGCACATCTGGGAGACCACCGTGAAGCTAGCCCTGGCCGGACATCCTCATCCTTTAGCCCTGACAAAGGTAACGAGGGAGAACACATTCAGGAATACATAAACACAAGGGCACACCGCTAGAACTGTTTCCTCATGATTACATTACCAATTTAACAAGCTATCAACTAACCATAACACACTGGCTGTTTATCACTGGCACTGCCTGCTTGACCATTGCTGTAAAGCTGTTTTCCCATCTGACCCATACTTATCCAACCTGACCTGCCAGATGGTTCGTTACACATCTGAGGAACCGTCATTTGAAACTGTTGGGAAAAGGGCAGGCACTTTAAAAAAAATACCAGGCAGGTGATTGGATGAACCATCTGTCAATCAAACTCTTGCTGAAGCCAGTCGGAAAGTTAAAACATCTTTTCCATCGAGAAAAGCCTTCAGAGTCGTTCTTTGCTCTTCTTTCAATGAAGAAATACTCTCCAGTTCTGATATAACTGATGCTATTACAGCATCTACGATAACTTCTTCAGTCAGGATCCGCCATTGTTGTTTATAACGTGTCGTTACACACATCTATAGGCCACGCCCGTAGCTTCTCACAGGACACTGATTGGTCCGTGCTCTGGCTGGCCGGACACAAACGATTTCTTGAAGCCTGACAAGATGGATTTTCGTGTGATATGTGATCCCGTGATTCTCGCGTGATTGTGAGAATCCAGCTGCCGTTAAAGTTATAAATTATCTTCTGTCCAAATAAACTTTCCAGAGGTGGAAGGTGTTAATGTTGAGTAAGGTTCTGGCGTTATGATGGTATTAGTTTATGCTGCTAAATGGTAAAAATGTATATATTTATATTGCACTTTTATAGTGTTAGGGACCACCCAAAGCCAGCATTCAAACACACATTGATAAACTGGTGGCAGAGGCTACCATACAAGGTGCCGCCTGCTCATCTGGAGCGATAAACATTCACACACACTCACACGCTGATGGCACAGCCATTGGGAGCAATTTGTGTTTCAGTATCTTGCCCGACACGTCAACATGTAGACTGCAGGGGCCTGGGATTGAACCACCGACCTTCTGATTAGTGGACGACGAGCGGTCCTGAGCCACAGCCTACTACGTTTGCTGTGTGGTTGTTTTAGTGTTGGGCTCCGAATGCCAGGTATATACAAATTAAAATGCATTTCTTTTTGTAGTTATAGCTACTAACAGCCTGGAATAAACAGAATGAAACCTTTGTTACATTGTTAATGTGCTCTCTGCACACTCAGCCAAAGATCCTTTGTGAGGGAAACATCACTACATGAATGTAACACCACTCAATGACCTGTGTGTTTTGATAGTTTAGTGAGACCAAGTGGCTACTCTTCTCTTGAAGTGATCTAGCTGACCGCGTCGCATCATTTTCAGGAGAATCTTATGCATATAATATTAATATTTTAACTTTATTATTCAGAGCAAATAGCTTTTGAAAAATAGGGTGTAGAAGTAAGGAGGTATTTCATGCATTTAATTAACATTTGATACAGCATTGAAGCTGTTTCTGCCTAATCAGTCAACAAACGGTGATTACAGATCTTTGTTTTAGATATTTTCAACTTCAGTCACTTGCAAGTGTTGAAAGTTAAACCTAATTATATTTGATAAAAATATTCAAAAAGGATTTAGATTTGATTAGAGGATTTGAAGCTGGATTTGGATTCAATAAAATGCTATTAAACCCCCGATCCTAAGTTGTTTGTCTGATTAGATATGCTTCATTGTTTACTGGAGAAAGTGTGAAGCAGCTTCCTGATAAAGGAGCTGATCAGAAACGTTAATTCATACAGTAAGAGCACTTTCCCCTGTCTCTCTCACCCTGCATGTACACACCATGTACACGGTCTTTGTGTTTAACAGTGCGTGCACAAGATGCAGTTCTTTCCTTGTATGTGACAAGTAGAGACATGGTCCTATTTGCTGTCAAGGCTCTATTAGCTAACGGAGACCAAATGTATAGCTACTGTTACCGACTTCCACCACCGTGCTGCTGCACTTTGTTGAGCGACAAACCCATTATCATTTTTCCTCAACTACTTGTTGAACGCCATCAGGCTTAATGTTCAGTCATGTTTCTAATCATGACAAAAAGCCAGAGAGTCGTGTCGCTAAAGCAATTGCAGAGTGGGGATTAAAATTCTGCCCACTCCTGGCAGTGCAATAATGGAGACGGGGAAATAATTGACATTGATTGAGCTAATGTTCCACTCCGGCGGAGTCTGCGAGGACCAGGTGATGTAGTTTCGACGTATAATTATGTTCGCCACATCACGGAGCTGCAGAAAGATTCAATAATTGAACAAGAAATAAATGTGTTTTCTCTAATCACATGGAAATTTGAAAACCAGCTTTTATACGTACAGTATGGTATGTATTTCTGCCAGAACGGTGTTTACATGTGTTCTTGTCACCGTTCTACTCAGATGCTATAAATAGGTGCTATGGTAGACTTTAGTTCCAATCTCCTGGTACGCCCCGAGGAGAACTAAAGATGAACACCTGTTTCATTAAAAAGTGTAATTATTAGAATATAGTATGGGCTACAGGATAAAGTGAGATGGGAACATGGGTGAAGAATGCCTATTCAAGCAAGGAACCAAAAATACACTTTGGTTGATGGTTAATTGAATTTATTTATATATTTGTTGCTTGTTACATGCTGTACAGTCCTATACTAACATTTTTAATGGACCCGCATTAATAAAACTGCATACAATTTGAGGAATTTTGTGAAACAACCTCGACAAGTCTGAAAAATCCCCCTTTTAAACAGATTGTCCTCACTGACACCTACTATTTATGACTTGAGTGGGAAGGATGACATCGCTAAGTGATCGTAGTTTTGCTGTAAACTTATTTCGTGTGGCTGACTATTTCATTTGTTACATTTTGAACTATCCAGAACATTTTAGAATACAGCTATCCCATCATTTGACCTCCACTAAGCAGAAAGTCAGTCCCTACAGAGAGTCAGGTTCAGATCTGTGACCTTCCATCAGGTCAAACGGCCCTGCAGACAAGGCTCTGACTCTGTGGCCAAGGTCATGTTGTTCAGTCCATCTGGACTTCCTGTTCCCCGCTGCCTCCTCTGTCTCGCTGCTTCAGTTTGACAGTTTGTGCTATTGAGAGAGAAAACACTGATGGTGAATAAGAAATGCACAATAACAACATTATTAGCCAAAACAACTACACAAGAATAGACGGCACAGTAGTGCTTTAAGTTAAATGCTAACGCTGGCATGCTAACGTGTTCACTATGCTTAGTGTTTACAGGTTTAATGTGTGCCATGTTTACAGTTTTAAGGTTCTCTGTATGATATCCAGAGCATTAATATAGCAGCAAACAACTATTTGCTCTGTGAAGATATAGTGGAGTAATGTCTACCTGAGCAGAGAATGAAGTCTCTCTCCCTCTGTCTGTGGTGTAATCCGAGCTTCTCCTGACGTAGCCGGGCTGCCAGCACATGCCTTTTAGTTCTGCACTGCTCTCATATGGTGGGTACGCCGAATTCACACCAGGCAGTGGCAAAGTGCGGCCAGGAGGCGTGTTCATGTGTTTCAGGCGGGAAGAAATTCTTTGTAATATAGGTCAACATGTAACTGGAGTCACAGGGTTTGTTCACTGATTGGCTGCGGTTTCGAAAGTAGCACCAGCCACCAGCCAAATGCCAGTAACATATGCAAGTGGCTGCTAAATTTGCCCTCACTTACCAACCAAAAAAGACAAAGGTGGCCGGTAGATTTTGGATTCCACCAGCCACAGTGGCAGGTGGAAAAAAAGTTTATATCCAACCCTGGCTGCAGGTATTCTCTGGCCGCACTTTGCTGCTAAGAGTTAAACATTTACCAACTTTTGTTTGGCCGCACTTCGCTGCAGAATTAAACGGCCCTCAGCTCGAGGAGCTCGGGAGCGGCAGCTTTTCATAGACATTGCATGGCAGCTTGCCGCACTTCGCCGCTGCTCTGGTGTGAATTCTACATTATTGCTGATGACACGTTCCCGACCGACGACGTCCCTGCAGTTAAGCTAAAGTGAGACAGTTGAGCTAAACTGTCTCCTTTGAAATATAGCATTATAGACTAGTGAAGCCAGTTTGATTTTTGGGGATTGAAGTGTGGCCCTTTTTCCTTTTCCAGGTTGGTATACACACACAGAGGCGAGTAGTTGTTATCTGAGCCCATCTCTTTGTTCTGTAAGTCAATAGTTAGTAAAGAGGTTATCATAATCGCATCACCTAACCGCAGCCTACAGTATCTCTGCGTTATCAACATGGAGGATATCCTCTTCTTCTTAATGCTGATTAAAAGACAGGCAGCTCAAATAGCAGCTCATTTAGGGCAGAGACATGTGATAATGTGTGGAGAGAGCTGTTGTAGTGTTGGTTCATCTCTACTCAGATGAATTGGCTTCAACACAGAATCTACTGTGGCTCTTGCTATGCTCACTTTGTCGTACAGCACCAGTGATTTGGTTCTAATAACTGGCTTAGTTTCTCACTGTGCTGTTGTAGCAGCAGGAATTAGCATACTTGGAGCGTGCTCCGTGATCAACCAGCTCATTTTACTATTTCATTTTTGTGTACAATACCACAGTAGTTGAAGTGTGGAGCATCTTTGACCTGAGAGCCCTCTCCGCTGTGTCTATGTACTCAGGCTATCACACCTCACACAGGTAGGGCCTCTCGTCGAGTGCTCTCCAACTCGTACTGATTTCATGGCACGTTGGTTTGACTTCCCCACCAGCTTAGAGCCCATCAGTTATGCACCACTGGATTTGGAGTCGACCGGTTGCCGGAGCTGGTTTTAGTGCTTATTTGATTTGCATTTTTACCGCACTCTCCCCAGACAGCCTCACCTGTTCGTGGTAGATTACAGAGAAGGCCGGCAGAAGGGTGGAACGTAGGACCCTGGGGTCCACTGGTCATTGAAAAGCAACACCGGCGGCGGGGGTTGGATGGTTGTGCTTTTGCTGTGTGCTTTAACTTTGTGATTATAGCCTGATTACGTTGACAGTCCTGACTGGAAACTCTCAACAGGCTAATAGCAACTATGAGCATTTCAATACTTTATTATACAAAGTTAGATTTAAATGTTATCTTTCTCCACTTTGAGAGATCTCATGGGAGAACATACTCCTGACTGAAGACGAGCACTGTGATCTCTTTTTTTTATCATAGCGAACCAGCAAAAGGGAACCGCAGCACTAAAGGAATAAAAAAAATAAACATCAAAAGACCTGACTCAAATGTCTTCAGAGCCACACTGAACAGAGAACGGGAAATGAGCACACACACTCTTATTGTATTGTTCTGCCTGTTTGTCAGGCTGATAACCTCCAGATGTCAGCTCCAGGGCTCGGGGGCCTCGGGCCTAAAGAATGCCCCAGCAATGTGCAGCCTGCCTGGGAGCAGGGAGCTGCCAGCTGGCCCCGGCTGCCTCTGGGTTTCAGGAGCCGCGGGCGCATCGGGGGACACACTAACCGACTCCTTGTCATGTGTTCACGCACATACACACGCAGACCCGCACATATGTTCATCATGCGTTATTTTTATACGCGTGTGCACACATGCCTGCATCGTGATTTCCCATATGTGCACACAGGCTTGACTGAACACAACTACACATGCTGAACTCATACACACACTCACATTCAGACAAAATAAAATCCCCGAACCCTAATAAGCACCTTCTTCCCGGCAGCTCGCGGAGAGTTTTTCCAGTGTTTCTTTCTCCCCTTTGTAATTCTGATGTTGTCACAATGCCAACAGCCTGTCATCTGCCATGCTGTTTGAAAGTGACAGTCACATGCAGCCCCTACGCCGCTGATATCATCCACAAGCAGACTTAGAATAAAGGCCGTCTCCCTTTCATTGTCTCTCTCTGTGTCTGTCTCTCTGCCTGACCGTCTTTCTGTTTTGGCAGCATTTCCAAAGGAATGCTGGGGCTCGACCAATCCGATGCTTCAACCTTGTTATCGTCAGGCCTGATGAGCTGCCTACGTCAGCAGGCTGATTGGCGTATAGAGCGACTATTCATTCATTGTGTTTTTCTGCAGTAAGCCGGGAAAGGCAGATAAGGACTTTATCATGGTAGCAGCAGATAGATGAGGAGGAGCAGTGTCGCAGTTTCATATATGTTATAACTGTCCATATGCGCTGACATGGAGACAGTCCTGATGATTCATCGTCGTCTGCCACAGAGAGCGTTGTTGATCCTCCGTTGCATGTTTGTTTTTTTGTGTTTGTTTTCCCCTTGTTTCAAATGAGCATCCGCAAATATGCACACAGCCACAGAGACACACACACGTCGGCAGACAGAGACTAATTCCACCTGCCGCCCGTGGAGAGGGGCTGGCAGCATCCCGGCCTCCCCCCCGTGCCAGTTGGTACCTGTGAGTGTTTTGGATGAGTGGAGCCGGAACGAGGGTTATCTTATCTGGGAAACACATCTGGTCCCTCCTCGTTCCTCTCTCTGTCCTCTAACCATCCGCCCGGTCGCACCGCTCCCTCTACGCCGCCGCGCTCCTGCCCGGCTAAACACACAGCGCCGGCTGTCCAGAGGTCCAATCCTCTGAGCTGTGCATGTGTGAAGAGTTGAAACAAAAGATGAAAAATATACACGTTGTTTGCTCAGGTGCAGCAGCTTATAGTCTGCCTCTTTCACAAAGCAGGTGTATACTCATATGATGAACTGCCGGCTGGTGTTTGGTGGTGCAACGTGTTCGCTCGTGTGCACGTGTTTGCCTGTGTGATTGCGTTGTGTAGGGATGCACCGATACCGGATTGGGTATCGGGCCGATACTGACTCATACAGCTGGAACAGGCATTGGTGACAATAGGGGCAGCAGTAGTTCAGTCTGTAGAGACTTGGCTTGTGAACCGGAGGGTCGCCGGTTCAATTCCCTGCAAGTATCAAGTGCTGAGTGTGGACTGGTAGCTGGAAAGGTGCCTCTTGGGCACTGCCCTTGAGCAAGGCACCAAGGTGCTCGGGGCGCCGGTCAGGTGCAGCCCTCGCGTTCTGACATCTCTCCATTAATGCATGTGTATAGGTCCTGTCTTCTTCTTCTTCTTCTTCAACGGGGGCGATCTATTCAATCAATCCAATGTTTATATACATTATATACAGGAATTTTAATTCTTGATACCTTACTGTACATTGACAATATAAAAATGTATTATATCATTAATACAATGTTAAATAAACATGATTAAGAACCTGAAACGTTTGCTCTATCACAGCCTTCAAAACCTGGTGCTAGACAAATTTTGGTCGGTATCATAACAGCATTGAGGGCTGCAACTAACGATTATTTTCATTGACGATCAATCGATTAGATGTTTGGTCTAGTAAGTGCCAGACAATGGTGAAAAATGACGTTCAGCGTTTCCCAAAACCCAAGACGACGTCCTCAAATGTCTTGTTCTGTTCACAACTCAAAGATATTAATTTTACAGTTATAGAGGAGTAAAGAAACAAGAAAATATTCACATTTAAGAAGCTGGAATCAGAGAATTTAGAGTTCTTTTCTTAAAAAAATGATGGAATAGTTGGCGATCAGTATGTTTTGTGTGTTTATTTAGTAATATTTTATGAAAAAACTTGTCCGATTTTTTTATTTTTTTATGTATGTATGACACAATTTCAATACTTTTATCAATTAGTATGGTTTATTGACATATTATTATTACATAACCTTGTAGTTTAGGTCGTACAGATTTTAGGGATATGAAGCGTTGAAGATACTCCAAGAAATGTAGGCACTGGCGCTTATTTTAATAATAAATAACAAGTTATATCTATGTATTTATTTGTTACATTTTGTTTGACAAAGTAAGGAAAGCAATGTTTAAGTCAGGCCTGATGTTGCCTTACACATAAAAGAATGATCACCTCCACACAATGAGGCATACAGCTTATTAATTAAACGCTGGAATCGGATTGGTACTCAGTATCCGCTGATACCCAAGGTATCGCTATCGGGACTGAAAAAGTTGGATCGGTGCATCCCTAGCGTTGTGTGTGTTCCAGGTGGGATGAGCAGGAGGATTTCTACTGTGCTTCAGGTGACAGTGACACACTGCCACTCAGTGTGTGTGTGTGTGTGTGTGTGTGTGTGTGTGTGTGTGTGTGTACACGGGGCGCAGAGACAACAATAGGATTAGGTGGATTACAGCAATACAACCATCTTACACAGGAGGACACCATAGAGGATTGGGGGAAAAAACACTCCGTCTTTTACACACCCTTCTAACCCTCGTTTCACCAGGCGAGATGAGAAAGAACACAATCTTCTCTCTGCAGCCGCAGCTGGAGGGAGTCATAGCAGAGGGCTGTATACACACCCGTACATTCCTACAAAGGAGTTACCCATAATGCCGTGGTCCTATATGATGTCAAAGGTACCTCAACATCAAAAATAAGTAGCAGTGCACACATCCAAACAAAACTGCAGGGCGGTCTCCTGTGTCTCTCCCCTCGTTATTACACTGCTATTTCATCAACACTTCTTTTATCTGATGATAGGCTTCTGACAGGGCGGTGTCACATTGTTTTCTGCCTTCAGAGAGGACAGAGACGGGCAGGAATAATGTCTGCTTGAAAGTCTGTGCAGGGATTCAGACAAAGCAGTGGATAAAAAAGCCCAGCCACGTAGTCTGCGGGAGGTCTCGCTTTCTCAGGGCAGGCTAAGTGTGTCTTGCCAACTGCCTCAAGAAATGTGATACAGCAGCATTCAGAAAATGATGTTTATTTATATTTCCTTGTGTCTGCCGCTCTGCCACTCTTCCGAAATGGGCTTATTGTCAGCGTGACACCCAGTATTTTAGTTTCAATTTTAGCAGAGGGGGAAACTTGTCATTTTACAGCACTTTTATAGATTCATCTTCCAACCTGTCGGGGCAAAATAGCATCCCTTCAAATGATAACATGCGCGAGTTATTCAATGCTGAGATGTGGCATAATATGATACGTTTTTTTCTTTTTCAGGGTGGCATTGAAGAAATGCTGTCAAGAGCCTGGGACTCCCAACCCAGGGTGATCAAGTTTCCTCGAAAACATCAGAGGAGCTCCTCCGCCAATGGGCTGAGGCGACAGAAGAGAGACTGGGTCATCCCGCCTATCAATGTGCCTGAAAACTCCCGAGGACCCTTCCCTCACATGCTTGTCAGAGTGAGTGACGTGTTTATTTCATTTCAGAAAATACCACACATGTTGTGGGACGCCTTTGGTGCACCGCAAAACTTTTATACAGCTGAGAGAGAAGCTAAGATGGGTAGACAAGCCATATATTGTTTCTAAGTACTTAGGTCAGGCAGGAGAGAGGAGTGGGGAATATAGAGTAATATCTCTCACAATCACCATGAGGCCAAGAGACTCAGCATTCTGGTATTTTCTATCAAGCACACCCAGCAGGCTAAAAGTGCTGCTCTTGTCTGCGATTTAAGTCATGATGCCAGGTGATTTGTCTGCTGTGCCTCTGGGCGCCACAGACAGGCAGGCGGAGAAAAAAATAATCCTTGCTTGGAAAGCACACAAATATGCACTTCATGCTTGGTTTCAGAAGAATGGATCTGAGGATTACTCAGGGGTATTCTCTCTCGCCGTGGTGTTCCTACACCTGTTAATATAGCTGGTGAACTGTTTTTCACATCACGCTGCATCTCGCATTACAGCACATCTGAATTGATGATGGGTGATCATGACGTCCATATTGTTCTAACGTTGGGGAGTTTGTTAAAGGAATGCTTTAGCGTTTGCATTTATTTTGCATCAAAGAAGGCAGTTTAACATATTTTTATGTTATTTAGGGTGCTTTCAAACCTAAACTGTTTGGCTCGGTTAAAACAAACTCAGGCTTGTTTGCCCGGTTAGTACGGTTAGTTTGGGCTGATGTAAAAGCTGCCAATCGAACCCCGGTGCGGACCAAACAACCGAAAACGAGAGAGCTTGAAAAGGCGGGTCTGGGTTTGCTTCCAAGTGGTCTCTCTGGTGCGGTTTGTTTGTGGCGTGAAAGCAAACAAATCAACCACAAGATTTTATGATAGCAGATATGGGATTTCAGCATGATTTCAAACGATAAACTACTAGTAAATCAATCTGCTCATCGTGAAATCTATTCAGGAAGCGATCTTATTGATCTGTATTTAAAGGCCACGTATATAAACACGTCTGCGGGTATATTAAAGGCAGGGTTGACAATGTTCTCCAGTATACACTATTTGTTATATTGGTTGAAATGGTCTATACACCCCGACAGCGATCCATTACTGATGAGCTCTGAAAGAGGACCAGAAAAGAGCCTTCATCTGTAGCTGCTGTAATCCTGTAAAAACGTCTACCAATCACTGCCTCACGGTCCGCTTGGAAAGAACCAATCAGATGCCTCCCTGCTCGTACTCTACCCTTGGCGTGCACCAGCCTGAACTCAAAGTGCGTCCTCCCCGACGTTCGCACTATGCGTTTGCAGCAGTCATCTGGGGCTTTTGTACAGTCCTGTCTCTGCTATTATTCATCATAACATGGAGTCTATTTGCAGTCTAATGATACTAATAATGCTTATACCGGTAATCAGATATTTCTTTGTGAGCTCTCTGTGACACCAAAGAACATAAATATACACATCAGAAGCAGTAAAGTGCTGCATAAACTTCTGTCAGTCACCAGAATTTGAATGGTGTTGTTGGTTGCGTTCTAGCTGTGAACGCAGGTGTAGAAGTGTGTGTACAGTTTATTTGTCGCTGAATAAATGCAACGAAACTACTGCTCCTCCGCTCCGCTCAAGCGCGTCGGAGAGACCGGAGCCGACTCCCTGTATCATTGCAACTCCGTCTCTGTCTCTTAAGGTGCGCTGTTGAGGTGGACCAGTTTTTCTCCTTAAAGTGACGAGCTGCTCAGCTTTTTAATTAATTATAATTCTTTTAACCGTTTTAACCGATAGCGTTAATCGGTTAAAATGCTTAATGTCGGTTAACGGTTAAACGGTTAATTATTAACATCCCTACTTTAGACTTTAAGATTTTCTATGTCATTTTGCCTTTATTGGATAGTATGGAAGTATAAAAGGACAGGAAACACAGGTAGAGAGACGAGGCGATGATGAAACAAAAGTTCCTGGCCAGAATCACAGCGGGGATGTAACTGTTACATGATATATGTCTTAACCGCTCAAACACCAGGAGCCAGATGCATAAAACTCTGTAGATTCATGACTCAAAGAAATATGCACACACACTCTTTTTGTCAGATTTCTAAAGCCGTGCACATTGCGTGGATCTCTTTTATGAATTTTACTCAAACGTTGGGGAGGTAGTCGATAGGGATTCAGTTTGTAGCATTCAAACAGACTTTTCCCTCTGAATTATGCAATGAATTATATAAAACTAGGGAAATTATCAAAGCAGAATAAATAAAAAAAGAATAATACAATTGCCCATGCAACAGTCATTAACAGGAACATTTATAATGCGCATTTGTCAACCATAATTTAAATTTGCGAAGCGTAGACTGCAAAAAAATAATGAATTCTTAATGAAATCGACTTACAACCTGAACAAATAACATTGGATTTGGTCTCATCTAATTTTTTCCATTTCCATTTGTCCACCGTATCACACAGAGCTGCCTCTAGAAAACAGTTTGTGACTGCTCTGACGTATGTATTAATGTGAGGAATTACATATTCTGACCCCACCTTCTTCTTTTATTAACACCAGTTTGATGGTAACCATGATTTCTCTGCATATGCGTCATTTATACATCCGGCCCCAGAACACAAAAAGATTACATTTTGCTGTGCAGCTCAGCTGACATTCACCGTTTTATTGTTCTCACAATAATAAACAACAAGTTTAACTGGACACGTATGTCACCAGTTCTTACAGCCGGCATATTTTCACATTTTACTCTGTGAATTAAGGATTTATTTTGACCAAACCAGAGTTGTTGATTGTGGGAACAGTAGAAAAATTAACCAAGACGTGTTTGGTGGGTTTTCTTTTGTTTCTGTCCCGTTTGAATGAAGTGTTTTTATGAAGAGTTAACAAAGTAATGTCTTAGTTCGGTATAAAGGCCCAGACACACCAACCGACATCAAAGAACTAGCGGCGACAAAGGCCACCAGTTGAATCGCCTCACGTCGCCTTTGTCTTGGCCAAAAATTTGCACTTGAGCACACCGCAAAGACTACAGCTGATGTACATTCTGCTCCTGCGTGAGATTAAATGACTCTCCACACCAGCAGGTGACGGTAGTCTGTATTTGTCATTCAAAAAGGGAAACCGGAAGACCGAGGACGGCAGATATACAAGCCGTTGTTATGATACGTACATGAAACAAAGCGGCGTTTGTCGACCATTTTCACGCCACTTTCACTCACCACTTAGCTTCATTCCAGGCGCCATGTCGTTGTGAAAATATCCGTGTATTGGAATGATCAGATGAGATGAAGATGCGAAATGAGAAGAGCCTTCTGTGTTTTCCCTCTTGACTTTACGTGTTTTCTTGCTTTCCTCACTTCCGTTTCTCTTCTCGTGCACTGATTCGTTGAAGCCGAACAGCCAATCAGAGTGATTTCTCTCACCGATGGGCTCCTCCGCAGATTCATCATGCTGAATTGGCACGGGCAGACTAGAGCCGATGGAGTGGGACACGCCGAAAAAACTATAGGGCAATAGACGCTCATCAACGGACGAAAACTGTCCGACGGACAACCATTGGCTTGGTGTGTCAGGGCCTTAAGAGAGAAACTTGAATTCAGAATGTTTAAGCTTATATTTTTCTGTTTAGGTGTCAGGTGTTAGCAAACTTGCCACTCGCGTCCATGCATCCTGGTACATAGGCACAGCCGACAAGGCTCCGCAGCAGGACAAATCGGCTTTCTCTATCAATATGGCACACATTGAGGAATTTATTGCTTCAATCAACTACATTTACCATCAACACTGATTGAACATCCACATACAAAGTGGCACATTTTTCTTTTAACTACAACCAATGGATAACATGTTAGAATATTAGAAATAAGGAAAGCAAGTTTCCCATCAGGCATCATACTCTGAGCTCTGTGCTGCTACTCTAAACTCCTCTCAGTCGATGCCTCTTATCAGACACCCAGACAGACGTGCAGCTTTCTGCTGGCATTTCTGACACACACACACGCATACATATACTGTGCACACACATATACACACACACACACACACAAAGTCCCTTACGCCCATTTGTACAGCGAGGCTTACACTCCCGGATTACGGAAATCGCCTTTCACCAATGTGTTGGCAAGAGGGCCGATTTTCCACCAAAGCGTGGAGACACTCACCCTCACACAAAACACACACAGCGGGGCCGTGGAGTGTCAGGGGAGCCACCTAATTGTGCCGCCCTGCTGGAGAAACGGACCCTCTTTTATCCCCTTTTCACATGTCGGCTGTTAGATGGTTGGATTAAACCTCAAGGGCTTCCTTTGTGCGTGTGGCCATGTGAGCGTTGAGGTTGGTGTGTGTGTGTGTGAGAGGGGGATGTCTTCCAGCTTGCTTCCAGCTGCAACTGTATGTGAACACAATATAGGTGTGTCTCAGCCCTCGGCCAAAGCTGAAAGCAGTGCACCATGGGGGATGTGACTCACGCTGTCCCCGGCTTTCTCTGCAACACAACTCTCCGATCTGACAGGCAGCCTAAGAGAGGAAGAGGAAGGGGAGCGGTGGGGATTTCGAGCTTTATCTTGCTGGTCTCAGAAGTGGCCGAGAACAACCTTTTAAGGCTTGTGCACTTGATTTCAGGACACGCCGGCTCTTTTGTGCCGTGAAAACTCTTTGAGTCTTTCTTCACCTGTGCTTCCACACTCGAGCCTTCACACAGTCGGGTTCACTAGCTTTTAAAAGACCAATTAACCCTCGGAGTGTAATTACGGCTTCGCAGGCATCAAGTGATGCAAATGACGTGCCCAAAGAAGTGCGTGAGGGGAGCGGCGGCTTTGATTCAGTGGGAGCACAATGAGAGGGAGCTAATGTAGCTGTGCTGCTGTAGGATATTTCATTAATCCCAGGCAAATCCAATTCCATATACAAAAGGAAGTCCTTGCTGATTTAATTGCAAATAATAATTCATACGATCGTAAAGCTTTCATTTTATTCCTTCATTGTCATTATGTAATATTTATGGTGCTATTGAGGTTCCAGTGCATTCTGACGTTATACCACCACCATCATCATCACGGCTCTTATAGCTCAGACGGCAATATTCTGCTTCAGCTTCTGAAAGCTACTTTCACTTCCTCGAAACAAAGAAAAAATACCCACTCTCTCTCTCTCACACACACACCAGCAGTGTAAAAGAGCGCCATTCCACTGCTGGCCATTTTCCCTTTGACATGTGCAATTCAGTCATGACGAACCACAAGTGGTGCCGTTTTGATGCCATTGATTTACCATTGTGCTCCAATGGAATATGCTTCCCAGCTCTCGCTGTCAAATTATTTGACATGACAGATGTAAGTGCGGTGGAAATGGAGAGATTGAAAAACAGCCTGAGTTAAATGGATACTGAGGTAGATGGCGAGAAGTACTCCTTTTGAGAAGCAGTGAGGGTGGGAGATGGAAAAGGGAGAAAGGGGGACAGGCTGAGATTGGAGAAGGAAAAAAAAGAAAAGGAAAGAAAAGATAGAAAGTCTTTGGGGAGTGCTGTAAATCTGCAGGGTGAGGGAGGCCAACATTAGTTTCAGGCCATTTGTGGCATTCTCATCTCGACCGTCTCCTGCAGCACCTACACTGGGGCCAATGAGGCACAACTGATGGAAAGCAGTCTGAATATGGGAGAGAAAAGGCCCTCCTTTCATTTAACCAGGCCTCAAACACCTTCTCCCTCTCTGACCCACGGTTAGGACAAGCAAATAAACAACGTGAGCTCGAAATAATTGAGCACATTGTGGACGGTTATTTCAATATTGTGTGATTCCACAGCCGAGGGAAAGACCAGACATAAGTCTGTGTTGGCTGTTTCTTTCCCTCTCTGCATGCCTCCATGTCCTCTCCATGGAGCTAAATGAAACTGTAATGATATCTGTAATATATAGTCTTTATCATGCATTCACATTGTCGTAGAAAAATGAAGGTCTTAAGGTGAATAGGTGAACCGGCCTATTAAAGTGCATCTCAGTATGATTTGGTTTACCTCGTTATTTTGAATAGCCCATTACGGTTGTGCTCATGGGTAATATAATACGGTACACAGTGTAGTGCTGAATGTGTCACAGTCTGAATAACTCGGGGCGCCTCATTTAGAGGGATTTTATCAAAAGCAAACAGGAGCTACACAAACAAAAAACTAATGTTTAAGTTCAGCCACCACTCAAGTTAACTTTCCACACTTTGGCAGAAGAAAACTTGACGCTTACTTGGAAACGGAAGGAATGCGTGGCTTCTTCTTGTTGTTTTTTAATTTGGTTTACCCTGCGCAAATATACGATATATACTGTATACGCACATGTGTGGGAGTAAGTTAGCTCAATGATATTGTAATATCTGTACCGCTGTTTGCTCAGTACCCAAAATGAAAACACGGTGGGTTATTTACAACCTCATATCGCACAGTGTATTTCATTAGAGCTCATAATGAGCTCGTAATATGCTTTTTGGATGCGCTTGTTTTGTCTGCAGTTTTATTGCATCCCTTGTTGCATTGAAATGCATTATGGTTAGTTTGTGTGTGTGTGTGTGTGGGTGGGTGGGCATGTGTACATGTGTGTGTTTCCACCAACGTATGGGTACATGAGGTACAGTAGTAGGACAAAATGCACACCAATATATTAAATTATTCAAGAGCAAATTTATAAAAATGTATCACTTAATAGAATTCTTAACCCAAAAAAAGCTTTTCACATCAATGACTTATTCCCCCGGCTCAGTTTGCAGATGGAAAGCACTTTCCTTCACTTCTGAAAGAGGCAATGAGGGATAGTGAAGGACAAACAACAGCAAAATAAACTCCCACTCATCCAGCATCTTTAGCACATGTAGTTTCACTTAACTATTGCATAGACCAGACCGCCATCGCGTCATCGCCAAGGCTGCGCCCCGTTTTGGGGGAAAGAAACGCACATATGGAGAGAAACGGGAAAATGCAGAAAAGCTGTTGTGTAGCGGGTTAACCGAGGCTTTTACGCTGAGATTTGAGGCACATAAGATACGTGAATATTCACCATTGGTGTGGTTAATCGCTAAATGATGTTGTTACAGTCACTGATGGATAAGTTAGCTTAGATAGCTTGAGTTGGGAGGCTGCTGCAGTACAGTCAGCATCAGACTGTCATCTCTGAAGGAATCATAGCCTAAAGAGATCAGTTGGTTATTGACAGGTTGATTAGTTACAGACAACACTTACCTTAAAGGCCCGACACACCAACCCGACATCAAAGAACTGGCAGCGACGAAGGTGGACTTTGGAGTCGCCTCACGTCACCTTTGTCTTGGCCAAAAAGTTACGTCGGGGGCCGCCGCCGCTTCAACATGCTGAATTGGCCGAAAAAACTCAGACATGGGCTGTCGACGGACGCTGACCGACAGCCCCAAACTGTCCGACGGCTGACCGTAGGCTTGGTGTGTCAGGACCTTAACGATACCTGGTGATTCAAATAGATTATATATAGATGTCTGGATAAGCGGTCTATAATAAATTACTTCTTCAAATCATTTCATGTCTAATACCACCCAATTGATTGGAAGGGTGTCGTTTCAATTCAATGATCAACGATCCGATATTATCGATGCAAAATGAAAACATCAATACATAACGTCATCTTTAAGATACGCCTTTATTTTGAAATAAACATTTCTGTCCAAGCGCACCTCCTTCCTACAGAGCTCATTAGTAAAATTGTCAAATCATATTTGAATGGCTTTTTGTGAGTTGGTATAAATGTAACTGATTGTGTTAAATGAGCGTATGATATAATCTCATATTGATCGCATCGGTCCCTGAATTGAATCAAATCAAAATCGTATCGTGGCAGACTTTGTCATATCATCAAATATTGTATCGTTGTCCAATCGCATCGTGATGAAACATGTGATTTACATCCCTAGTTGTCAGCTCACTCCAGGTTACACAGGACTTAAACCTCACCAAGGGGGAAAGTCTCCAACATGGCAACATTTTGACATTAACGTCAGAACTTACAAGACATATCTGCGTGTTTTCTCAACAGTATGGAAATCTCAAAACATGAGGAATTTGACTCTGCAACAGCAAAAATGTGGAGTTTAATTGGGTTCAAGCTCTTTAAATGCTGCAGTGGTTCTTTCTTGTGGAACTCTAGTTTCTATTACTTTTCACTTTTTTAACAGAGCGCTGCTCCCTTAGTAGCATGTGTCACATTGCCTGTCCAAATTGCTATGCCACACAGCAGCAGTGGGCTCTGTTACATAGTTTTCAATTTAAAGTCACAATTGAATCAACATTATATGTGTAAAAATAACTGCTCTGTACTAAACTACTCCGATCTTCATGACTGCGCTGTATGATATGAACCAAACCATTTCCACCGTCTATTGACAGCAGGTAAAGATTATCATTTAATTAACCATAACCGTTTCAATACCTCAAAATGACTCCAATAATTCAGTCTCTAATTCCTTACTGCATGGCAGTTAATACCAATAGAGCCAATAATCATTGGTTCATACAATCAGTTGGTCATTACTGCTCAACTCAGCTTCGTTTTCAGCCACTCCACCTCCTCCTAGAGTACGTGTCCTTTTGTTGGAGTCGTCCAGAAAGCACGATGCCGTTTTCAGCTCCAGCAGATGATGAAATGTTCAAGAATATTCATGTCAATAGTTACTGTTGTGATTGGTCTATCATTGATTTTTTTTTTTCAGCTTAGACTTCTCATAAAGCATTTTATCATTCAGAACTTGCTCTTTTAGGAGAGGCAGTTGGTGAAAATGACACTTTTGAAGCAAAGTTAATGAATTTCTGAATGAATTTCTTCTCTATGAAAAATCACACCATTGTTTCAACGTACTGCTCCCACTGATGTTCATGTTTGATTCAATCTAATTTATTTATTAATAGTAAAATGTGTGTAACTTATTATGCACAGTCGATCTTTAACGGTTTATTTCCTTAACTTTGAACAGCGCTGCTGCTAAAACAAAACGTTAAAGCTGCTCTAATAAATATTCATGTTAACAATGGAATAAATTACTCTGTAAGCTGCCTGTAGTGATAAACCCACAGAGAATTATAACATGATATAATTATTGTAGAATTATAACCTATGTAGTTCCCCTCAGCTCTACAGAACGTGTTAGCGTCGTTTAGCTCTTTGTTTTGGTTTTATGGTTTTCTGAAAAGTGAAGCGAATGCAGAAGTGCCTGAAACCTGCATTTTTTCTAACAGCCAGCAGGGGGCGACTCCTCTGGTTGCAAAAAGAAGTTTGATTGTATAGAAGTCTTTGAGAAAATGAGCCTACTTCTCACTTGATTTATTTCCTCAGTAAACATTGTAAACATGAGTTTATGTTCTCAATGGCTAGTTTCAAGTCTTCTTCATTTAGTAAATTATGGTCCCATTTAGAGTCAAATAGACCATAAAGCAGGGGATGCTTTAGGGCGGGGCTACCTTGTGATTGACAGGTCGCTACCACGGTGTTGTTCGGTCTGGGAGTTGTCCGTGTTTTCGTCTTACAACTTTAACCGTTTCACAGTGTGTTTTCAGTTCATGAAAGTCGTCGTGTCACTTCTAGTTGCAAGAAACCAAGATGGCGATGGGCAAAAACCAAGCCCCCAGGAAGTGCGCCGGGCTTTGAAGCAAATATTCGTGGTGGCCAAACGGCGGTACTACAACTTCCGTGTCTGTGATGTGATGCCATTGGGCCCATAAAGACTATTACCCATAGACCTACATTAGGGAAGAGACGTCAGTGGATATTTTTTTTTTAGGTAAATCAACTTCCCAGTATGAACACTTGAACAGCCCTTATTTAAATCATTAGGTCCTAAAAGTTATAAAAATGCCCTAATAGCTGAATCTAGAGATATTTCCCTTCCTCCGTTCATGTGAATGAGACGAAGACCGAGGCTTGAGCGAGGGCTGGGAGGGGGAGTTAAAGGAAAAGCTACTGCGCCTGCTCTATGGGCCCGATGGATGTGGACGGTCGCCGGAAGATCCGGGTACTTTATCACTCGGCAGTTGAGCGATTTTGGCTTCATGCGCTACTGAGCAACTCTCATAGGAATGAACGGACACCCGCCTCCAACGCCGTACCCAGTTTTCTTCATACATCCATGCCAAAAACCAAGATGGTGACAGCCAAAATGCCTCTCAAGGCTTCAAAACATCAGTCCACAAACCAATGAGTGTCGTCACGGTGACTACGTCCCCTTCTCATTCAGTCTCACTCTCAGCTCTCTCATTAACTTCCTTTCCAGCAGCCTTAAGCAAAAAGCCCACTACACCAAAAAGCTGTCAAACAAAGTTGGCGACATTGGCTAACATAGTGGATAGCAATTTGGTGTATAGCAAATATATTCAGATATTATGCATACATAATGGAAAGTACCAGGTGTATTATAGAAATTAGCCTCAGGCCTTAGCTGTTAATGGATGTGCAGGTCAGTGCAGTCTTACATACCGCGCCCTGGGAGAATTTCCCCATAAACACAGATCTCAAAACAGTGTGTAAACATTTGTGCACGTTGCCTTTTGTTTGCTGGTTTGTGCTTGTGTCTGCGAGGTGTGTAACTGTGTATTTGTGTGTGTCTCTACAGTACGTATTGTCTGTGTATTTGAGCTCATGTGTCCGTTTGTCATTCTCCGCATCCCCAGTCGGACAATTAGAAGGTGACAGTCCCATTAGAGGCGGCCCGGCAGTACAAAGGCTGAGTGCTGTTGTGAGTGACACAGCTCAGCCTCTCACTAAATAACTGTCAGTCTGCCCTCGTCCACTCTGACCCCTCTGGCAGCCTCCCTCTGAGCCACTCGTACTCCCCCTCTGGACTCTCATTGGCAGCCTCGGCGACTCCCTGAGCCAAACGTGGCCCTCCTTTCAAGCCTCTAACTGATTGGTTGGACCCCGCTAGCCTTAGGCACGCCAGAAGGGCTTTCAACCGGCCTCAGGGTGCTGCTGATTGGCCGGGCTGTCAGGACCGCGTGTCCCCTGTGGGAGCGTGTGGCAGCAGCTTCGGTTGAAGGATGCGATTTGACAATGGCGGTAGGTGGGGAGGAAAAGTGCAACAGCAAGCAGAAAGCTCGGCGCCGCCTCCTCCCTCCGTCTATAGCTCTATCTATCTCTGTATGCCGCTGTCTTTCCCTTTAGTCAGCCTTCCAGCAGCCAACCATGTCTTCACTGTAATTATCTAGTGGGACATTTCTCTGTGGTTTACCTATCATCCTTGTGTTTGGAAGCCTTGGGTGGAGCAGGAGAATGGTGCTATTTAACGAGTTGCGACTCTCCGGGGGTCTGCGGTCTGTTTGGGGCGGGCGAGACAAGAACGGCGGCCTCTGCCTCCTCCATTCCCATCGCAGAATTATAGTGAATGTGGCTCTCTTTATAAAGGAGACAGAATGGCTGTATTTGCTCTCTATTCTTCTCCCCTCGCTGTGAATCAGGGGAATTAATGCCATTGTTAATGCAGAGAGATCGCTGGTACATTTCAACAGGATTCTTGCCTCTCGCAGAGCTCATCTAAATTGCCTGGCTAATGCTGTAATTGGGTTTGTGAGTCACTTCTTAACTTACATTAATATTTGTTCTCCCTCTAATTGCCCCCCCCCCCCCCCCCTTTTTTCCGATCCTACATTTCATTCCTCCGTCTGGTTAATGGTCTGAGGTGGAAGCAGTGATGTGCGTGTGCGTGCACGGCGCGTACGCCTGAGAAAGCATCTAATGTATTTTTGAGCTGATACAAAATGTGAAAGCGGTGGGACTTCTTTCTTTTTTTTTTTGGTTGACGACAAATGACATACAGGATGGAGTTGGAGGGTATTCAAGTTTAAAAGAGAGACGACAGAAAAGGTTCACGTCAGACTTTTTAGGGACAACCTCCAGATATCTGTGATCCATATGAGCTTAGGAAAAAATATCTTTCCTCTAAAGATTTCATATTAGGGCTGTCAAAGTTAACGCAAATTTGTTACAATGCCACTAATTTCTTTAACGCATTAACTTAATTAATTAATTATATTGAAGATACTGGAATCATATGAAACTAGAAAACATAAGGAATCCATTGATACCAACCATGTCATACTAGCTTGTCATGAAAGAGGTTAAATAATGCTTCAAACTTACTCAAAATTTTGGCGAGGAAAAACTGACGTGCATTTTCAAATGGGTCTTTTGACCTCTGAAATCAAGATATGTGAATGAAAATGGGTTCTATGGGTACCCACGAGTCTCCCCTTTACATACATGCCCACTTTATGATAATCACATGCAGTTTGGGGCAAGTCATAGTCAAGTCAGCACACTGACACACTGACAGCTGTTGTTGCCTGTTGGGCTGCAGTTTGACATGTTATGATTTGAGCATATTTTTTATGTTAAATGCAGTACCTGTGAGGGTTTCTGGACAATATTTGTCATTGTTTTGTGTTGTTAATTGAGTTCCAAAAATAAATATATACATACATACAATTCTCCCTTTAAGGCACATTTCGAACGGATAAAGAATGTGATAAATTTGCGATTGACAGCCCTACTTCATATGCTTGTTTTTTTTGGCTGGACCGCAGAGGGCCAGCTCTACAAACACAAAAGTCTGTCACTGAGTGATGAAGTTACACGATTAGTTGGCCGAGTGTTGGAGTTTCCTCATTGGCCGTTGCTCTTTTCAAAATGAAAAGGTGGGAACAGTCCTTTTTACAAATGAGCCCGTCCAGCACGATGCATCTGGCTCACGAAACTTGGACCAAGCTGTCAAACTAGGCGGTCTAGTTCTAAAATGAAACCAGATTCAGTAGTTGCATCGCCTGTTTCTCGCTCTAAATGTTTTCAGAAGTAGATTTTGGTGGATTGTTTACACAGAATAACATAAAGTTTACGAGCAGACCGCCACGTGGTTTCCTTTTTGAAATGGCAAGCAGAAAACCAGGGACCAATCATATGTATTCAATGATTACGAGTATGTTACCGTCTGAACGGCCAGTTGAGTGGAGCAGCGCCTCTTTGCTGGACGTATTGAACATGTGCCGCTGGAGTTAACATTATAGACATGACCACTGACTATTTGTGTAACAATTACATTACAAATTCACAGACTGACCGTACACGGTCCAGCCATATACTCGGTTTTGACCGAGTGTTGTTTTAAAGAGAACCAAAGTCTTTCATTTGTAGTTTATTTATTGGATGTGCTGCCGGCATTCAGAACGCTTTCTGGTGTTCATTAGAAGAGATGTTTCTCTGCGATGCCTCCGCTTCCTCAGATGTTGCCTTCTAAGCTTCTTCCCTTCTTTTCACACTCACATAACTGGATTGTCTTTTCCTTTTATGCATCACATTAAAACACCTCCTCTGGAGGGAGAAAAACATCCTCCCCAAACGGTTCCAGCTTTGTTTCCTTAAATTGTCTCAAAAAAAAAAGAAGTCTCACTCTATTATCTTTAAATCCAAATCCACTTCACAGAAGCATCGCCTCAGGAAACCTGAGGAACTCCAAGGATTCAATTCAATTGACCGCGTTAGAAAGCGGAGAAGAATGGCGGAATAACAGTGTCAGTACCAGAGCAGACAAAGCGTCCTCAGGTGGCGACTCTTGCTCGTTTGTTTTGATGGGACTCTCGCTGCTTCCCTCCCACTGGGAGCGTTGGGAGGAGAGCGAGAGACGGAGAGAGACAGACGAGCTGATGTGGCAGCACAGACGAATGAAAAGGAGGGTGTATAAGGCAAAAATAAAACATATTTCAGAGCTGCATGGCGCTTGGTTCATTTCCCATTCAGTTTCTGATCCGTAATATTCCAGCGTGCCTGTGTGCCGAGGCCCAGACACGTTATGAGTATAAGGGATAACTGTGTGCGACGGTGGCTGTCGGTGGCCCCTCACTTGAGAGATATTAAACCTGATCTCTCTGCAGCTTCTCTCTCACACACAGACCTCCTTATGTGACTATTTTTAAAACCATTCCCTTCTCATGACGCCACTAAATGACAGGTTTTACCCCTCTTTATCGCCACACTCTCTCACGCTTAAGGTTGTTATTGTATTTTGTAGGAGGGAAAGTTTGAAGGCTGGCAAAAAAAATAAAACTTGATGTCCCACATTTTGTTTCCGTTTTGTCAGCCCATCTCTCTCGTTCTTTCATCTCCCGCTTCATATTCCCTCCTCTGTCATTCTGTGGGATGTTTGTGTGGATGGCCTATCAGATTATTTGAATTCCTGTGCCCCATCAGCTTTGAAGAGTGACAAGCGCGCAGCAGGAGGGATCAAAGCGATGCAAAACTGAAATTTAAGAGGAAGTTAAAAAAGCATGTAGTTTTGCCATTTCCCTCATGTTCAACAAAGAGAAAACAGATACTGTATAACAGCAGGGAAAGATGAGACGTTATCAAACAGGGCGATTTTCAAGGATGCCTGTGTAGTTTTGCAGATGCACGGATGCTTTTGATAACGCTGTTCTACATGGCAGTTCACCCATTTGCTGTGACTCATGTTAGCAGCCATTTCAGCGTCGCCGCGAGTGCAAAAGGTTTATTATGAGATCTGAATATTTTAAACACAGTGGTGACACTGAAGGCAGACTGCTCAAGATGGGAAACTCAGTAGTTTCTTCCAGCATGACAGTGTTGTTTTTTATTCTGTAAAACCGCTCACTAAGGTGCCAGACCTGCTCTGGAAACATGCTAAAAAAATGAAAGCATATTTTAAAACCATTAAGTAGCTTGCCAGCAATTCCCCAAGTCGACAGGCGGCAGCGTAAAAAAGGAGCAGTAAAGCAAATAGAAATTAGACATATGAGCTTGCGGGTGAAATTACTGGAAATTCACACTACTTGAGGGAAATTTGAGTCATTTCAAGAGGGAAGAGTAAGAGCATCGGAGAGCAAATTAGATTTGGTTATCTCTAAAATCCTGTTTAAAAATGTCTTCTGATTGTTTTCTGCTCAACACTGAATCCACATGAGGAACCAACCATCATCCACAGAATAACTCTGAACACTTTGCCTCATTAAAAAAAATCTGAATCATGCTTTCATCCATATTAAATAACCATATCGGTATGTCTTACGTATGCCGGCGTAAACCGGCAGTTCAGAGTGGGAGACGGAGTCTAAAAGCAGAGCAGGCTTGTGAGTGTACGAGGCATCGTTTGGCAGACGCTGTCTTAATTATGGTTGACAGCTATGACAGCTAAAGCGTGACTGAGAGGCCGTTAGAAGGGCTCAGTCGTAGCCTGTCTGTGCCCCGAGTGGTTGGCATCACTTCCTCCCACAATGCACCTCAGCATGGCAATGCCATTAATTTGGAGTTACTGCATATTAACCATCCCTCAAACCTACATACTTACATACCTCATCCCAAACTGCTGTGTAGTAGGAGTTTCCATATTTGGCTAGTGGTGCCATCAGTGACATTCACCCAGTAATATAAATAGCTGACTTTATGCTTCTCGTCTCACTCTGTTTAGGTCCTGATCAGACAGAGCATTTTTTTTGCAGTTTGCTGCATCTTTTTATTTTATATGTTGCTAGGCTAACAATGTAAGCTGGTCGCACACATCCAAAACCGTAGTAAGCTGGTGCATGTAGAAGAAAGTTTGCATGCAGATGTGCCAATAAATTTTACTCTAAGGGAGCTACAGTGTGCGGACTTTGTTCTATGTTTTTCATATGTTGCTAGGCAGCCATCAAATGAATGCTAACGCTACCTTGATACAAACCATGAACTGTACGCGACCCACTATTATTGCTTGACTTGGAAATCTAAATCTGTCCAACAAGAACAGACTTAGTAGTCTTGTTAAAGTGGACAGTAAGATTTCAGGGAGGCGTCGGGCGATGCTCTTGAACATTTATAACAGGCAGGTCCTCAGCCTTTGTCCTCTGGACGTTGTTTCAGGGCACCCGTTAGGAGAACTAAAAGATTCCACATCTCCTTCATCCCAAGTGCTATTAAAGCTGCAGTAGGCAACAAGATTTTGGCATCATTGGATGTGGGCAAACCTCCAGATCCAGAACTACCTTTGCAAAGATGCACCATATTTTTCTCGCAAGCCAATCAGAGCAGACTGGGCTGTTGTCACGAGGTGGGCTTAAAGAGGTGGGCTTAAAGAGCCGGGCGATAAAACCTGGTGGCAACCTCCAGATCTGAAAGCTGAAGCTAATGCTGAAGTGCCTTATACTTTCTAATGTCCAACAGGGGCGACTCCTCTGGTTGCAAAAAGAAGTCTTTGAGAAAATGAGCCTACTTCCTCACTTGATTTATTACCTCAGTAAACATTTTAAACATGAGTTTATGGACTCAATCGCTAAAATAGACGGTAAAGCAGGGTATGATTTAGGGCGTGGCTACCTTGTGATTGACAGGTCGCTACCACGGCGTTGTCCGGTCTGGGAGTTGCCCCCGTCTTTGTCTTACAACTTTAACCCTTTCACAGTGTGTTTTCAGCTCATGAAAGCTAATTGTAACATTTTTGTCTTCTAAATTTGTCTTATTCAGCGTTCGGATGTACTTAACTCTGGTTGCAAAAACTAAGATGGCGACGGCCAAAATGACGATTTTGGGGCTTCAAAAGTATAGGCTAAAAAATAGCATCTCAGACAGAGGGTGAATACAAGTATATTCAGTGTGTTTTTGGAACATTAAAGCATGTTAACATGTTCTAATAGAAACCTAAACTACAAGTATGAACCTGAAAATGTGCATGATATGTCCCCTTTAAGAGATTAATTCAACTGCCCCCATTTTGCGTGCATGTGTGATATATTTACACATCTTTAACCTACTGCGGAGGATGCTTTTTGTAAGTGAAAAAGTGGCATGAACATGCAGCATTTTCCTCTTGGTAACAGAGTAGCAGAGTGTTAATAAATTCATACTGTGTTGGATAGATCTGAGTGATCCTGTGGTTTCCTGGTGGGGCTCTGTAGCCTGTGTAACCTGTGGGGGGTGTTTGATGTGCCCTAAAGGCAAAATGAGGTGACTGAGCCCATAAAGAGCTATAAAATAAAGAGAGAGAGAGAGAAAGAGATGTGTGAAGCCAAAGGACTACAACACAAGCCTGAGCCATTAAGCGCGGACGAGACATAAAAGAGGCTATCAAAGAGTGTAAACTACAGATTCCCATTATTGTGTGACATCAGCCCATAGCACACAGTAACCCTTAATGATCCCTTGGGTGCCTGCAGCGCACTGTCCTTTAATGACTTCCTGGTTGAATGATTGTTGCTTCCTGGAAGGGAAACAGAACTACAGCTCCGCTTTGCGCTCGTCCTTTGCATAGCAGAACGCCGCTTTGTTCGTTTTGCTCGAAACAAGTCTGACATGGAGTGAACGGATGAAACGCAGAGTACCATCAAACAAACAGCAAATTAGTCCCTGGTTATGTAGGCATCAAACTATTTATGCAGATATGGTGATCATACAGGGTTGGATCAATTAAAGGAGATTTGGACAGGCTGAAACTTCACACTGCGCTAATTAGGCAGCCAGCCGCTATGCTCAATAAATGGAAATGTATTCCTTTCCGTTTCCTATCTGTTTGTGTGCCTTACGTCACCCTGAGGAGTTTAACAGAACACTAATTCTTCATCTAATTTTCCCCCCCGACTCCTCATTGCTTTCGTGTCTCTCTGACTCCATCCCTCTCCATCTTTCTTCTCACGCTGATAGCTCGTCCCACAGGATCCCAGTGGTTGTCAGTAATCAAGGAAATCACTCTCAAAGAGCTACAAATAGGTCACTTATCTGATGTCTGGTCTGATCTGACGGAGACAGACAGCCAGTTAGTTCCTTGCATCTGCCTCTCTCTCTGTCTCTCGCTGTGTTTTTTGCATGATTAGTAGCCTTTCTATCTGCCAGGAGTTACTGAAGTGAGAGGGAGAATGAAAGATGGCGATGGATAGATGGAGAGGAGGAGGAGGATAGAAATCCCAGCTTTCATCATTAGCATTCCATTCAAATGGCTCAATTGAGCAGTTGTCACTCAGGGGATTCCCAGGACTCCGAGAAGCCGTGCTTCTTCATTTATTCAATTTATTGATATAAAGACTCTTCATTAAGAGACACGGGCGAATGTGACATCTGGTCTCAGGTGGCCTTGATGTGGAATTTAAAGCAGGCGTGGAAAGCGGAGGGTCGCATGACGTGTAAGAGCTCCTTTTGTCTCCTCTTGGGGGCTTTAACTCCACCAGTGTGCCGGCTACACACGGTCTGCTTTGAAGTTGAGGCGAAGAGACGGATCGCACGCAAACACTCGCACACACTCACAATCAGACAGGCACACGTCCAGATGCAGGAGGAGCGCAGACCCGTGGCAGGTGAAAACTTCACGTGTGTTTCCCACATGACGGCCTTGTTAATTATTGAACCGAGCGGGTCCTTTTGATCCTTGCTTTGGTGTGCTCTCAGAGAATCTCTTACCTGTCAAACATTTCTCGTCACACACATACAAGCCGCCTCTTAAGGCACGCATGAAATACTTACATTCAGAAATAGATGCAGGGTGGTGGAACTTTCTTTTTTTCTTTTTTTTATGTATGTTGTATGTACAGTATGTTTCCCGCAACACGAGCAGATGGATTCTTTGTGGTGTGCCTCAGTTCATTTCTTCTTGTTTTGAACAGTGAGGCCTTAACCAGCCAGTTTGCATGAAAAGTATATTATGGATGCCACAATAATGCGCAAGGCCAGGGCTGGCTTAAGGCATGGGCCAAGTAGGCGGTCGCCTAGGGAGCCACCTTCTGGGGGTTCTGGTTGCCCTCTAAAAATAAATAAATAAATAAATGTCTTTTTAAAAATGCCAGTAGGCGCCCTTCCTCATTTTCTGCATTGAGGTAACAAATGAAGAAAGAAATAAAGAAAGAAAGAAATACACTTTTCAACCATGTAACTCGTAGTAAAACTGACTAAACACTTTTAAGCCAACAATATCTGGGACCAATTGTTTATTTATATTATAATAAATACACTTACAGTGGAAACCAACAATCCCAACACATCAAATACCGCCGTTTGGTGAGTGCCCCTTGGCACAAGGAAACACCCTTAAACAACAGTATGTGAAGCACCGGGCTTTCATCTAACTTCAATGTAAACCCACCCACGGCGTTATTCAATGGTTGGAGCAAGTGATGTAATATTAATAGCGTGAGAGTCCATTGAATGCGGGCGGGAGGGACGGGAGGTGGATGGGTCACACAAACACAAGACTTTCAACCAGAAGACCGGGGTTCGTGTCCCGTGTGAAACTAAAAGTAACATTGACTTAGTTGTCACGTCAGTCTTTAGTCACGCTACTGGTTAGTATCATCAGTTTGTGAAGTCTTTGAAGTTAAGTTTGAGAATGTGTTGGCTTTCCGTAGTTGTTACGTTTTTTTCCGTACGAATTTTACTTAGTTTATGTACTTATTTTCAGCCCAACCATGGCGTTTTTCCTAAACCTAACTAAGCGTTTTTCTTGCCTAAACCTAACTGCCGACGTTTGCGTGGCGTACAAATGACAAGCCAAAAGACTAAAATACGTACTTTTGACACGCAGAATGTGCGTGTAATGTTGTGGTATTTACACGCCTTTCCGTGAGACCGGGTTGTCTTAACACGTCTGTCTCCTTCTCAGATAACTCTCTCAGGCATGTTCTCATCACTGATAATCCGTCTGTTCTGCATGTGTCTGATGACACTGATGATGAGGGTGAATGATCAAATTATGTTATTATTTATGCCGTCATTTCATCCCGCTCTGATTGGCAGACGGTGGGCGTCGTGAATAATAAATGCAATTAGTCTTACAGTATCATTGTCATGCTACAGTGATTACATGTAAGTAGAACAGCCCGAGTGCACTGATTGATGGGAGTAATACAGCACTCTACATTTACACCGGAACCTGCGGGGTCCACGTGTGGATCCTGTGTGAAGAAGTGAGCTCAGGAAATGGAAATTGCAGCTGTGAGAGCTCACAGCGGAGTGCTACACCGTGGGTGTGGGAGGACCACATTGGAAATTAAGAGAGAGGGTATCATGTTCAAACAGAGAGATGTTTTATGCAGAAGCCGCCGTCACTGCTGAACGGATGAAGTAATTTCATTTTCATGCATGATCTGCAGCCCCACAGACCAGGCAAATTGCATAGGAGGGGAAGAGGAAGATAGAGAGAGAGAAAAAAGAGCCAAGCCTTCCTTTTTTTCTCCATTTAACTCTGTGATGATTATTCCCTGTGACTTGTAACCATAGCGATGGCTCAGTCAACGCAGTGTTGAGAATCTGAGGTCGAGTTCGGGGGAAAGATGATATGAAGATAAAGCACTTAAAGAGAGATCATCAGACTGGTCCAGGATCCATAAATCCATCAAACCAATCGAAAGTACTGTACTGGGTTTGTTTAAGACAGTAATTCCCAACCACAAAGGGTCACAAGATGAATCTCTGTGGTCGGGAGAGGATTTCTGAGGTTGGAAAAAAGATAATTCGGCGTTATAAAATCATCTTTATTTGTTAGACTTTACTCAAATTTCTATTTGTGGAAATACAGTATAATTTTATCCCTTCAGTCCCCGAAGAAGTATTCAAATTAAACAGTCTGAGGAGAAAAAATCACTGAATCACTCTTTTCATTTATTAATTTATTTCATTTAACCTTTATTTAACCAGGCAAGTCATTAAGAACAGATTCTTATTAACAATGGCGGCCTGGCAAAAGGCAACGCCTCTTGAGGGACGGGGGTATGGGGCTACTAAGAAAAATATAAAAATGTAAAAAGACAGCAGTAAACTGCACTGCTCACAACTCAGACATGCAACCTGTGAAGAGCAGTTGCAAGTAGACATTGATTGATTAACAATAATAATAATAAACTTAGTTTATTTAGCACTTTTTTGCTTTATAATAAAAACAGAGAACATTTAAAATGCAAAGAGAATAAAACTAGCTAAAAGCCAAAAAACTAAACGTATAATAAAACACAGAGTAAAATGAACTAAAAACTCATAAAACATAAATGAAATCACCAAAAAGCAATTTTAAAAAGTGGGGTTTTGAAAGTGATTTTAAAAGAGTTTGCAGCCCTGATCTCCTCAGGCAGGTCATCACGCAAAGTCTCAGTGCCGTTACTGCAAAGTTTCTATCACCTTTATGTATGAATGTGGACCTTGAACAACAAGGAACGATGCATCCGAGGCTCTCGTTTGCGGGGGAGGGATGTAGGGATACTGTGTTGATTCTCAAAAACACTGTAATGATGTTTAATTTAAAGTTTACATGGAAAGATTTGTGGCAGACAGACAGCTCAGATTGCACCAAAAGTAGTGCTATGATGTTGGATGTTACAGTGACTTTGATGAATGCAAATGCAGATCCCACTGTTCTAATTACATAAAGAAAGTAAGTGTGTATAACTCAAATTGTATACATATGGTGGTGTGTTCTTCCTACTATGACAGTTTTCCTAAAATTTGACATATATCAATATATCTCCTTGCTTACAGTATCATAATATATCGCGATATATTGAATCGTAACCCCTGTATTGGGATACGTATCATATCATAAAGTCTTTATTTCATTTAATTTTTACTCTTTTCAATCATTTTGACAGTGTAGATCATATCTTTAAGAACAGTTTACTAAATATATAGTTATTACTGACTGAATTCATCAGTGGCGGTGTGCAGCAATTACGTGAAATAGAAAATATGTACCATACTGTTAATTTGTCTTGATGTGTTTGTTGTTGGAGAGTGAGTCTCAAGCTCTTGCAGATGATGGAAATGACACCGTTCAAATGATTTGGACCAGACTTAAGTGATCATTTAACTCGAGGGTGACATTTGCACGAACATTTCTGTAAGCTGATGAGAGAGCCCGTCCATACTGATTTGCTCGAAACTACTGTATGGCCATAAACACGACAAGATGTAAAATGATTTAAAAGTTAAAGGAGCAGTTTTCTTGGAAACAACAAACCTCTAAAGTTCACAAAAGAAAATGTTTTATGTTGTTTGTTAAATCTTAACGATTAAATTAATGAGAGAATAATTCTGAATGTTCAGAGGTTGGCCGCCTTTGTATTAGTAATGGTAACACTGTCAGACCCACCAATCTAATTAATGTCACATTAACGCTGCTGCATTGTGCGGCGAGACAGTAGAATCCTTGGAGCCCATTGAAAATCAATGCCACAGAAAGAAACGCTTCAGTCCCATCTCCTTTTGTCTTCTTTTAAGTCTGCAAGGTGCTGAGCAACAGTATTGATATTTTTATTGCTGTTGCAGTGGAGCCGCTCGCATTGAAACATGTTCAGAGTAAAATACATCACTCTTTAAATGTCACATTTTGAATGGTGTGAGAAATAACAGCTGAGGTGTTGAAGGTGGAACAGGCACATTGAGGTTTTAAGCGCCAGTCAGAAGTGGTTGAGAAAAGCGGCGTGAATCATTCTCTCGTCGTCCAGGCAGGTGGCCGTCAGAAATGCCGTCATAGCTGGCAGAAAGGCCCTTTCTCCACATGTTCAAGGGCTGCTGAGAAGCTGCCACGAAGGTAAAGAAAACAAAAACTCCAACAGGTCAGATAAAATCATCTGACGGTGGCTCTATTTCCCGCTGCACGCTGTTCAATTTCCAGTTTTTTACCTCCAGGCTGCAGGTTCAAAGCGTGAGCACAAAAGAAAGATTGCAGTGGGAATGTTTTCATCAATGTTTCTATCAAACATCCTGTGTCCTCTCAAACTTTCGGTTTTATTTCACAATGTGTTTATTTTTGACAATTTATGTCTCTGATCATGTTGTGTTTTCTGTTGCAAGTCAGCCCAGACTAGAAGCCAGACTTTCCTCTCTGTTAAACTTTGTTCCTCTGCTTTTGTTCTCAGATCCGCTCTGATCAGGACAAAGCTGTTGGCATCCGCTACAGCATCACGGGAGCAGGCGCCGATCAGCCCCCGAGTGGGATCTACAACATAGACCCCATCAGCGGCAACATGTTCGTCACCCAACCCCTGGACAGAGAGGAGCGAGCCTCCTTCCACGTAAGGACGAAACCAGTCTGTCTTGTCTGTTTCCCTTCTAGCTCCATTTACATCCGTCTCATTATCTCCTAATTATCCCCGTGGAAATGTGCCTCTTCCCCATCTACCTTTTATTCTAACACTAATGTTGCCCGCCGAAGCAAACACCACACGTCGGAGCGCATTCAGAGAAGCGTTCAGTACCTTCACACCAGCATCTCACAGGTTCTGATTGATGCCGGAGCCAGCGACGAGAGGACGAATGCCTCGACAAAACACACAGCCGCTTCAGCTGGCATTTAAAGTGAGGTTTAACTGCACAGAGCAGCACCGGGTGGGTAGAACAGAGGGGAAGAGACAGAACAAAGGTGGAGTGCAGGAAAACTGTTGTATTTGTTCTCACCATCAGAGCTAATGAGCAGGTGCAGCTTCACGTGTGTGCGTACATGTACTGAGTGCTGATTGATACCTGATGTGTGTTTGTATTAGGGGAGCCCAAACTTTTTCCCTTGGAGGGCCAAAACTGGAACTCAAAAACACCTATTGTATTTTTAAGATGCAAAATGGTACTAGGATCTCAAGTTCCACTATTTTAGCTTTTACATAGTTAAAGTCCCCATGAAACGGAAGCGTCTCTAACTGCTGTACTGTGACGTATCTCACAGTGAAACTGAATATTTGAGCGGTGTACAGTTACAAGAAGGATTTTAATCAAATCAGTCGCATTAAAAAAGTGCGCTAAAAAGTGGGCAGGCTTAGAGTTTAGCTCGATACGGAGCTACAGAGGACTGTTGGCTCCACACACACCTCCCTCACCTGTTGTTAGATCAGACAGAGGACGAGGGGAACTCTGCAACTTGTACTTTATGCATTTTATTATTCTATTTGTTGCAAAAATTCACAATATGTGACAAAACTGAATTAATTACGTGGGTGCAATGGTTAGCGCTAGTCCCAAACAGGGCTAATGAACGAATGACATAAGCAAGAAACTGTCGTTTAGCTGCCGAGAACTCAATCACTACTGTCTAATCTGTCATACATCCTTTGTTTTGCAACCATTCCCCATTCTAAACTGTTCTGCAATCATCTGCCACAATCTACCTTTGAATCTTTATCGTGAAGTGGAGACAAAGTGAATGTTTATCATGCCAATTTGGATGACGATGCTTGCAGGGACGATGGCTCTGAGTGGTCAAACAACCCTCTTTTGCCATTTGACGGATGCAGAAAAACGCAGAAAATCAAACCTATCCTGAAAACTTTAATGACGGATGAGAGTTTCGTAGTTGGTGTTTAAACGTGATTGACACAACATGAGGTTGTATTTATTTTTAAATGTGTGATTATTTCAGATGAAAAATACAGGCTTGGTGTACAAAGACCTTAACTCAAAAACTGCCTGCTACAGCCTCTGAAAGACAGTAAAGTTAGTCGGCATCGCCAGCGAACCTGTGGGCCTTTTAATTAAAAAAAAGATTGCTAACGTCTGGCTGACCAAATCGAACCTGATGGTGGGCCAATTTGGCCCGTGGGCCCCACTTTGAGCACCCTGGTTTATACCATGAGCAGGGTCGTGTCTCTCTTCTCCCCAGTTCTTCTTACTTTCTGTAAGTGCCTCCCTCTTTCCCGTCTTGTACCTTTGCCCCGTTTCACTTCACCACCCCCACACATGTTGTTCCTCGCTCACCTTGTGCACTTTGCAGCTGTTCAAAGGTGCAGCCTGACAGCTGTACAGTTAGCCTGCATATGGCCCATAGGATTACCCGCCACACACACACACACACACACACACACACACACACACACACACACACAAGGAGGCTTGAGGTTTGAGTTCACGACCGTCCCCTCTGGAACCTCCAGTTAAACAGCTCCGTAAATTAGATATGCAGACCACATGAGACTTGCGTTAACGCGAGGCCATTGGTTCATATACACACATTCCAGGTTTCAGTTTATATCTAACACCTCCACTCGAGGTGAGCGCCGGTGTCAGACTCACAACACCCGCGTGCCTGTCAGCATGATAGATGGCTGCGATGCTGATAGAGCTAATTCAAAAGCATGCTGCTGTCTCAGAGGAGGAATAGAATAAAGGAGAGTGGATCTCTGTCAGCGCGCTCTCTGAGCGGTATGCACACATTATAAACACCAATGCACACACGCAGGACGTGCGATGACTACAGACAAACACAGAGCTCTTGATGCCTTCTTGATTGGTTTGTCGCGTACGTCTGTGTGTGAGTGTGTGTGTTCCATTTAGTTTTAGATGAGTCTCTTGTCACCTAACTTGCTGCGTACGTTCAGGCTTTGGACGCTGCTGTGTGTGTGTGTTTGCTGTCTCTCAATACCTTCTCGTACACTCAACCAGCAAATTGGGATCAATAAAGCAGCCAGATTATTGGTCCCCGGGAAAGGACAGCCGCTCAGTAAACAGTTCTTATTTGACACAGCCTGTAGTGAAAACAGCATGTTAGGTTGAGGGCACTTCATGTCGAATGCAGCTCCTGTTTAGGCTCCCGTGGAACCGTGCTGCTTGTGATGTGATGTATGATTTAGTGCAGGAGAATGTAAGCCAGAGTTTGACCCAGGGGAAATTTAGTCCATTGCTTATTTCTTTCAACTAGACGGGAAGTTCCCAGCACTGCTGCGCTCTCGCAGGCCAAACTTTGCTTGTTAGTTTTTGGGTTCAAGTGAAAAGAGAGACGAGGCTGCTGTTTTTGACAGACTGGCACCAGAGGGAAGTGATCTGTGAGGTGAGGAGAGTGGGTGTTAGCCTGAGCTTCAGTTTTGTCAGACAGATGTATTGTGAGTCAGCCACACACAAAGAGAGTCGAGCAAATATGGGAACGTCTGCGATTTTTTTGTGTGTTTGTTTGCATGGATGCATGCACTTAAGTGTACAGTGAGGGTTTGTATGTTCGTATTACACCGGTCACGATCAGCTGATAGTACTGTTGGGACGTTTGTGCTCATTTGGAGAGGAGGTTATGTGGCTCAGGTCCTATCAGTTTGGTGGCACCTTGAAGTTGCTCAACATCCTCCTGGATCCCCCTAAGTTGGTCTTCCTAAGGTTTCTGCCATTCTTTCCCTGTCAAAAGTTTTTTGGGGGGAGTTTTCCTTATCTGAAGAAGAGATGTCGGGGTAAACACGCTTACACAAAGTCATAGTTTTATAACCGTAAGAATTGTAGAAGCCACGATATGGTTTCCTGATTCCTGCATTGTTGCCCTCTTAAAACAAATCTCAAGAGTCACATTGTTTGTGTGTGCGGTGAAATCTCCTCTCACGTGTGTCACATACTGTAACACGTGTGTGTGCAACGGTTTGTTGTGTGTGTGTGAGAGAATTGTGCCACTCATCTGAAGCTGCAGATATGTCAGAGGGAACAGAATTTCCAGCCTCATATCTGTAAAGAAAACGCCTTAAATGGGCAGCGTTGGTGCATTTTCTACAAAATGACCAGGGAGTTGTAGAAGATGATATCCTATTTGCAAAGTGTGCTGTCAAAAAGTGACTGCAAAGGGCTCCAACACTTCGAATATGTTCCAACATCTTTGAGATTATCATCCACCCCTTTATACCCAAGTCAAGGTAAAAAATATTTAGAACGAACATTTGCCTCTCCGTGTTGTCTCACGCTATAGTCTCATCGGGTCTCACAAACACCTAAGCCATGCCCGTAGCTTCCAGTAGCTCCTCACAGGACGCTGATTGGTCCGTTGTCTGTCAAGCTGGACACAAACGCATTACTTTGAAGCCTGACAAGATGGATCTTGATGTGACATTTGATCCTGCGATTCTCGCGTGATTTTGTGTCTTTGCGAGAATCCAGCTGCCGTGCAAGGTTACCACGCTGCCAGCTTGTTTAAAGGTACAATATGTAAATTTTAGAAAGTCCTTGTTACCTCCGCCATGGTGGAAGGCCTAGGAAGGAGGTTATGTTTTCCCCAGCGTTGGTTTGTTGGTTTGTTGGTTTGTTTGTTTGTCTGTTAGCAGGATTACTCCAAAAGTCTGCGATGGGTTTGAATGAAATTTTTTGGAGGGGTGGGGTATGGCACAATGAACAATCCATTAGATTTTGTAGATTGTAGACTGTAGATTCAGCTTTTTTTCACATTAAACTCGGTGAAATTACAGTTGAGTTCGACCAAAGCACACTTGGTGATTGTTGTCAAGGGTAACGACTACGGTTTAGGTGAATTTTACTTTGTTTCTGTCCAGTTTGAATGAAATGTTTTACGATGCTCCGCTACGTTCAGCTGATCTCAACATAAACAAAAATACGCGTGGATGACGGCGCAAGCTGCACGTAGAGGGTGGGGCAATCGTACTCGGGCACCTTGGCGGAGGTCTGCGCTCTCCGAGTGCCATTCTAGTTATGAATGACACCGGTGGTCGTTAAGTGAACTGCAGTCAGCATCCTGTTGCTGACACTCGGGCGGGTGATCATCCTGGGCATCGGCCAAAACAGTGACGTGACATTACCTTACAATCATATATCACCGTTAATATCTGTAATGTCCAATCACCATGATACTAACTAGTTTGACAATTGCAAATTACTTCATCAGCTAACATTACAAAGCAAAACCGTCCCGAGTCCTTTACATAGCAATCAGTCGACAGGCTGTTATAGGCAACCTGTTCTATCTGTTCACACAGTGACAATACAAAGCGATTAATGCATGTAAATTGTTACATATAGTACCTTTTAAAAAATGTTAATAGTTATAGTGGCATGTCTGTATAGTATACATTTTCAACATCATAGGTATGTAGTTGGCATCAGCAGCAATAACTACAATATTTTAGCAGAGAAAGAAAAAAGCGCCACATCCTGTACAGTCAAGGATTTCTGGTACCATTCATTTATATGGTAATATATTGGGTCAGAGGACCAATGGTCCAAATCCAAACTGTACTCCTCCTCTGCGGTGGGTCCAGTCGTACTAAAGCTCAGCCTGCAGAATACTGATGTCGCTCCACACACATGCATTTGCAGTCTGCGAGACGCACACACACACAGACACACACACACACACACACACTCCTCCAGGCCCTTAGATCACATTTCCAATTCCTCCATCGAGCACACAAACACAGACACACAGAAACAGACTCCAGCGTAGCCACACACACACACAAACAGGAAGACTCACACAGAGATGAGGATCTAGAGATATATACACATGTAGAAAGTATGCCGGGATGCACAGGCAGAAAGGACAAAACACACACAAACAAAAACACACAGTCATTATCGCACATTCACACACACACACACACACACACACCAGTGCACTGAAGCAGTCACACATATCGCAGTCACACATCCCCTCAGCGTGCGGCGTTCACAGCTGAGAAAACAGATTGGGCTTGTTTGTTTGTTGGGTCTCCTCTCCGTGTCTGTTTGTTGTGCTTCGGCCAATGGAAAAATAGCATCTTGAGGATCATTAAGTGGCTAAAGAGGGCTCTTTTGATTGGCTGCGTGTGCATCCCCAGCATGTATCCCCGCGCTTTTGTCAAAATCCGTGTTAATATGCGTAAACATGTGTCTGAATTGGTGTTTGGAATGCAGCATGTGAATGCTCAAGCGGTCGCTCTTGTTCGGGTATGTTTTGAAACATCCTTGACAGGCGGGCACAAAAGCTGACATGATTAGTTGTGTTTCGGTGAAGGCAGGTGCTGCCATTCAATCTTTCATGTCACCCCCACAATGCATCACGACTTGCTGTAAATAGGCTGGCAGGCAGACCCTCCTCGACTGTGTTGTTGCACACAAAATATTTTGCTGCCAGCGTGTCATTTTTAGCCAGAATGAGAGCCCCTTCTCCTCTTACCAGGCCAAGCTGTGATTGAATAACATTTCGGCTGAGGATATGGATTTCTAGGCAATTGAATGAGGGTAATGTAAGTCACAGTGAGCAGTGCCGGTTTGGTTCCAGGGCTATTACAAAGCTTTGCGTTATGTTAGATATCATTAGTGGGGATTGGTGGGGAGTAGAGGGTGTGTAACAGCAGCGCTGGAGATTAAGACATCCCACTGTAGATGATGATTGCTTTTGTCAGTCCTCCCTGTTCAAGCCCCCCCACACCTCCCACACTGCCTCTTTGTGCTTTCATCTCTCATTTACTTGCACAAGCCTCAGTCACTCCTTCTCATCTCATTTTTTTCCCCGTGCCGCTCTTTCCCTTCATTCTCTTCTTCTTTCGCTCCATCTATTCTCACTCTGCGAGTTGTCAGAGAACAGCTCATCAGTCAGAGACATCCGTCCAAATGGCTGGCTTTGACAAAACAAACCCGAGACAAACATTCTCCCCACGCAAAGAAAAAAAAAAAAAAAAGAAGCCACAGCTTGAGCAGAAACACCTCTGATATTTTTTTAGGCCTCTGGCTGTGCTAACAACAAAATAGGTGTTGTTTGTGTGTCTGGAACATTTCACTGCTTTGCCCCTTTCTGTGTTGTGGTGGTCCGTGCCAAGATGCCAACAGGATACTCAATGCCCCGTTGGCAGACAAGAAACACAAACAGTTGCCAGTTAAATGAAGTTGCCAATTAATAAAGTCAAAGTTGTGGGCTGAGTTTGTTCCAGTCCAGGCAGTCTGCAGAGTTTCGTATCAATCAAGCCAGCGGCCCGTTGTCGGCTGAGCTACATTCGGAATATTTATTCAAGCTTGTATTCGGCGTTGAATGCTAAGGATCCCTGTGTGCTTTTCTGTATGTTTCGCAGCTGCGAGCCCATGCAGTGGACATGAACGGTAACCAGGTGGAGAACCCGATTGATCTCTACATCTATGTGATCGACATGAACGACAACAGACCCGAGTTTCAGAACCAGGTGTACAACGGCTCCGTGGCTGAAGGCTCCAAACCAGGTAAGAGATCTACTCTTTGTAGACAGACACAGCTGCGTGGTAATACCAACACACTCTCACTCCCAACGCATTAAATAACGCCGCTTGGTCAGTGGAGCATCTGCATCGGAGACTGACGCGTGTAAATATACCCTTGTCACATAGTGTCCTTTCAAAATGAACTTGTTTTGGCAACACGACCACTTAGGTTTAGGAAACGGTAGTGGATGACGGTAACTTCACTGCCAAACAACTCACGTAACTACCGACTGCCTAACGACTAATGCCTAGTTCACACTACACGACTTTAGCACTGATTTTCTGCTCCCCAACAACAGCCCCAGATCAGAGACAAATCTCAACGTTGGCTCGCCAACACATCAGTGCTCGAGCGTCATGTTTGAGCTGCTCAAAGATGCTAGCCAATGTTCGCCGACGCTCGCCGATATCTGGACATGTCAGAGACTCCAACAACGAGCTACAGCCAATGAGAGCGAGAGACGTTGGTTGAGGAGAAACCTGGCGGAGAAGGGGTCGTCTGTAACAATAGGAACTTACTGTATGTGCTGCATTTGCAATACGGAGCAAAGTACTACAAACTAAATCATTCATTTATCCGTTTCAGGTCGAGTTAATTGGTTCGCAGCTTAGTTGCAAAGTCAACACCTTTATTTAGACTGAACTAATGATTTAGTTGTATGTACTGTATTGATCTGAACAAAGTGCTCTTCCAGTGAGAGCCACGTTTTTCTCACAGGACACTCTAAATACCCTCCTACAGGCTCCGTGCTCCCTAAATTAATATTAGTAGTGTTGAATTATTCCAAATTATTATCATATTCTTGTCTGTAATAACACTTCGTTTTGTGGACAGCTATGATCAAGATAATTCATTTAGGCAAAACAAATTATACACACAATACCTGGATAGTGTTTCTGTAATTTGAACAAAGGTGAAAGAGAAGAAACAAACCTGAAATGATTCCCCATTGTTGACACTAAGAGTCTGAAATAATCCAGTAAATAATCACTGTGCCTTAATGAAGTGGTTAAATTTTTTTTGGTTTATGACCCCTTAAATGAAGCAGTGCTCACCAGCGACCTCTCGTCACAGGTTGTTAAGATCCTTTTATCTTCTTTCTTCTCTTGTTAGTCATTTCGCGACCCCTCAGATTTATCTGTACGGCCTGTTTTGAGGGTCTGATCCCTAGGTTGGGAACCACTGCCTTAAAGGTATACCATGCCGGATATTCCTAAAAAACAATGTATAGACTCATATAAAAGCAATCCCTCTCAGCCATCACTAATGATCCACTCTTTTCTTATTATTTTGCTGTGTTCCGGACGTTTCTGGGCGTCAGCCTTTGTGTGTAGCCCCCAGCCAATAATAACGGGCAGGAGAGGTCGGGACTTTATCAAAACGTAGCGACCAGGTTACATCGCTGTGTTATGCTCTCTGTCTGTGTCATGGATGACGCACACACCATCACACAGAGCAGAGAGGCCACAGCGGACAGCATGAAGTGTTCGCTTCAGCTGCATTCATTTGAAATCCGGCATTGCGGCACCTTCCCACAAGGTTGTGCGGAGATGTGGGCGTGCTTATTTGTGCTTTAGAATGTAACCGCCGTGGAACAATCAGAAAATAACATTTTATTTCTCAGATTTTCTGATTCATTCACTCTCTAGCTTGCTCAACCACTGCTGCTCTCTCTCTCTCTCTCTTTCATTGAGCCGGGGAAGAGGAGGAGGAGGAAGAGGAGCCAGCGAAAATGCTGCATAGTATACCTTTAACAAATACTTGTGGGGATTTGTAGTTTGTTATATGCAAGAGTTTGGCACCTTTCAGAGTCAGGGTTACCAAACACACAAGCTCAACAACAAAGCTCACATTGTGACTGAGGAAGAAGTGAACAGGAAGTGCCGTCGTGTTTTGTTATAGGAGGACAATATGAGTTCAATCTGCACCATTTGCTCAGTTCTGAATGGCTGAGTCATAATGGAAGCCTTAACATACCTGGAAATACAAGCCTGCAATCATTTACAATTGCAACACTTTAAGATGTATAATGGAACAACTCCAATGGATAAACAAGCTGAAGCTGAAGACTGATTTATGAATAGTTAAAAGGTTTTATTGCATTGGTTTGAAATACTAAGAAGTGCAAGAAGAAAATGTTGAAAATGACTGTAATGGACAATGATCCTCGACTTCAGTCAGTTTGACCAATCAGATGCTCTTATTTTTTCTTTTCCGTCTTCAGAGGGCCTTTCAGAAAACCTTAAAGGAACAGTGTGTAACATTTCAGGGGATCTATTAGTAGTAATGGAATATAATATTCATAATTATGTTTTCTTTAGTGTATAATCACCTGAAACTAAGAATCGTGGTGTTTTGGTTATCTTAGAATGAGCCCTTCATATCTACATAGGGAGCGGGTCCTCTTCACGGAGTCCGCCATGTTTCTACAGTAGCCCAGAACAGACAAATCAAACACTGACTCTAGAGAGAGCCTTTCATGTTTTTACGTTACCTGAAGGCCACCGTATTTCTCCGACATGCTTGTGAAACTGCTGTAAGGTGAGCCGCAGAGTGTAAAAGTAGTGTTATTATTAAGGATGGCCTCTGCAGAAGTGAATGGCCTTACCATGTTTTTGCACTCGGCGGCTCACGGTAGGGGCCGTGTCCGTCTTTTGCACGCTCAAATCCAATGTTGTCAATGTAGACTCGCGGCAGGCGTGTTCAAACGGGACAACTGTAGATTCAGCGTTTTTTCACATGACGACGGTTTAGGTGAGTTTTATTTTGTTTCTGTCCAGTTTGAATGAAGTGTTTTACGATGCTCCGCTACGTACAGCTGATCTCAACCTAAACAAAAATACACGTGGATGATGGCGCAAAGCTGCACGGAGAGGGGTGGCAATCGTACTCGTGCACCTTGGCAGAAATCTGCGCTCTCCGAGTGCCATTCTGGTTGTTGATTGTGTTTAGTTTAGTCAGTGAGGTTTACCGCTACATTACCGCAACTTCATCATCATCGTCATTGCAGTACGCAGGTTTTGGTTGCTTAGTAACGGCAAGCGCGACAGGAGCGCAACCTCCCAAGCACATTGGAAAGAAAAAAGCGCCACGCGGCATGTGTACGGCCCGTTACCGCAGTCTTGGAAAGGGAGGCGTGAGTACTCAGTTGGTTGCAAACAGCAACCACACAACTAGATGCAGCCAAATCCTACACACTGTACCTTTAATGTTTCAATCTTACTCACAGTGTCCTTGAACAAACTTGGACTTGTTTGGCCAACCAACATTTTTGGGGTGTGAATCTGCCGTGACTCCTGAAGTTTTCGGGCTGGTTCAGACAAGGCCGAGTTCACGAGATATTTGTGTCACAGTCTCTTGGCTGGATGCTTCATTATCAGATTCTGCAGAGCATGGAGAGATGCAGACCTTCCCTCTGAATGAGGGAACAGAGCTGTGGTCAGTGCGAAGCCAGAGACGAGAGCAGAATGTGCAAGTAGCTTTCATGTCTCGACTGGAAGAACTCTTGTTCTAACAATCAGACCCCGAGGACCCGTGTTTGTCTTCACAGCGTTCAGATATTGTTCGGTTGCAAAGTTTAATCTCGGGGGAATTTGTAAACAATATAGGAAAGCATGTTGTGCGCGTACGTGTGTGTGTGCGTATGGATGAGCAAGTATGGGATTGACTGTGTGTGTGTGTGTGTGTGAACGCTGGTTACTCCTCAGTGGAGCGTGAGTCTATATACAGAGCTCCTAATTAGCGAGGGCAACCAGACATTCCAATAGCTACTTTCTTTGTTTTTCACTCTGATAATCTCTGTTTAGTTTCAAATGAGAGCATGCGACGACAAAAGTCTTTGAATTAAATTTTGTTTTGAACAGAAGGCAATCTGTGATACCAATTAACTAGAAATATGTTACACTGTGTACAGTATAATTGCTCTGCTCTTCATTAAGCAATCACTGCCAAGTAACATTTGTTTGTGGAGCGCTCGGCGTCAGGTGTCGAGAGTAATGTCAAGAAAACATAATGTGTGTGGAGCTTCCTTTGTTCAGTCATTGGTCTCTGAATTGATGAATTTTAATTAAGAGAATAGGCTGCAAAGCGTGTTGGTCTAATTGCCTGTTTAGTCGAAGAAAACCAGAATGACTCCGATTCATCTTCGGTGTAAGTTCAAGGAGACATTTTATACTTTTCTGGCCCATTTAAGCCTTTAATATATCCTCCGCCACTTAAATGGTTTACTCACTAATAATGGACCCAGTTTAGACCTCAAGTTAAGTGCTGCACAGTTTTGCTGAAGTTGTTTTTTACACCGCAGATAGAGAACGGGATACACGGCCAACTTTAAAATGAAGTAAACATACATTAATATCAATTCTGACTATTTTTTGTATGCACTTGTTTTTACACACCAGAAACTCGTGTTACATTGAATCATAAAACCTAAAGCAACAACCAAAAATATTAAGATTCAATAAAAGAACTATCTGAACTAAAATAGAGAGGAATCTGAGGCACTCCCGAGCACAAATAAAACTTATTTTTGGCTTGAGAGTGCCTCAGATTCTCAGGATTTTTCACTTCTTCTTCTCTCTTTCAGTCTTCACCTTTGCATATCCATGAAGAGCACCTCAGCTGCTGCTCTATTTCTTGAAACGTATTCACTATTGTGACCCACTGTGGCACCTCACCCGGCTTCTTCTTATAATATAAATGTATTCTGCTAAATCCTTTCAACGTAACTTTCATTTCACACATAAGTCTGACATTTTTAGTGATTTTGAGTGATCAATAAAGTGCAATAATCACTCGCGCTGAGCTTCAGTCGCGTCCGTAATTCCACACTAACATGCTAATTAGTACGCTTAAACAGTATGTGAGATTTTTTAGTATGTCCAAAACCTTCAACTGTAAATAAAAGATTTCACTTTGCTATAGGCGTAATATATATTTTAAATTAGCTCAGACTTTATGATTCTCACAAATCATTGTTTGGTCACATGAGGTTGGTGAGGGTTACCATGGTTACATGTCTCCAACTGTCAAGGAGGCTCAGTGCATCTGAAAGATACATACTGCTGTTTAAAGAAGTTGTAAGCATGTAGAACGGTAGTACACATATTGGGTATGTAGTGGATAGTATGTGATTTTGGACGCAGCCCTGGTGTACATGCAGAACTTGCACGTGGCGTGGATCATTCTGTGGAGTCGAAAAGCGACCCAGGAAATTCCTGAGGTGTTACTCCAGGTGACACACTCTCTCCATCCTGCCTACAGGTGGTGTTTTGAAACCTATCACAGCGTTGCTGACAGGTGCTGCTCGGGGCGGGGGGTCCAGCGATGCTGCTGGAATATCTCAATTCTCTGTCTCCCACTGCCCACTGCAGGTTTATACAGTGGTGAAACATCAAAGAATAACCATATTATCTATTACCACATAATGATTCATAACAATATTCTGTTACAGTCATATTGTGGGGTTTAAAAAAGAAAAAAACATTTATTGTAGGCATTCACTGGACACACAGAAATCAATAGAAAAAAAAGACAGCAAAGACAACGTTTCACAATCTTTCATTTATCAAATTTTTTATGAAGTATGAGTATGCAGGGTAATACACGATGCAGTAGTTGAGTGAGTTGTGGTTGTCATGTAGGAGAGGAAAACATGCACATTCTCAAAATTGTTTGTGGTGCTGGGAGTAAATCCCCTCCAATATGTACTTTTTCAAAAGAATTGATAAAACGTTGACTAATAAAAGCAGAGAAAAGTGTGTGCGGTAGAAAGTCATTGTCATGAAACCTGTGCCATAGAAATGTATTTTAAGATTATATTACCCAAATCAAAAAACGGGCAAGCAATTAAAAACATATTTTCTCACTTACCTCTGGATGCTGTGAAAATGTTAATGTTGACGTTAAAACTTACAGAAAAAGTGTGAAACTGTTCAAATTAATCCAAAACTCGTAAAATATGTATATCATGTACTGATGGCTTGCAGCCAATGCTCATGCTCCATCATCCCAATAGAAACTTAAAGGTACAGTGTGTAGGATTTGGCGGCATCTAGTGGTGTGGTTGCAGATTGCAACCAACTGAGTACCCCTCCGCTCACTCCTCCCTTTCCAAGACTGCCGTGAACTGCCGACGAGTGCAAAACCGTGGTAACGTTCATCTTGCTCAGAGGCCCTCCTCTGTGTCGGAGAACTACGGTGGCTTTCAGGTAACGCAAAAAGGCTCTCTCTAGAGTCAGTATTTGGTTTGTCCGTTCTGGGCTACTTTAGAAACATGGCGGAGCAACATGGCGGACTCTCTGAAGAGGATCCGCTCCCTATGTAGATATGAAGGGCTCATTCTAAGCTAACAAAAACACGATTCTTAGTTTCAGGTGAAATGAAAAACATAGTTATGAATATTAAATTCCATTTCTGCTAATAGATCTCCCAAAATATTGCACACTGTTCCTTTAATTGAAGACATATTTATTGGCTCTGTCTCAGCAGAAAGATACTCTATGTGTATATAGTGTAAGCCTTTATTATGGATGGTTGTTCAATACAAATCTTTGGCCCTATTTTCTTTCTAAATGCCAAGCAAAGGGGGGGATATGTGTAGAGCTGCAGTAGTATCACATTCTGTATCTACAGACCCCGATATCAAAGGTTCACTGAAGCATTACAACACATCTCCACATCTAGCGCTGTGTGAAAGCCATCAAAGAGGGAGACCTACAGGGAACCGCCCTTATCACCGTCACCAGATGTTACGCGGGGAGAGATCCGATCGAGCTGTCAGCCAGGATCAGTCTGAAACCGCTTCATTTGTCACTTTCTACCACCGGCACCCCCGCCGCTCAGCACCGACTGAACCTTTGACTAATAGAATTTAATTTGTGCAGGTAATCAAACGTAACAAAACAGTACATGACAAAATGAGCTATCTGATCGCATTCAGCCCTCGTTAATGAGGAATAAATGGGATTCGGTCTCAAACTAGGATTATCCTGCTAAACCTGTTAAATGTGTGCAAATAGGTTGTTTTGGATAATTCTTCTCATTTCATAAAAGAAAAATCATCTGTGGCTCAGGAGCTTTACGCTCAGGCTAACGTACAGTACTCACACATAGATTGAAAAAATACATGCACACACATCCGCCTTTCCAAGGTCACCAGAACGATCTGAATTTCTGTAAAATCCTCTGACACGAGACAGTTCCTGCGTTGTGTTAAGTGGCCTCAGATAAAGATTTGCCGACATGGCTTGACTTCCTCAGAAAGCTCTCACGGTCAGACTGCCGTGTACTCTGAACATCTGCCCTGTGATGTTCTGTCCTTCTCTTTCCCTCCCACTTCTCCCCGACTCTGACAGCAAGTTGTTCCCTTTTATGGACCGTCTTTCTCAAAAAGGCCTCCCTAAATGAGAGTGCAAGATCAAAACCAGCAGCTGAGTGCCTTCTCTCACAGTCGATTTGCCCTCCCAATGGGGGGACAGGGGCTCTGCGTCTCTCTCTCTCTCACACTCTCTGTCCTGAAGAGTTTGCTAACAGTTGCAGAGAGATTTAAGAGTCTTTCCCACTCCGTCTTGCCTGGGGGGGTAATTAGGAGTCGGCACAGGAGGGATGAGATGGAGTGATGGAGGCGAGCAGAGGTGGCAGATATTTCAATCAGTATTCGGCCTGGACTTTGTGAGCAGGTGTTTCTCACTGTGGCCTTTATTGTTAGTCCATAACATAGCAAAGATGCTCTAAAACAAAGATGATGCAAAGGTTTTAAATGATATACACTTCCTGCCTCCTAGGTGGGCGTGGTCATGGCGTGATGGCCTCCTCCTCGTTTGTGTTGTGAAGTGTTGTGAATGTCTTGTGGATGGATGAAAGCAGAATGGATTATGTAAGGGATAATGTACAGCGAGCCAGTCATTGTTGTGAAATAAACCCCAAAGGGTTGGACCCCGACGTGAAGCCACATCACCCTGTCAGGGTTTCTTTCACAACAATGACCCGCTAGCTACATTTTCCTGCTTATTAAACGGTTACTTACTAAAGAAATCAATCATTTGACACAAAAACGGTCGCCAGGGTCCGACATCGGAACTGCACCCATAGCAACGGTCTGTTATACATAGCAACGGTCTGCTATAAAGAAATAACAGACCGTAGAACGCCGTGATTGACCAATCAGAATCGAGTATTCAACAAAGCCCTGTAATAAATTTCCATAATGTACTGTATATATAATTTGTTTCGCTAACATTCGATATTTACACAGCTAGTTAGCATTACGAAAATGAGTTAGCTAGGGCGTTAGTAAACGTTGGTTGCCAGACCTCGTGAGAGTGTGTTGCTGAGACAAAGAAAGGTCTCACACAGAGGTAACTTTCTCCTGATTTGTCTGAAAAATGCCATGTTAGTGTCAGAGTGTTCAGATATATAGCTTGAAACTACAAAACCTAAGGAATACATCGGTACCAACCATGTCATACTAGCTTGTCAAGAAGGAGGCTAAATAACACTCCAAATTTGTGCTAAATTTTGGTGAGGAAAAACAGTCATGGCCATTTCCAAAGGTGTCCCTTGACCTCTGACCTCAAGATATGTGAATGAAAATGGGTTCTACGGGTACCCACGAGTCTCCCCTTTACAGACATGCCCACTTTATGATAATCACATGCAGTTTGGGGCAATACATAGTCAGCACACTGACACACTGACAGCTGTTGTTGCCTGTTGGGCTGCAGTTTGCCATGTTATGATTTGAGCATAGTTTATATACTAAATGCAGTACCTGTGAGGGTTTCTGGACAATATTTGTCATTGTTTTGTGTTGTTAATTGACTTCCAGTAATAAATATATACATACATTTGCACAAAGCAGCATATTTGTCCACTCCCATGTTGATAAGAGTATTAAATACTTGACAAATCTCCCTTTAAGGTACATTTTGACCCACATGACAGGAAACTGACTCCTTTCTAAAGTGTCTCTGCTCATAGTGCCAATTGAGAGAACACATCAAGGCCACGTGAACAGTTGTTATTGACACAGAGTCAGTGGTTAGTGCTGCCACCTCAGTATAAAGGACTGTTTCTGTACACACTGTTTACTTTCTTTTACCAGTTTGTTCACACACAAGCAATGCGGAGCAGAGAATCCATTATACCTGTAGGTGTACATGTTATAAAGTAGATATGAAGTTTTGACACCTTTACTACTTCACAAGCGTCTGTAGTTTTCTCATATAGCGTGTTTTGCCATTGGCATGCTGTCAAAACATCAACTGACCTTTTGTTGAGTGCTACAGTAGTAGACACCCATTTAGCGTGGAATATGGACAGAGAACTCTCTATATAAAGAAACACACTGAGATACAGAAGCTAGAAAAGAACGGGGTCAGCACCTTGAAGTTCTGATGTTGGACAAGTTGCTGGTTCCAGAAGTAATTTTTATTTTTGTACATTTTCATAGAGTTGTCTTCCACAATGTTCCTCAACATAGAAACATGGGATTCTGCTGGATAATTTGACAGTATTGTAGGTGTCGGGTTATGGCCATCAGTTTTCAGTTGCGGTTCTGACAAGAAACATTTTTCCTGTCAATGCTACGATGTCTATCAGAGCTTGAAGGCTGGAACATGCTTCTCCGGGCTACGAACGTGGACAAACATGCATTTGTTTGGAGATGTTTGCATGGCGGCATCTTTTATACTGAAACATATTATGATTTTAATGTTTACGTTCACCTGCCGACAGGAGCTGTTGGATCAACCAATCAGATTGCTTGATGCTCAGATCCGACAACACATTGTTGAGGAGTGGATCTGGCCTGTTTCAGACCGTGGAGTGTCCGTGTTGCTGTTTCATAAATATAGGCGCAACTCGAACAGTTGCGCACTACATGATTGGTTGATTGGTGGTCCAATAAACCCAGCTTTAGCCAAGACATCTATGGAAAAGAAGCCAGAAAGACGCAATAAATTACAGTATAATGTACTTCTCTCATTTTCAGTTTCAGAGTTTTTTCATTTGCCTTTTTTTCTGAAAGTTATTCCGATGAATTTCTATTGTATTTCCATAACATTTGGAGACTTGCGAGAGAAGGATTTAATAAAGAATAGTCAAAGTCGGTGCTGCAGAGGTCAACATATCTTGACCTTTAATCCCGAGAATAGATCAAGCCCCAAAAACACAGGATCCTACAGTTTTGTTTTGTTTTATTATTTTGTTATATTAGTTGAAATTCTCATTACATCCCGATAGTAATCAATAAATCAAATGCTCTGACAAAACAAAAAGAAAGTCTGGTATCTGTGGCCGTCACAGGACTGTAATAAACCTATCGACCGGGCTACCTGCCTATCTGCCTGCATGCGCGCTCTCTGCTCGTGCGCTCATTGCGCATCATCGGAGTCTTCCACAAGCTTCCTGCTAGCTTGACAGCTGTGAGTACTAACAATAGTCATGTTCGCCGTTCACATCCATCATGTTTACATTCATAATGATGATTTGGGGGAAGTAGCTTTGGAGGGAGACCTGAAGCGACGGACTGTCAGTGTTACCGACTTGGCAACTTTCTCTCTAGATTAAGGAACTGTTGGAGCTGCTAGCTACTTTCGTTGGAAAACAGTTGCTGCTTGGTTTTTTCAGTTGGATCATTTTTTTAAATGTAGTGGACTCTTGCTAAGTTCTCAAGATCACCCACCCTGCTTTTAACTACTCCAAGTCCAAGCTGTGACAACCGCCGGGAGCCACAAAAGATATTATACAAATGTTTTCTCAAGTTAAGTAGTTCTCTCTAGTAGAGTGAGATGCTAACACTACTGCTCATCTGAAATAACTTCCGTGTAGTTACTCTATTGCCTTTCTGTGTGACTGGAGTCTTGTGCAGGTTCAGCTGTTTGCCCTTCACCCTGGCACAGCCTTCACCTCCCTGTGTCCCTGAACAAGAGTAAGCATGTAGAGGTCCTCCTCAGGCATGCTGATCGAGGTAAAAGGTGCATTTGATCTGGCCTTCGATGAATGTTGCCTTTTTCTGACTCTTAGTGGCTTTTTTTTTAATGGTTTGAATGTAGTGGGCTCAATTAGAGGCTCTTGTGTGTGTCCTCTTCATCACCTTCTCTAAGATTCACCCAGTTTCAACCTTTTCTCTTACCTCTCGACCTCTACTACTCTCCTTCTATCTACTGTACGCCGGCCACTCTTTCAACCTCTATCTTCCCTCCGCTGATGAGAGTTATTATCCTCTTACACCGTCCATCCCCTGCCCTCTCACTCCCTGACTTCCCCTTGTGCTCTTAGTGGCCTTTATAAACCTTCACCTCTATTCTCGTCTTCACTTTTCCTCTCTGCGATTTCCTCCTCTGCTTCCTATCTTTACATCTGTGTGTGTCTATTACCCTGTTACTGCTCTATCTGTCTATCTTTAATCCATCTTCCTCTGTTTCCTCCATCTTCCCTCTAATTGGGAGGCAGATGTTGACTCTGACTGACTAATGTTTTCGGCAGCGGATAGACCTCACCGGTGATCTCGAGTCACGTGAGCGAAATGGCCAACAATATGCGCGCCCGCCACAAGTTAAATTTTCAGCTCCAGCGATTTTGGCAGAAAAGCAATTAGGATTTGGAATTAGTGTTCAAATTAAAGAGGAATTAAGCAGGCTCGGAGATTAACCCTTTCAGGCATGGCCACCCCTCCTTGGATCTAAAAGCGCACCATCATCATATTATCGCCGAATCCTCCTCATTGAAATGAAAGGCGGCGGCGATGATATGTGAATCAACATGGTGTCCTCTCCCTCCCTACGGGACTGGAAAAGGTTGATTATATATTGACGCTGTCCTCGGTGGAATAGACGTAATTGTTTTTCTCCTCCCTGTCTTTCCTTGGACTCTTTTCTTTTCCTGGCTGGACAAAGTGACAAATCCTGCTTTGAAACTTAATGACGTTTGAAATAGAATTCGAGGCTACAATTATCCTGTCCATACAGGCTGTCACAGGAATGATGGTGCCATCTAGACCCAATTATGAGAATAGAGACACCTGTAACTGCTCAGAGCCACAGGGGACCTCCGAATCTGCCACCAGTACACTCCTGCTGAAGCAAAACTTTCTTCTGCCGCACATTAAAACATACAAGCTGTGTTTTTTGATGACTTACTCTGATTGCTTGGGATAAGGGCTGTCAATCGATTAGAATATTTGATCACAATTAATTGTATGATTGTCCATAGTTAATCGTGATTAATCACACATTTTTTTATCTGTTCAAAATGTACCTTAAAGGGAGATTTGTCAAGTATTTAATACTCTTATCAACATGGGAGTAGGCAAATGTGCTGCTTTATGCAAATATATGTATATTTTTACTATTGGAAATCAATTAACAACACAAAACAATGACAAATGACAGTGTGCTGACTTGACTATAACTTGCCCCAAACTGCATGTGATAATCATAAAGAGGGCATGTCTGTAAAGGAGAGACTCGTTTTCATTTTCATTCACATATCTTGAGGTCAGAGGTCAAGGGACCCCTTTGAAAATGGACATAGTATGACATGGTTGGTACCACGGGTTTTCTAGTTTCATATGATGTCAGTATCTTCACTCTAGCTTTAAAACGGAGCAGTTACAACCTAAAAATCGTTAATGTGTTAAAGAAATGCATTAGTTAGTATCACATTAACTTTGACAGCCCCACTTTTGATGTGATAATTGAACATTGTTGGTTTCGTGCCTGCTCAGCATGGCACCCACCACCCACCGTTATGCCCACTGAGGTAACCAGAGCGCTTATGCATCAGCTGCTGAGACACTTCTTGGTGCCCACTAACATGAAAACGGTGGTATGTTTTTAAATTTTTATCAAAATTACAACATGTAGGCGTTGTAATTACCACTCTCTTCCTTTTCTCTGTTTCCCTCGTCGGCTTTTTTTATACTTCAGCAGCTCCTATGTCCTTGTCTCCCTCCTTTTAAGTTTTTCTCTACTTACAGTGTCTTCTCATTCAAGCATGTTAGTGCTCCAGCCGTCTCTTCTCTCTCTGTTGTCCCCATCCTGCGAGCTGACAGGATTTTTTCCGTCTGCAGCAGCAGCAGCCTGTAAATAGCTGCCTGATGGAAAGTGACATTTTCACAGAACCCTGTGAGAGAGGCGAGGTGATCTCTCCTCTTTCCAGCACAAAGTGCTCCTAATTGCCCGGTCGCATTTGTGAGCCCAGCTGACAAACTCGTGCAAATCAATAATTCTGCTCGGGGAAGATGCGAGGACACGGGGGCCTCTCACCCTGATACGTGCTGTGAAGACATGCACATGCATACAGATGCACACATGTACCTGTGAGTAAACGCAGACATACGTACACTCTTCACCCACCCACCCACCCACACACACACACACACACTCCCTCCGCCTCGCCACTGCTGTGCTGTCTGCCCTCAATGGCAGTGTTTATCCGTGATTCTAAGACAAATAGGGAGAGAGCATCGGAGCATTAAGGGCGGCCACGGTGCCGCTGAAGGCTGAAATAATGGATGGTGGAAATGGAAGAAGACCCGGCGCTGCTCATTACTAAATGGACTCTGCAGAGGTGGAAACTTTGCCGCACTAGCTTTGCTATATACAGATGACAGACCAGCACAGCTTGAAATGGGGGCTTATTTAACAAATTTGTTTGTGTTTTTGTACTCTGCTCCGTAATAGCTCTCGCTCTAAAAGTTGAGAGAATGTCACAGCATTTCGTAAAGTCTGATTGACTTGTTCCTAGTTCATAAATGGTTTGTTTTCTTCTGAGTTTTCTCTGAGCCCTCTTCCTCCTCTTTGATATTTCCTACAAATTCTTAGACGGAGACCTTCATTATGCTATACGTGTTTTCAGAATGTATGCGTGCAAAGGACCTTGAAAAGCACATCTTTGTATTTTAATGAATGCCGCCCGCTGGGTTTTCCGTCTTGCTTTTTTCCCCAACGTGACCAACGTGCAGATGATGTGCGTCATCTACTTTTTCTACCTCACTCTGAGTCTACCTGGCTAACCAGCTTTCTCTCCACAGGCTCGTCTGTGATGCAGGTGACGGCGACCGACTCGGACGACTCCACCACGGCTAACGGCATGGTGCGCTACCGCATCCTCTCCCAGACCCCTCACAGCCCCATCCCCAACATGTTCACCATCAACAGCGAGACCGGAGACATTGTTACCGTGGCGGCCGGCCTGGACAGAGAGGTCAGTGTCAGCTGCATGCATTGTGTCCCTGCTACTCTCACCATTTAATCATTTTGCGTCTTATTTGTGTCCACCGGGCCATAAGAATCAATTCAGTGATGTCGATGATGTCATATTATGATTCTCTTGGCCCTCAACGGTTTGGTTGATAAATCCAGAGGTTAAAGTAGGCCAGATCAGATCAGAGCAGAGTTTTTAAAAAACTTTGAACCATAGTATGTAAGAAGTTGATGTAGTTGCCTTGACGTCATCCTTTAGATTGTGGGCTGCCGATTTGAAGACTCAAGTTTGTCATATTTGCCGTTGCCACCTTGTTTTTTTGCAACCAGAAGTGACACAAGAGGGTGGAGCTAAGTACAACCGAATGCTGAATAGGACATTTTTAGGTGACCAAAACGTTTCAATTAACTTTAATGAACTGAAAACACACTGAAAGGATTAAAGTTGTAAGACGAAAACACGGACAACTCTCAAACCGGACAACGCCGTGGTAGCGACCTGTCAATCACAAGGAAGCCACGCCCTAAAGCATCCCTGCTTTATGGTCTATTTGACTCTAAATGGGACCATAATTTACTAAATGAACATCATGCTGTATTGAAGAAGACTTGAAACTAGCAATTGAGACCATAAACTCATGTTTACAATGTTTACTGAGGTAATAAATCAAGTGAGAAGTAGGCTCATTTTCTCATAGACTTCTATACAATCAGACTTCTTGTTGCAACCAGAGGAGTCGCCCCCTGCTGGCTGTTAGAGAGAATGCAAGTTGACGGCACTTCTGCATTGGCTTCACTTTTCAGAACTGGGGGTTGCCCACTGATTTGAACAGAGCGAGGCAAGCTGTTTCCACGTTTCCACTCTTTACGCTAAGCTAAGCTAAGCTTAATTTATCCTGGCTTCAGCTTCATACTGAACGGACAGATATGAGGGTTGTATCAATCTCTCATCTAAGTCCCAACAAGAAAAATGAATAAGTATATTTGAACTATTTCTTTAACCACTCAGCCACCAGAATGCTCATAGTCACTCTATTTCTGACTGACTTGATTTAATCTGATGGCCAGCTACCGACCTGCTCCCCTTGGGCCACCCACTAAAGAAAGAACCATATTATTTCACACAGCATTCTTGCAGAGACAAAATCCCACATCATGTGCACTCTCACACATAACACAGCTGTGCAGTGCTTCACAGCAGCTTGTGTCTCCATGAAAACGGCAAATCAATCAAATGCGGGTTATACAGGTGAGTTACCATAATAGATGCTTTGCAAGTCTTGGTTTTAAAGGGATAGTTCGGGTGGTTTGAAGTGGGATTGTATGAAGTACTGTATCTATAGTCAGTGTGTTACCTACAATAGATGACGGTCGGTATGCCCCCAGTTTGGAGAAGCAGACAGGAGTACCGGCACGGGATCAATATCAATCAATATCAGTTTAAGTGTACGCTATATTTAGAATATTTTCAGCACTTTATCTTGCCGTCACGCAGCCCTTTACGACGGGGAACTGAAATTAAATTGAAACTTATCTATGCTTTCTTCAAAGTTACCAGACTCTGTTTGTAACGACATTGTAGATAAGTTTCACTTTCAGTTCTCCGTCTGAAAATATACTAAATATAGCGTACACTTAAATTGATATTGATTTTTTTTTTTTTTAGATGAGCCTTTCTTTTAGGTGGCTAAAATAATTTTTTGCTACCGACCCCGTCCACAGCAGTACATTGCTTTGCTCCCGTGCCCGTCGTCTAATGTAGGTAATACACTGACTATGGATAAATACCTCCTACAACCCCACTTCAAAACACCCAAACTATCCCTTTAATGTGTTCATCTGGTCTGCCCACTTTGGCCATCGTTTAAAGGCAAAATATGCTATTTCCTGCAAAAACAACATCTAGACTGGTACAAACATAATCCCTCTGAATCATCACTTATGCCCCACTAAAAGTGTGTGGTGGTGTCTGTATCTGCAGAGACTCAGTCCTCTGCCTGTTTTTTCTCTTTTCATCCTATTTTGCTGTGTTTGGGACATTTCTGGGCTTCAGCAATAACGTTTAATTTCTCTGATTCGCCGCTTTGTATCTAACGCCACTCCCTCTCTTCATTCACTCTATAGCTCCCTCGACCATCACTGAGCTGACCACTGGCTCATTGAGCTGTGGAGGAGGGGGGCAACTTTGAATTCTGTGTGTTTACAAACCAACAAATGAAACATATTATACCTTTAACCCCCAAATACCTGGAGTTAATTACAATTCCCCAAATAAATCCTTAATTTCCCTAAATATTTGTCAGATAATGAACTGAAAATCGTATAAATAAAGGTCTTTTTTTCCACCATCCGTTTACCATCAGCTTGCTTTTTCCGGATGCATAATGCTATGAAATAGCGACCTGCTAATTCCAGGGCTTCCTGCCTCACAAATCCCAATTTCATCCCTGGATGTAACTAAACCGTAAAAAAAAAAAATCAGGATCACTTTCAGCAGCATTGTCGCTTTCAAAAATGTCAAATAAACCAAACCAAGCACAAAATGAATTCATTCGTTCCAGTCATTTTGTTATTGTGTAGAAATATAAATGACAGGCTAATATGTAATGTTTTTCTCCGTGCGTAGAGCAGGGCGGATATAATGGCCACGCAAATCCAGCGGCGCTCTGCTGACGAGGTCGCGGGAGCTCTCTCTTCATCGCCGTTTTTTCTCTCATCCACTGATGGTGTGTGTGACCGTTGCTTTCTGCAGCACCACCACACACATCCTATCTGCTCCATCTTCCATCTTATTCTACTAATGAGGAAGGTCACGCAGGGTCGACTTTTGTTTATCCCAGGATGCATCAGGTGACTGTTGGCAGTAGTGTTTCATGGTTGTTCATCCTGCAGCCTTTCTCTCTCACACACAAACCTTCTCTTATCTCTCTGTGGTGCAAGATTAAAAAAAAATACAACTGGCAGAACCAAGGAAACGTTGAAATTCATATGCCGTTATTATGAGGATAATCTCATCCTCATAACTTAGTTGGCTGATTTTACTACCAACATTAAGGCCCCGTTGAGTGTGTCTCATAATGTTTATATTCTGAGAAGTCCCGCTGGCCCCTCTCGGCACTAAACCCGGCCAGGCAACACTTTGGAAATTAAAACTGGATTTTACCAACAGTAAGGCGAGCGTATTTGGAAAATAATTACGGTTAAAATCTCAAGAACAAAACCAGGTTTTGATGACAGAAGGCTACAATACATCAATGCTCCTTCCTTATTCTTTTTTTTTTTACGGAGCTGGCATTGCATGATAGCTTCATACATTTGTGGGACAATATAAATGGGTCTAGAGAGTGTGAGCCAGCTCTGTGTCCCTGTTTCCAGCTTGGCCCAGGCGGCAGCGGTAGCAGCTGATGTGAGTGAGAGAAAGCTCATTAATCTGGACACATCAAGCCAGGCTCGGTCCCACCTGCCTCTGATCCTCCCACTAAAACTGGGACACACCTGGGAGTTCACCCACCTGCTGTCAAGGTCATCAACACAAACACACAAACACGCTCAGACACATGGGCACGTGTTCGCATACACCACTCCCATGCAGCCCTGTTTGTTGTTTGGCTGCGGTGAGGCTCACACAGACTGAGGAGGCAGATATGATGAAGGTGTCAAACTGGATCCAAAGCAACCAGAGTGCTGTATACACACGCGTAGGGCTGTGTATTGGCAAGAATCTGGCGATACGATACGTATCATAATACAGGGGTTACAATTCAATATATTGCAATATACTGCGACAATGTAAGCAAGGCGATATACTGTGAATTAAGAAAAGTATTTTTTTCATGCAATCATAACAGTGCGGGCTGCATTTGCATTTATCATAGTCCCTGTAGTAAACAAAAATCATTACGTCTGAATGATTTTGAAAAAATATCTAATTGCGATTATTTTGACTGATGTTGCAATTGCAATATAATTTGCGATATTAAAGGGTTTGATCATTTTTACATCATCATTCTCATTTTCGCTGGAAAAACATATTAAAATGATTTTCCTTTATTTAACCAGGTGGTCCCTTGAGATTAAAATATATTTTTCGAGGGAGACCTGGATCATGGTGTGATTTTATTTGGGGATCTGTACGAAACAATGTTTTCTTTAGTCTGTAGAATATGATGTGTAGGCCAGGACATCTCTGCAGCGCGACAATATTTAATTTAATTTCAGCTTTAAAGGTACAGTGTGTAGGATTTGGCAACATCTAGTGGTGTGGTTGCAGATTGCAATCAACTGAGTACCCCTCCGCTCACTCCTCCCTTTCCAAGACTGCAGTAAGGTGAGCCCTCGAGTGCAAAACTGTGGTAACGCCGTTCACCTCTCTCAGAGGTCATCCTCACCATAATAACACTACTTTAGGAGCAACGGAAGTCAGACGGCGGCTGGCGGTACCACGGTTTTGCACTCTGCAGCTCACATTACCGCAGTTTCACAAGTGAGTCAGAGAACTACGGTGGCCTTTAGGTAACGTAAAAACGTGAAAGGCTCTCTCTAGATCCAGTGTTTGGTTTATTCATTCCGGTCTACTGTAGAAACATGGTGGAGCAACATGGCGGACGCCGTGTAGAGGACCCGCTCCCTATGTAGATATGAAGGGTTCATTCTAAGCTAACGGAAAAACAATGATTCTTAGTTTCAAGTGATTATACACTTATTAAAACATAGTTATGAATATCATATTCCATTTCTGCTAATAGAGCCCCCAAATTGTTGCACACTGTCCCTTTAACTAATATTGCACTTCGGCCATATTGCATTCAATAAAATTTTGATTAGTTGTGCAGCCCTAAAAATCATTGCACTATTTGAGACGGCGCATATCTTTCAAATGAAACAAAATATTGACTGAGTGAATCTATGCATGTAAACTATTAATTAAAAATCAATGCAGTGTTTTTGAGAACCGCTACAGTATCACAAAACATAATATATACTTGATATTTTCGCCTACACATACCCCCACACATGCTGCTACACAAAAAACATGAATATTCATACTCTCTGTTTGGACACTGAACACCCCATAAACACCTTTGCAGCACATACTTTATATTCTCCTTCTCTTTCTCTCCCACTTTAGCTCAACCTCGTGTGTCTAATTAGAATATTCATGTGCTAATTAAGGGGTGAAGCTGGTTCTCTCGTGTTGAGGAGACCAGGGGGTACATGGAGGCTAGCCTGGTATCACTTACCTCTGACACCGCTGAATACCAATTATTCTCCCTCACTCACTCACCGCCTGCAACCCCCTCTCCTCCCCTGACCTCACATGCTTCCACTGTGTTACTGCCCACAAGCTAACAAGATGGGCTAAGGCGTATACATGTGTTTGACTCTATACATACATATACTAGTATAATATAGCTATATGTAAGTGGGTGTGGATTTATGTTTTGTATTTATATTGTACTGCATTTAAAAGGTTGGGGGGTGGAATTAAGATTGCAGTAGGTTAAGGTTTAAGTTAGTTTTGTGTATGTTTATTTGTACAGTGTATATGATGTACTGAAAATAGACTCGTCTGTCAGTCCACTGTGGAAGAACCACATTTCTAATGAAGTATGGTGCAGCAGGTAGCAGAGCGGGAGATGTCAGGGTGCCACAGCTGGCTTGGATGTTCTCCCTTTGTGCCCTCTCTCCATGGCTCCGGTTCCACTGGCAGGCAGCGCTGTTGTCTTTCATTACCCCAGGCTGTCTCAATCTCCCATGAGCCCTGGATTGGAAACGGGCTGGCGTGGCATGGTGTGGCGTGGCCCGGCGCCAGGCTGTCCACCAGGCTGGTGCCAGCTCTACGTTGGACTGTCTCGCTGACGATTAGGACATCGCCTGGACTGCCTCAAGGACATGAGTGCTCACAGCCTGGCTCTATTAGGATCTGCAGAGTCCCGACTGAATGCGGGCTGAGCGCAGGCATCCTAAACGGGTCTGAGGCTTTATTGTCTCAGAGACCCTGAGTTCTGTTAACTCGCCGCGTAGCACCAAAAGCTCCGGGAGCCAGACAAGCAATTGGAGGATTGTGAGCAGGTTGCTGAATGAGGAATATTGATGTGTGTAGGTGGATGTGAACTGCTTGTAGCAGACATTCAATCAAGAAAATATCCACTCAATATCCACCTTATTATGTGCACCTTGCTCGTATTGAATTGGATTGAATTGTTTCGTCTTCAGAAAAACCTGAATTGTTGCACTTAAACCCCTCTAGTTTAAATCTATGTTTTATCTGTCCTCTCTTGTAGATAATGCTTCTCTATTTTGGTCTAAGTCGGGTATTCATCTTCAAGAGCTCTCGGATAAATATTCACTACCAAAGCAACCTTTTCTACGAGTCCATTCTTTTGTCTGTTCTGTGGGTTTCCAGCTTTTCACATGGATAATCCCCCGATGACTTTTAGACACCAGCCTATTCTTGAAAGGACTTAATCTTATTTGTTTACAATAGAATTCCCTTAACACGTCCACAAATGTTGGACCCCATAAGGACCCTGTGGGAGGATGATCTAGGAGAGGAAATACCAAATGACCTATGGTTAGATATTTTCCATTGTATCAGCCCAAGACATTCCCTTATACATTACAAAAGCCTGCAGTGTATTCCAATCTAAACTCTATAACAATGTTTTCCTTTACATATGATCAATGTTAGTGTTTCCCTGCAGAGCTTATACACATATGTTGTCTATGTCATCCTACAGTAACTGCTGGACAGAACATTTTAACACTATATTAGATATTACTGGAGAAGCGGTTCTGCCAAATCCGTTTACAGCTTCATTTGGGATCTCTCCCATTCCCTCTCTTTCTATACCTACACGACATGTAGTCTATTTTGTTTAGCAAGATGATTGATGTTGATTAACTGGAAGTTCAAATACCCCCCTTTCATTCTAATTGGATTAAATACACTCTTTACGTACTTAAATTGGAAAAAGTTACTGTAGACTCACACCAAAAGGTTAATCCAATATGTTTTGGAAGGTGTGGCTGCTCCCTTTTTTGAAGATTACTTTTAGAGCTTTTTATTGCCCCTATTAGAGCAGCTGGAGAATGATAGGAAAGGGGAGAGAGAGAGAGGGGACGATGCGCAGCAAAGGGCCGCGAGTCGGAATCAAAACCGGGCCGCTGCCAAGGACTCCGCCTACATGGGGCTCTACTGGGTGAGCTAGAGGTCACCCCGTTGCTCCACTTTTTTAGCCATGTTAGCAGCACTTCACCCCCTTCACAGTGTGTTTTCAGTCCAGTAGAGTTAATTATAACCTTTTGGTCACCTAAAAATGTCTTATTCAGCGTTCGGTTGTACTGAGGTCCACCCTCTAGGGTCACTTTTGGTTGCAAAAAAACAAGATTGTGATGGCCAAAAATGCCGAACTCAAGGCTTTAAAACGGCAGTCCACAAACTTACACGGTGATTACATCCACTTCTTATATACAGTCTATGGTTTCAATATGTCAGAAGGGTTAACTTTCCACATAACCCATATTAGGAGATTTACAGGCCCTCTTTCTTCTCTCTAAGATGTCATTCGAGTGACTGTACAATCTGACATTTCATTCTTTCAGTTGGAACCAGCAAGTCTGGCAACATCATGTCCATCATGCTCATATTTTCTCAATCATGTCCTGTCCATTGTATCGTAATGCTCAGTTGGACAATGAACTAAACTTCTTGCCCAGTCTGCGTGCTTTATTCTAGCAGCTTTATTCATATGTGACTCACTGCCTTTATTTATCCAGCGTGTGACTCCGAGCCGTTTGCGTAAATGTGGAGGCGTATAGCTAATCAAGTGGATTCTGAGTTTATATCTCCGATTCATAGTACCTACGTATCTGAGTGACTGTCTCTACAATGGGATTCAGAGAAAAGCTTTCAGAGAGCGGTGTGACGGCTTGTGTTCTCTTCAAAACCAGCATTGAGCTGTTTGTGTCCTCAAACCAACCTGAGACACATCCCTGGGAGGGATGAAGATGGAGACAAAAACAGACTTCTCTGCATATCTTTGGTACAAACTGGGAAAAGATGTGGAAATAGAAAAATAATTGTGTAGACGTGAACCATCTTTACAGTTTTTCCACTCTGTACGTGTAACTGAACTGGATGAAAATCTGATGAAATGGAGTCGAATAGCGTCAAATCAGATTAAATTTAATTGAAGTGATCTGAGCTGAGCTGAACTGAGACTGTAGTGGAGGTCACTGCCACCGAGGGTCACTGAGGTAGAGAGAGAGTGGAGTCAGAAGAAGGAAGAAGGGAGCTGGTCTCTACAGTTTTAGCCACAAGCGCTGGCCCGTTTGAGACAGATTGTAAGTGACAAGCTAATGACTGTGGCTAGTAGGAGCCTGGCAGGCCGGAACTCAATCCACAAACGACACAAGTAAGAGCAAGTCTCTCCCTCTTTGAGTGGGCACGCCAAGCGAAAATGCAGCTCAGGTATAATTAATTCACCACTGTACGTGTTTCGGCAAAAAAAACACTCCTCTCCATTATCTTGTTCGACATCGCCTTACGTGTTCAGACCATTATTTCCCCCACTTTGTTCTTGCTAACAAAGTCTCACTGGAGAACAAGTCCATTTGCTTACCAGCCAGGTTTTTTTCCCACCTGCCCTGTCTGCTGCTCGGCTTCACTCGTCGAGGAAAGCTAACGTTGATAGCCTGAAGCCATTTCTTTCTCCAGTCTGCTGGATGGTAAACGACCTAATTTGGTCTGTGCGAGAAAAAAAAAAAGGGGATTGTGTTTTATTGGTGGTGGAGCTCTGTGTACAGGTGTTTCTGTGGCCTCTGATGGTTTTCAGCTTTCTCAGATTAAGTCCGGGAGGCTCAAGGCCCGTGGGGGGGAGGGGGGGGTAGTCTGGGCTGTTGCTGTTGGTCCTGATACAAGGGGCTTTACTTCCTGCCAGCGCTGGACTCTAATCTAACAGAGAGATTTTCTGTTCAGCACTTCTGTAGGACTCATTAGAGAGCCCTTTACTGGCTTGTTCGGGCAGCCACTTTTGGACAGCGGAGTGCGCTTGGCTCTGCTGTGTGTGTTCGCCGTGCTTGTGCACGTGTATGCCCGGTGCAGGAGTCCCACCTGTTCGGGCGGCAGCGGTTCATGTGTATGTGTGCACTAGAAGGGCCATAAACTCACTCTCAGATGAGTGATATAACCCTGCAGGATGGGACACATCAGCCACATCTCATACTGTGTGAGAGCTCCACCTGCTGGCTCAGCGCCACTCATTTCTCTTCACCTGACCAAAGAAAAAAAAAGGCGTCCATCAAAGCTGGAGCCTATTAGCCTTCCAAAGCCATCTGGTGCTATTTCTAGATTGATGTATGTGACGGGATCTAAATGAGCCTGCAGAGAGTCACATTCATTGGAGGCTCTATTTACTGAAGCGCTCTATGAGGGGAGATGGTATTGATATTTCATTATGAGTCTAATAAAGGGCAGCCAGTATTGAGTTTTCATTAATAGGGCTGGTTTGGTGCAGATTAACATGTCTGCGCCGCTCATAATGACTTGGAGAGATGCTAAACGACTCCAGCTGGGTGTTTTAACTGGCCTCAATGGTTTGACTGATCCAACAATCAGCTGCATCCTTCCCGAATGGGAAAAGCGAGAAAGGAGATATAGAGATACGCGGAGAGACAGACAGACAGATAGAGAACAGACAGGCGGAGAACACTGAGCGATCAGAAAGATAGCGAGAGATCAAAAGAAGCACAAATGTGAGTTAACAAAGAGAGCAGAATAAACCAGATGAGAAGAAAAAAAAAATCAAAGAAGAAAAAAGCAAAGAAGAAGAAGCCATCTGAGCAGGAGGCAATAACTCCCCCATCTATATATACAAGACCTTTGCCTGGGTTGCTTCCTCCAGGCAGTCCCTGACATCAGTGCCACTGGCTGTCAAGTCGTTAGAAAAGCGCAACCCACCGGGTGAATACGACGTAACTAGCCTAGTCGCAACAAACGGACATTAGGTCATCGATCGGACACATTGTGGATGCTTAACAAAGCAGCAGGCCCCCGTGTGCCGAACGCTGGCCTGTCCTTGACGTCCAGTCCGGCTCCCTGTCTTTGCTGTGACACAATGGAGGTTTGAGCCAAATGGATTAATAGGATGAGAAAGAGGCCACAAAGCAGTGAGGCTTATACTGTCATGATGGAAACACAGAGAGAGAGAGTGTCTTCTCTCCAGTGGTGAGTCTGGGGGCCGACTGAACTTTCAGCACCATGGACAGCACAACGATGCTGGACTGTGGACGTCTCTCTGCCTCTGTGTTTTGTGTCTAAACAAAGCCTAGTGCTTGATGGTGTCTCTCGTCATGGCTGGCGCTGTAATATTGCAGCACACTCTGGGGCGACTCCCCCTCACTATAACTGGACTAAATAAGGCCCATTCACCTCCCGGTATTATCTGCTGCACTGTGGCGCATCTTAAAGTGGCGGCGCCTCCATTAAAATGAGTGATGATCCTGGTCAGTTCCCACAGCGGAAAGCCAAGACTTTTAGGCAATAATGGATGAGCCACATCAGTGCTCCCTCCCTGCTACTTTGTGTGTGTCTGCTCATGTGTGTGTGTGTGTGTGTGTGTGTGTGTGTGTGTGTGTGTGTGTGTGTGTGTGTCTGTTCATGTGTGTGTGTCTGTGTCTGTGCTGTTTATCTGCTATTTAGAAAATAAGGTTTCTAAGTAACAGACTCTAGTTGTTCCAGTAAGTGATTATAAAGAAGGAAAGATGTGTTGATGCATTCACTTATTCATTCATTCATAGGCCTCGTCAGTGGTGTAGTGGTTGTCGATAAGGTGGGTGTACTACTAGGTAGAGATGGATAGGTTGCAGAGGAAGAAGTGGGAATACGCTCCTATATATTCCAATGGCATTTTGGCTGATAAACCGCCAGAAAAAGAGGTAGTTTTTACTCTGTATACCCGCATATAACATCCACTACACTACACTACACCACTGGGCCTCATGCAGCAACATGCGCTTAAATTTCTCATAATTTTCTGTTAAGAGAAACAACAAGAGAAGTCAACTCCAGATGCATCAAACGTTATTAACCATCCAGATCTGCTATTGACCAGGTGTGCTGGATGATGAATCCCACTTGATCATAAATTGGAGGCGTGTGGTTGATTGTTTATTATTAGTATAGGTAACGCCCCTGAAACACTATATAAGGGTAGATGTTGCTGGCACATGCCCAAGAATTGGAGAGATGTCACCAAAAAAAGGCTGTAAGAAGAAGAACTTCATCAGTAGTGAAATTGAGCTACTTTTAAATAAAGTAAATTCTCTTCTCTGATTGAAAGGAAAGTCAAAAACAAAGGGCAGTATGTACGCCATTCAGAAGCTGAACACACATCATATCGTCCAACAGTTTTTATAGTGGGATCAATGGACCAATAGTATTTCTTTAGCCCACACATTTAATAATCCAATCATTTTAATTATTCTAAAACATAATAATCTAAATTTGATTATATGATATTAATGCTTTTTTCTTTCCTTGTGTTGGACAAACAATTTGTGGACTATCTTGGTCAGAGTGCTCGTAAAAGGTTATTTTATCTAAGCGAAGAGCAAAAATAAGAACAAATTGTGGATACCAACAGAAATAAGAGGAAATGTGTTTTTATATTGCTTCCTGCATGAAGCCCACTATGTCATTGTTACATGGCAAAAATGTGTTTTTGCTGATTGAGTCCTGTGTCCAGGTTTGTTGCAGTATTTGATAAACCAATCCCTGAGTGTGTTTTCTGCTTCTTTTTTACAGAAAGTGTCCCAGTACACCATCATCGTCCAGGCCACTGACATGGAGGGCAACCTGAACTTTGGCTTGTCCAACACGGCCACGGCCCTCATCAGCATCACCGACATCAACGACAATCCCCCAGAGCTGACAGTCAGAACGGTGAGTCCTGAACTTTGTTTCTCCTCGTCAAGATCAGCAGCCTCCTCCTGGTTCACTCATTTGGTGGCTGTCATGACCATTTATTTAACAGCTCCTTATTAAACATTAGAGAGTGGCTGTATTTTCATCAACTTGTTGTGTGCTATAAATATATTATTTTAAGATATTTTGGGGCAACACGTTCTCACTCCCAACTCGTCAAAAACGCCGTTTGGTCAGTGCCCCTCGTCATCAGAGACTGACGCACGGGGTACCCCTCTTGTGTTACTTTTGGACAGACCAGGGACGGCGTGTCAATATATGCTGGTTACATGCATCGTGTCCTTTCAAAATAAACTTTTTATAAACCTTTTTCACAGGAAGTTAGGTTTAGGCAACACAATACTTAATTAAGGTTAGGAAACGGTCGTGGTTGACGTTAACTTCGCAGACTAGCGACTCACGTAACTCGTAGGACTGGCGATACTTGCGAGTCACGTGATTCTCATGCTATTACTACTACGTTACATGCTCCGACCGTCGAATTCAACACCGTGGGTGTTTTTATTTAGGTGGGTTAGTTGAAAGCCGGGTTCGTCACATATTGTTGCTAAAGGGTGCCTCCATGCGTTTGTTTCCAATGGCGCTGCCCAATCACTGGTATTTGATGAGTTGGGAGTGAGACCGGGTTGTTGGAGGAAGATATTGCAGGGTTTTTTTTCATGTCAAGGGGTTAGAATGAAATATAAGATTCAGCCACCCTCCCCACTCCTATCATTTTCATACAGTCATGAGGAATATAATGCCTATATACCAAAACAGGGAGGTCAGAGGTCAGACTCCAACAGTTTCACCACAGGGCTTGACCCTATGTCTGTCATTTTAACAATTTCTTATTTAGTCGCTATGACACCCTGTCCCAGAGAGACACATGAGCACATGAGGGTGTATTATTCTTAGACAGAACCGGTCCCACAGGCCTCCCTGCTCTCAGATATTATTAGAAAATACATTATTATCTGGTCCCTGTCAAAGACAACAATCACGCAACGGTAGCTCCACTGAAATATGTTTTCAGGGAACATTGAGATGAATGAAATGCAAATACAACAGCTGACAAAAGATGTAGGATAAGGACAGGTATAATAAGAATACAAAGCAACACGGTGACAGATAAAGAAACACTGTGAGAGAACAACATATGGAGAGACAGAAAGAAAAAGGAGCTGCGACTGAAAGTGCGATCAGTTTTGGTGATGGGAGGTGTTCTCCTCCCTCCTCTCCTCGCTGTGTTTTCTCTGCCAGCGGGGCCTCTGGTGGCCACGGTTTGTCTGCAGGCATCTGGCCCTGGTCCCTGATACCTTCATTGGGCTGACAGGAAGCCACGCTGGCCCACTTTTCTACAGCAGCAGCGTGTGTGGCTCATTTTAGAGAGCGAGGGTTGCTATATGAAAGGTTATTGATGAGGAAAGTGAAAGCAACTGAAAGCAGACGCTCTTTGCCCCACATATAGCTTTAATTCTCAGAACAGAAATCAAACGCTGACCGCATTCTGACAGACCTACAGGATTGTAGCGGCTCCTTATGCGAGCGCTCGGACTTCTGAGATCCCAGAGAGAGACAGATGCTGTCTGCAGCCGAGCTCAGAGGCAGAGCGAGCAGTGTGTCAGCGTCACACACTGTGATCCCTGTCTCCTCCGCGGGGCCGTCGTCAGCGTGCGTGCCAGTACAGTTCCAGCCGCATGCTCTGATAAGAGCTCCCCAGCTGTCAGGGGTAGAGCTCGCCGAACAAGGCTGCCGCCCCGCTCAGAACTGCTCGGTCCCCGTCTGTGGTGCTGGCGCCGTCACCGCTCTTCACTGGGGGGTGGGGACTCTGGACCACAGTCCTCCCTCTAGCCAGAAAATGGACATGCTGCGCTTCAATAGACACAGAAAACAAACATTGTCCTTGACATATACAGTGCACATTGATGTACGCTCCCACACGGTGTGATAAATGTTTGTCCTCTCTTCAGGGCTGCGGTACTTTCCCTGCAACCCTCCTTAGCAAATGACTGTAGATTGTCAGTAAAGGAGCAGTTGATTCTGGTGTGTGACTCAAAAGGTAATGAATAGAAAGGAATAAAAAAAAATGTGTTTCTTGCCATATGTCCTTCACTTCAGACGCACGCTCTCGCATGAACATCCAAAGAAATTGTTCTCCACCAGATGCCATTTCCGCTGCTTTGTCAATCTCTACTTTTTGTTTTTTCCTTCCCACACAAACATCCAGACTTGGAGCAGTTCAGTAATTATTTGTGCATGACAGACGCGAGAAGAATTCATTGCTCTCTACGGGAGGCATAGAGAAAACATAAGCACGCTAATTAAGTGAAATTGCTTGCGGGGGCGTAAACCGAGCTGATATATAGCATCTAATTTGAAAAAAAAAAAACGAAGTCAAATGTTTTATTCATTTCGCCACATGGGCCTGGACGCGTAGTGGTAGCGCTATGTTTGTCATTATGGGATAAACAAAAAAAGCAATGGTACTTGCCACAATCTATCTAATCAAAGTATCTAATCAAGTGTATCACACCCAACTAATGTGCACCCGGTGGTTTGTCATTCATGGAACAATGACGGAGAGCCGGAGAGTTCCCTGGAAGACTTGTGGGGTTGAAAGCTTGAACTCTCCGACACACAGGTGTACAGATCTGAATAGAGAGCTGCTATTTGTGATTCACCTGTAGAGCTGCAGCACCTAAATAGCTGAAAGAGTCGGAGTGCTGAGATTATTCACCATGCTTTCCCCCAGCTTCCCACTGCTTGACTTTGATTTGTGTTAAAAAAAACGGAGCAGACTGCCAGGAAAAGCAGCTGGATATGTCTGTATAGCATGAAAAATGAGAATGAGGGTAGACGCTTGTTGCCAGTAGCTATATCTTTATTGCTCTATAGAGGAGACATAACAGCCGTCTTAAGTGGACCGATGGCGGTCTGATAATACTAGGAGTCTGTTTTGGGACATTTATTCGTACATAATGCTGTCATTACCATTTGGATTTTGTTTTCAGCACCCCATGAAGGAAAAGAAGAGCTCATTCTGTAGCTCCGCTGTCTAAAAGTGGAGCATTTGCTGAGTCAGTTTTTCAGTGAAACTGGTAGTAGATTTCCCCTGCTGGGCCGTGCACCTTGATGCAGATTTATTTTCTAAAATGCTGTGGGGTCTGTGCAGCTCTGTAGCCACACTGATTTCCCCCCGGCTGGGCTGCAGCTCGAGCGTCTGAAGGCTGGTCGTGTTTATAGACAGTTTAAAATATGAAAAGCAATCATTAGAAATGATCAGGCATTAGTGACCCTGTGTTGGATGGCTTCTGCGTGGTGCTGGCCTTCACACATTTGAGATCTATCGGCATGTCGGGCGCTTCATAAAATAAGACCCTGGCATAATTTGCCAACGATGATGATGATTACGCTTTAAATGGTGAAGTTATAAAAGTAATTTTCTCCTCAGGGTCAACAAATGTTGGCCTAAAGTGTTCCTACCTCACTCCCTGCGTTTGAGCTCTTTAAAGAACTTTTGAAAGACGAAAAACAAATTATTTCTTTTACAAATTAATAACTGGATTCATCAGCAAAAAAATGCATAAGCACCCTCGCTCAATTCTGTCCACTGAGGGGTTTCACAGCCACAGTTTAACTTGCTCTGGTATGACATGGGGCGGGTAATGTTATCCAACTTTAGATAGATATTGCTGTGCAACTGACTTTAATGAGTCTGGCCACTAACGTTAGGACTAGTATGTACTCGTGTTACTATTACTCTATGTTTTTAGAGGTATTCAGAAAGTGGCTCTACTGAATCTCTCGGCTGTCCTCAACCAAAGAAATTCTTAGTCGACTAATACTCATGCGATCTTGTCGACTTATCGATTAGTTGATTTATTCGACAGATCTGTAAAACTGAGTTTCTCCACAAAGAATCACACAAAATCACCACTTTAAATCTTGTGTTTACTAAAGATGTGCTCGTAAGTTTCTTAGAAATAAGAAAAAAGCATTAAAAAAAACACACTAAGTGACTAAAGAAATCCCTATGAATCACCATAATCACTGACCGAATCAGGAGCTCACTGGTGACTGAAAGTACGGTTGTCAGCTCAGCTGTGATGCACAGCATGTTACTTCCTGGTTAAAAGCTTATTAAAAGACCAAGAAAACCACAGAGACAATCACAATGTGATTATTGTCTCAGAGAATCGGCTGCTGAGCCATTAACCTTATAAACAGTGCTTTTATATGCTGGTTTTGTTCTGAGCTGAACGTATTAGCTGGAACTAGAAACAGCCTGACCGTACCATGACACTACAGAGATGAGCGTCGCCGTATGAACGGTGATGCATTCACTTACCGCCGTATGTTCTGAAGTGCATTTAAACAGTGATGCTATCGCTTAGCTAGAAAAAGTGATAATGTACTCTGTGGCTGTGTCTGAAATCATTCACTTATTCACTTCTCCCTACTGACTATATAGAGGACTACATAGAGTGCTACAGGAATGAGTCCTTAAACCCGGAAATGAGTCCGCATTTTAGCGCTTCCGGTTCCCTCGTCTGGAAGTCAATGGGTTTTTAGTTGGATGCCTGAAATAAGGTCTGTGGTTAACACGAGCTGAAGAGATTTTAACGTTTTGTTCTACGACATGAAAAACATAAATAAATAATAAAATACCCCACTTGTGAATTTTGAAGCTTTTTGTGTCTTAAAAAAGGCAGTAGCTAACAAGTGGCTAAATGAGACTACTAAACGTCATCACGCCGACTCGTCTGCCTTCACAGCCTCGTTGAGTATACTCGCGGTCATGCGACCGTGGCGTAGTTCCTTTATAGCCTAACGTTAGCTTTTTACCTGGTGATTGCATTTACGCTTCAAAAATCATAACAGTGGTGTTAATTTGTGGAGATTATCTTGCTGAACAAAACATGTAAGTATCATAAACGTGTGTTTGCCACTGAGCTTATTTTCTGCAATAATCCAAAACCCAATGGAACAATCCCATTGGCTTTTTGTCAAGGGAACCAGGGCGATGCTAACTTCCTGGTTGGCCTACAGAAATACATCATCCCTGGAGCACTCTATATACAGTAGTACCTGGTTAGTGACCATTGTTTTTCACAGGATACTTTGAGTCCACTATATAGGGTATAATTATTATCACTATACATTCGGACAGCACTGCAAAATGGCAAACTCACTATAGAGTGAGTGACACAGCCAGACAACGAATCTGTAAACCGAACTGAACAAAACAATTTGAATCTGCAGAGTGATTTCTGCCTCTATATGCTTTCACCTTTATCCCTGAACTGTCATTTGTGGCCGCGGCGCTGTCACCTAATGTTGCTGAACACACTGTTCCTAACATTTCCTCCAATAAAGTTCTCCTTGTTGAATGTTTAAATAGGCGAAGCACATAAACGTTTTATATATAGAACCCTATGTAATACTGACTAAAGCTTTTGTGAAAGAGCAACTCAAACTAAAGTTTAATGAATCTTTTTATTTTGTGTCATTTGAATTTTATATTCGCTGGCAAAAGTCGGCCGAGGTTTAATGATTACCTACGAGTGAATCTCATTCGCCTCGCTCCTTTTCCCCTCCTTCTCCTTTGTAACTACAAAATCCTCCAGAAACTGCAAGTCTGTGTCTCTAGTGGCTTATCAATGGCTCCACATTGCCTTTTAGTGAGAGTGGCCATTTTGGAAGCGTGCTCCCCTACAGTCAGCAGCTTCATTGTGTACAACGCCTCTCTCTCTGAGAGAGCATATTCCATTTGGCCGTCTGACAGCGCAACCAAACAAGCTTGGAAGGTTTGTGGTGGTGTTTGTTGCTAAAGCCCGGGGTGAAAATGAAATGGAGGAGCCCACACACAAGAGACTGAGAGTGCATATTTAATTTGTTCTGTGCTTATCAGCGTGGTCGTACTGCAGGGGATAGGAGGGAGGAGGAAGAGGAAGAAGAGAGGAATCGGGGCGGTTTGGACGCTACTTCAATCCCACGATGATGAAGCCATTAAAGTGAACAGCAGCTGGCAGACACACCCCATAAACAAGTTAACGCTTCACAAGAGGAAACACGGATTATCGTCCGACAATGAGAGCTTTTAGTGTGTGTGTGTGTGTGTGTGTGTGTGTGTGTGTGTGTGTGTGTGTGTGTGTGTGTGTGTGTGTGTGTGTGTGTGTGTGTACGTAGGTACGTGTCTACCTCCGAGTGCCCCTCCCTCTGTAGCCTGATAAATCCCTATAGAGAAAGACATGGATCCTATTGCTCTGTAAATTCCTCTTCAGGCTCTGCAGCTGCAACCAAGTTTCCTCCAGAGTTAGTTCAGAGGGGAGTTGTTTCAGATTGCAATATAATGAAGATCATTAGCCAAAGATTATTCCTACCGCTGCCTTAATTACAGTACTTATCTAATTGCTTATTAAGACCTAGATTTGGTGAATGCACAGAATCTAAATTAAACGAGTAAACACTTAATTGAACAAATCCATTAGTTCAAATAGGAGTTTCATATGAGCAGACATGGCGCGGAAGAAGGGACAGCATTAACATAATGGAGGATATGATTCTCTATTAGGCACATTTAAACAAATATGTCTCCGTCTGTCTTCCGTCTTCCTCTCCTAGCTTTCTAATTTCTCCCCCATTTGTTTTGCTGTACACTTTCAGCTTAATGAGCATTATTGGCACGATCCTAAAAGCAGTTTGTTTTCATAAAAGCAGTTATGGAAAATGCTAAAAGATGGATGATGACACAAGCAAATGTTAAGAATCTCAATAAATCAACGTATTAACATGCATTAGCAACATCATATGTAATCTCTCCTATTCTCCCTGCTGTCACCTCCTCTCTCCTTCACTTCCTTCCTCCCTCCCGCTCTGTAGTTTTCAGGCGAGGTGCCGGAGAACAAGGTGAACGTGGTGGTGACCAACCTGACGGTGGTGGACCGGGATCAGCCGCACAGTCCCAACTGGAACGCCGTCTACCGCATCGTCAGCGGCGACCCCTCCGGACACTTCACCATCCGCACCAACCCCATCACCAACGAGGGCATGCTGACGGTGGTCAAGGTAAAAATAAGGGCTTTCAATTGATTAAAATATTTAATCGTGATTAATCCCACTTTTTTTATCTGTTCAAAATGTACCTTAAAGGGAGATTTGTCAAGTATTTAATACTCTTATCAACATGGGAGTGGGCAAATATGCTGCTTTATGCAAATGCCTGTATGTCAGATGACAGATATTGTCCAGAAATTTAGCATAAAAAATATGCTTAACCTTCCTATTGTCTTCCCATCGGCCGTGCAACTTGTATCTCGGTCTGGTTTGACTGTTCATAAAGCATACAGTATAAATTATCACCCAATTCTGTGTTACACCTTTATGACAGACTTCATTCCAAATCATTACCACAAGTTTTACACTTTTTTGGGGGGGAAATTAAAGTTAATAAACCTAATATTTGTGAAATGATACCAAATTTTTGAGTAAAAAAAAAAAGAAATTATGAATTATTTTGACTATAGTTATTATCAGAGGAACATAATGTTGATGGATTATCACAGGCTGGTATACGTCCAAATTTAGTCAGATATTGTTTTGAAACCATTTCAAATGGCAGCAAATAATGACACAATGATGCTGTAAATTTGAATAAAAAAAACAAAATTCAACGAAAGCAGTAGTTTTTAAGCCAAGACCATAGTAGGGAACCAACCATGTTATTTTGCGGCAATTAGATTAAAGAAATCCATATTTATGATATAATTAAGTTTGAAAACGGGTGAAATTTGACCCGAGGACAACAGGAAGGTTAAATCATAACATGTCAAACTGCAGCGCAACAGGCAACAACAGCTGTCAGTGTGTCAGTGTGCTGACTTCACTATGACTTGCCACAAACTGTATGTGATTATCATAAAGTGGGCATGTCTGTAAAGGGGAGACTCGTGGGTACCCATAGAACCCATTTTCATTCACATATCTTGAGGTCAGAGGTCAAGGGACCCCTTTGAAAATGGCCATGCCAGTTTTTCACACCAAAATTTAGCGTATGTTTGGAGCGTTATTTAGCCGCCTTCACGACCAGGGCCCGCTACGACCTAAAATCAGAAGTTGCGCTAAAAAAATGTGTGTGTTAAAACGAATTTTCGTTAATTTGTTATTATCGCGTTAACTTTGCAGCCCTAGTACGAATGTAGCTTCTCTACACACATCCTGGTGTCTTTTGTTTAGCTTTGTTCTCCATTATTATTCATCACAGCATCTTGTGCTTCCACCTGCTCTGAAGTGCCAGATGTTGATGATTGAGTGTCTCACATTGTTTTCACTGAATTATATGTAATTTCTCAAATTGGAACACAGTTAGAACTAATCTTGCAATCAGCTACGCTCATTTCTCTCCCATCTTGTCATCTCTCTCGTCTCTCCCTCCTCATGGCTCTCCTCTACAGCCGGTGGATTTCGAGATGAACCGTGCCTTCATGCTGACCGTGGTGGTTTCCAACCAGGCCCACCTCGCCAGCGGCATCCAGTCCTCGCTTCAGTCCACAGCGGGAGTCACCATTTCGGTTCAGGATGTGAACGAGCCACCCGTCTTCCCCGTGAACCCCAGGTTGATCCGCTTTGAGGAGGGCGTGCCGGCGGGGACCACTCTCACCGTGTTCGCTGCTCAGGACCCGGACCACTTCATCCACCAGATTGTCAGGTACTTTAAAACCCACTGACACAATACAAGTACACTCTGGACGTCCTGATCAGCATTTTTTGACGGCACCTTAACCTGAAATGCCAAAACCCTATATAGAAATATCCTTTTTCTGAAGCAGCATTAATTGATTTTTTTCTTTTAGACAGTTGCGGGGAGCAAAAACAGGCTGTAACATGGCGAACTGATAAGCAACAGTTGCTTATTTACACATCCAGCAGACACACAGCAACATTAGCATTCATATGGAGTCGTGTTTGTGCCCATCTGATTAATATAAGTCCAATATTCACTCTCCTTTTAGCTCTGTTTTGGTCTCCACCATAGACTGTATATAAGAAGTGGACGTAGTCACCGTGACATCACCCATTGGTTTGTGGACTGCCGTTTTAAAGCCTCAAGTTCAACATTTTGGCCGTCGCCATCCTGTTTTTTTGCAACCATAAGTGACACGAGGGGGTGGCGTTACGTACAACCGAACGCTGAATAAGACATTTTTGGGCGACCAAATGTTAATATAAACTTTCATGAACTGAAAACACACTGTGAAAGGGTTAAAAGTTGTAAGACGAAAACACCGATAACTCCCAGACCGGACAACGCCGTGGTAGCGACCTGTCAATCACGAGGTAGCCACGCCCTAAAGCATCCCCTGCTTTATGGTCTATTTGACTCTAAATGGGACCATAATTTACTAAATGAACATCATGCTGTATTGAAGACTTGAAACTAGCCATTGAGATCATAAACTCATGTTTACAATGTTTACTGAGGTAATAAATCAAGTGAGAAGTAGGCTCATTTTCTCATAGACTTCTATACAATCAGACTTCTTTTTGCAACCAGAGGAGTCGCCCCCTGCTGGCTGTTAGAAAGAATGCAAGTTTAAGGCACTTCAGCATTGGCTTCACTTCTCAGAACCGGAGTTAGCCCACTGGTCTCCACTAAGAAGTGTCAGTTAATAGAAAATGCATGTTTAAAAAGCTGGCCCCGTAACTAGAGACTATATTTTAGAGAAGGCTCTGAGTGCTGCCAAAACGTGGGTGACATACAGTACACTCAATACTGTGCCTGAACGCACCCCGTGTAGACACTGCCTGAGGACTGAAGCTTTACTAATGTGCTGCTGCTTCTGCTCTGCGGGCTGCATATTCGATTTTGACCATTATTTTTTTATACTGTCTCTCGTGAGTCTCCCAACTTCATGGAAGTACAATACTAAATTGCCTAAGCCCAAGCCCTAAACTAAGACCTTTAGAAGTGAGGACCAACCAACCAACATGACCTTACATCACAAAACTATCCTCACTCCGCAGGGCTCTAATACTAACTAGAACAGAAAAACACACACTCACGAACACACATAAATTAACTCATGCTGCCACTTAAATCACATCTAACAGTAAAATCAGCTGGCAAAAAAATGCTCGGCCTCACATCGTCTTTCTCTTTCAGAGAGAGAGAAAAAGAAGCAATAAATTCAGAAAAGCTGGCTCCTCTCCCATCCACTGCTCACGCTCAGGCCTTTCACTCATCCTCTGTGGGAGCTTGTGCGCATGTTGGCGTGCGTTCGTGAGTCTACGGCTCTGCATCTCCGTGTCTTTTTGTGTGAGCTTCAGCGAGGGTTCAAGCGAGGTCACCTAAAGGGAATACAGCGGCAGCAGAGATGAGGCTGTCTGAGCATGAGCTGAGCGTCTGCTGGCAAGCTGCTTTGGAGAAGACAGCGGCTCTGAGCTCCCATCAATAACAGACACACAGACTGACAGAGAAGAAAGTGACAGGGTCAGCGGGAGCGAGAGGGAGGGAGGGATGAGGGGCGGGGGGTTGGAAGAAGAGAGTAAAAGAGGAGTTACTTCTCTCAAAGAGCAGAAGAGCTCAGCCCACTTAGTTTGCATGACATGTCTTTTTAGGAAAAGAAACCTGAATACTGCTCACTCGCTCTGTGCAGTATATACACCAGTACATCTCCCACTCCCTCCCTCGCTATCAATTCAGTAACATTTCCACCCGGTTCCTCAGTGGAAGAGGCCGTCTCGCTGACATTAAGAAAAATCAATCCCTCTGGTTGGAGCTGGCTATGGAGTGGAACGGTGCCGCTGGACCTCTGTGGGCATGTGGGAGTCTGTGTCACACGGGGGTCGATGTCTGGATGGCACGATGCCCGCTGTGTGTCACCCCAGTTAGGAGGGATGGGAGGAGGACGAGGAGAAAAGAAGATAGGGATCTAAGGAGGGCAGACAGACAGTGTTCAACTCATTACAGGATGACCTCTTCACACCAGTCGCCTGGCAACGGGGAGGTAACGGGAGCTCGGTCTGTGGGCGGAGGGTCGGTTGAGAATGTCACGGGAGAGGAAGATACTGCTCGCCGCCGATTAAACACCGGCGTTAAACACTGGTGACACACAGAGTGAAAGGGTGATACATATACGGTAGTACACACTACAGGGTGGATAAAATATCGGAAACTGCCTCGCTATACAGTATCTGACTATCACGTAGTCTTTGGCTTTTAGAGGAGCTCCAGTTCTTTGTTGGATCACAGTAATGTAAGTCCTTAAAGTGGAAGTAGTCAGTATATAGTTTTGGCATCATTGGGCAAAAATTCCATAATAACCTTTCAGCATATTGTAATTCAAGTGTTCTGAGAGATAACTAGACTTCTGCTCCTCCTCATGGCTCTGTTTTCAGGCTTAAATCTAGCCCGTGACGGGAGACTTTGACCAATCACAGGTCATTTCATAAACTGTCATGGTTACCAGTAGAGAAAAGACTTGCCGTAAGCACAGCGACATTCTTTAGTAACAGCATTTATTCTACTAAACCCGAGTTTTTATACAGTCAAATTACCAGATGCAGGGACGTTCACAGTCATTTCACTAGAACAGCAGGTGATGGCCAAATCATGTTACCTCACCCAAAATCTAATGCCTTAAAAAAGACGGTCATTTACCGCGCCATCACTCACTGGAATAGCTGCCCTCTTCACATCCGTCAATCCTCTAACAAATCCACATTCAAATACCATCTACGAATACATTACTTAAACAGCTGATCGATAGTCCAGTGTTGGTCATGTATGGTTTTCTTTCTTTGTTTTCTTTGTTTTCTTTGTTCCTTTTTCCCTGATGATGGGCCTTGAGGCTAAAAAAAAAAAAAAAAAAAAAATTGTGGAAGATTTGTGTATGAATTTGAAATGTATATATGTTTGAAAATTTGAGTGTTATTTGTGTAACACAAATGTGATGTTGTATATAGTATGTATGTGATAAATTAATGTACATGATTTCGGACCCCAGGAAGACTAGCTGGTGCTATTGGTATCAGCTAATGGGGATCCTTTTTAAATAAATAAATAAATAAAAATTTCATTGAGAGAGCGTTCCTATTGGCTGTGCTCCGGTCATGTGACCAGAACTTGACGTTCCTTCACCAGATTTCACAAACTTTCTCATTTTACAGCTAAACCGTGCTACAAGATGATTCTGAAAACATTTGAGGAGAGAGATAGGCATTAACGTAAAATAATATTGATTCATATTTGATCAGCGCTGCCTAGTTTGACCGTTTGGTCGGAGTTCACCAGTGATTGACAGCCGGCTCTCATAGACGGCAGCTGGACAGCAGACCTCAGATCAGCTCTTACTGCTTGTTTTCCTCCGGTCTGTAAAATCTTGCAGATGTCGTTAGGAGCACCGGAGGACACAGAGAGGGACATGATTTTTTTACCTGTTTCATGTACTACTGTCAGGATATAGCGACCGTTTTATAAAAATAACTTTTTTTAATCATATTTGCTCCAATCTGGCCTACTTCAGCTTTAACTGCAAATGTATCCAGGAATCTCCATTTTCATTTGAAGAAATGACACAACAGATGGTGGTTTGAACTAAACAGGTTGAGAATGCAGCAGGTAGACTCAGCAGGGATTGCTGACATGGCAGAATGTCACTTAGAGAAACTAAAACTTTATAAAAAGAAAAAAATACCTACCTGCCTGCCTTCCTGTGCGCACTCTGCCCGTGAACTCATTGCCATCACGGAGTCTTCCTCAAGCTTTTTAACGCAATTTGAAATTATTATTTTTTTAATTTACCGGTATTTATCTGCATTTCAGAAAATGTTTTATTTAAAAACACAGAATGTAAAAATGGCACTTAAAGCAGCAGTGGGTAGAATTGGAGCAAATATGATTAAAAAAAGTTGCCTCTGTGTCCAACTAATCAGAGCTGAGCTGGAGCCTTGCTGTCTCTCTGAGCAGCTGTCAATGATTCGCAAACTCCGACCAAACGGTCAAACTAGCCAGCGCTGATCAAATGTAAATGTTTTCAGAAACATCTTGTAGTGTACTTTTTAGCTGTAAAATTAGAAAGTTTGTGACCAAGTGGTCATGTTGAGATCAGTTGTTGAAATACCAAGCATCGCCCACCAGCCGGAGCAAACTTTCTCATTTTACAGTTAAGCAGAACACTACAAGATGTTTCTGAAAACATTTGAGGAGAGAAATAGGCATTACAGTAACAGAATATTGATTCTGCGCTGCCTAGTTTGACCGTTTGATCAGAGTTCGTGAGTGTTTGACAGCTGCCTCCGTTGAATGAACAGCCAATAGGAACGCTCTCTCTCTTTCTGAAATAAACTGTGATTGGCCAAAGTCTCCCGTCACGGGGTTAGATTATTAAAAGCCTGAAAACAGAGCCATGAGGAGGTGCAGAGGTCTTGAATTACAATATGCTGAAAGGTTCTTATGGAATTTTTGCCCAATGATGCCAAAAACGTTCTGCCTACTGCCACTTTAAATGCACTAAATGGGTTTAGTTTTGACATAATATTACTGTATGCAATTCAAGCAATAAAAATGTAGAATTTTCTAAAAAGGAAACCGATTAGTTGTTCATTTAAAAAGACGTCTTACTTTCTCTTTTGTATATTTACTATTGCTCCTCAATAAAACAAAAAGTATTTTTTTATGTGATTAATCGATGGAATAATTTGCAGAATACTCGATTACTAAAATAATCGATAGCTGCAGCCCTGTGGGCTCGTTTTATTGGTTGGATCATTTTTAAAATCTAACTTGCTAGTTTCTAAAGATTACCAACCCTAGTTTTAATGCGTCATATTTTTCAAGAGGACTTTTGTCGTCAGTACAAATCATGTTTATAAGCAATTCTCATAAAAAATAGAAAAAAGCCCAGAAGTACCAAAGCTGATAAAACAGTAATGTAAAGTATGTTTTTGAGCTGTTAAAGCGGGTCCAGAGTCTCCAGGGCCCCAGACAGAACATTAAGGGTTACGGGTTATAGCAGTCGTCAGTAGTCAGACACTTTGCTCTGCCAGCTGCACATGAAGACAGCAGGAGGTGACATCTTGTTGGCACTGGAAGGAGATGAGAGTGCCAGGCGTGACACGCTAACGCCAGAATGTAACCTGCCGGGTATCATCAGATCCTGACTAAACACTGCATGACAATCTCTTTCACTAGAAATTAGACTTACTTTCATCTGTTTATTTTATTCTCTCAAGAAGAAAGACATGATGGAGGGTGTCTGTGTGTAGCAGCCTAGAAGTGTGTGTCTTCAGCTGGAGGTGGAATTAGTTTTCTCCGTGCCTGCGAGGCTCTGGCTAACCAGTGTCAGCCTCCAACGCACTGCTTTAATTAAGCCCCGCTTCCCCCTCATCACGTTTTCTACCGACCACGCTTACTTCCAGCAACACGCCTCTGATCTGTATCACTCTGCTTCTTTCACCTTCCACCTCCTGTCACCGTGGTGACACGCTGACCATCTACCCGCCTGCGATGCCTCTCGCTTGTCCGCAATTAACCATTCCTCATTAGATCCGAGAGAGGAAGTGCATCCTCCGCTCGGTCAGTTGTTAAGACTCGTCATGGTAGTTAATGGGATTTACAGACTTTAATTGCAGCTGTCACTTTCCACTCCGCTGACATATCGACCGGTGACAGCGCCGAGAGTCGCCGTGGCGGCTGTGTGGGTACAAAGAGGAGTGAAGTTGTTAAGAGCGCTGCTTGGCTCTTCTGCATATGGATTCAGGTTTTCATCGGTCTTCATGCTAATGAGCTGCCGCTATGATAAGCTCAGCGAACATATGTTCTGCTCTCCATGTCACTGTAATATTTCAAAGGTGCTTGCTTATTATGGTAATGAACATTCCACCTGATAATGGGTACTTTGGAGCAAAAGATTCAGAGCTGCTGGAATTCAAGTAACAGTCGGCTGCAAAAGTTGACATTTCCGTATGTGTGTGTGTGTGTGGTTGGATTAATGAAGTCTTTCTGTCTCTGTGGATGTGTGTGTGTGTGTGTGTGCAGGTACTCCAAGCTGTCAGACCCAGCTAACTGGCTGAAGATCAACCGGACCAACGGACAGATCACCACCATGGCTCTGCTGGACCGAGAGTCCATGTACGTCAAGAACAACGTGTACGAGGCCACGTTCCTGGCGTTCGACAATGGTAAGTCCGGTAAGTCAGGATGACTGTGTGTGTGTGATTATCTGATTAACAGAAAGGCACGTACAGGACTATAGAGACATGAGCAGCATAGCTTTAGGGATGGCAATGTTGGCCGGACCACCACTCATTTGTGGTTTTGACTGAAAGAAATGAAGAAATATTGGATGGATTGCCATGAAATTTGGCCAGCCTCAAGATGAATTGTTATAACTTATAACTTTTCATCTAGCGCCATCATCAGGTCACAATTCTACTTTGTCCAATACTTTGGTTTATGACCAAATATTTGTATAACTAATAGCATTCCCATCAGCCTAACGTTACATGTCCACCAGATCCGGCGAGGACGCTAGGGGGACGCATTGCTCTACTCAACTGGCCGCTCAAGCAGTGACTTACCCTCTCGTGGAATGCACCTGATTGGTCCCTGGGTTTCTGCTCACCGTTTCAAATAGGAAACAACATGGCGGCCTGCTCATAAACTTTGTTATTTCATCGAAACAATCAACCAAAATCTATTTCTGAAAACATTTTAGGCGAGAAATAGGCGATGCCACTGCTGAAACTTGTTTAATTTAAGGTCTAGATTTGCCTAGTTTGACAGCTTGGTCCAAGTTTCGTGAGCCGGACGCGTCGTGCTGGACGGGCTCATTTGCATAAATTTTAGATTTTTCAACCGTATGCAAATACAGACTCCCGACAACTCGCACTCCCACCATGCACTCTGAATACTTCTCCTGCTTTCCACAGGAAATTAATGAAAAGCGTTGAGATGCCCTCCGTCACCGAGATCTGGTGGAAATGCGCCGTCAGTGGTACTTTGTGTTCAGTGCTAATTTGCGAATATCATCACGCTAACACACTAAACCGAGATGCCATTAACCCCGCCAAACATCAGCATGTTAGCATTGTCATTGTGAGCATTTTAGCATGCTGATGTTAGCATTTAGTTCAAAGCCCAGCCGTGTCCACGTAGATCCTGACATAGCTGCTGTAGCACTGAGATACTGTCGGCTCATGATCTTGTTTGGTTTGTTTGTTTGTTTTCGTATTTTAATGTAGATAAGAATACATCTATCATCATCTGACTGAAAAGGAAGCTGTTTGTTATACATTTTGTTCATCATCATTCATCATCAGAATGAAAGTATTACTGCACAGGCATGGGATGGCTGTAGTGGTTGTAATAATATATCACAATATAGTCAGGTAACACATTTTTCTGGCATATTTCTCACTACTCAACACTGATCATCTAAAACTAGGATCACAATCTGAAACATAATGTATTATTATATATACTGGGTCTATACCTTCAGTTAAGGTGTTGTGCTGTCCCTTGACATACTGTAACAGTGTAGGGTTACTTGCTGGAAAACAGCCCTGTAAGCTCTTTCATTCACCCGAGTACACCTCACCTCAATTCTAAAGAAATACATTAAAGGCCTTTACGCACCGGCAGCAGCTTTTATTTAGTGTGATTAATTTGCACGTCAATACATTTTTTCGAACTGTTTTTTTTTGTCATGAATACTACGCAAATATTAAGTGGCAAAAAGCAACATTCTTTTTTTTCAGAACGAGGTCGTTTTCTGAGCTTTAGCACTGCGATTAAAGGGATCAACCATTCACGTTGCACCTTTATTTTGAAACAACATCAGAGAGGCTCCATAGTCCGAACCAGGACGGCAAACTGTATTACTCCTTTCAACCTTGACAAAGACCAGATCAACTCCTTCCCTTCTTACCTTTCACAATAAAAACCCTAAACATATAATATTCGCAGGCAAGTGTTTTGCTTGTGCGATATTTGTCCGTCTTGTCACTAACATGGGACTAACACATCACATAGGTTAGGTCCTCTAAACTCATTGTGAAAAAACTGAGTAAGACTTCCCATTTTGCTAAATATTAATATCAGGGCTGTCATAGTTAACCCGATAATAACGCATTAACGCAAATTCTTTTTAACGCCACTAATTTCTTTAACGCATTAACTCAACTTGAGATTTTTAGGTTGTAGCGGGCTCAGTTTTAAAGCTAGAGTGAAGGAGGCTAAATAACGCTCCAAATTTACACTAAATGATGGTGAGGAAAAACTGGCATGGCCACTTTCAAAGAGGTCCCTTGACCTCTGACCTCAGGATATGTGAATGAAAATGGGTTCTATGGGTACCCACGAGTCTCCCCTTTACAGACGTGCCATATTTTTTATGCTAAATGCAGTACCTGTGAGGGTTTCTGGACAATATTAGTCATTGTTTTGTGTTGTTAATTGATGTCCAGCAATACATATATATATTTACATTTGCATAAATCAAGCATATTTGTCACATGTTGATAAGAGTATTAAATACTTCACAAATCTCCCTTCAAGGTACATTTTGAACAGATTGTGCAATTAATTTGCGGTTCATCGCAATTAACTATGTACAATCATGCGATTAATCGCAATTAAATATTTTAATCGATTGACAGCCTTAATTAAAATAATTCAAAAAATAATCCACCAAAGCTTCTCAAACTGATGAAGGGAATTCCATTAATGGATTTTTTAAATATGTAATTTCCTGCTATATACTCTACAGTAAAGTGTGTGTGAACTGTGAATGAGTGGGATGTTCTGTGTGTATACCGTATAAAATAAACTGTACATAAATATGCACCGACCTTCATCACCCTGTCTGATAGATGAAATATAAAAATAGGATCCGTCAATGAAGGTCTTGAGTGTCGGCCTCAGCTGCTGCAACAATGTGCGAAGCTTAACTAAAGCACTACAAATAGAGGTGCTTGCTCTCTGTGTAAGTAGGAGGGACCCAGGTGTTTTTACTCCAGTGAGAGATGAGGGATCAGTTGCCCCGAAGCACACCAACTTAAGCTCAAAGTGTTGACTCCCTATTGATTCTGGAGCCCAGTGTGGGGATATATTCCACTTTGATTGAAATTCTCTTTACTTATTCTACTCAAGCGAAGCGAAAGAAGCAACAAAGCACCCAGCCAATCATAACCGACAAGACGGTCGATGGGCTTTGGGGCCTGCCAGGGGCAACAGACCTTTACATAGTTGATGCATCAAGTTACTGTCTGATAGAGGAGAAAAAGTTGAAATACAACACTGATGAGCTACCAGTGTAAACTCTATCCGTGCTGCATTGCATCAGGAATTTCTGTTTGGATTGCTGACAGCCTTTGTGCAGGGGGTTGTCAACTGAATATCAAGGCCACAATATATCACTGCAGTCTGTTTGTTCAACAGAGCAGTGCACAGTGTACTTTCTTCATCTGTAGTTTGGGGTTGTTGTGTTCTGATCTGAAGTGGTGTCACTGAAGAGTGTTAGAGGAAAAGAAATATTCAGATCCTTAGAAATACTTAATTATAAGCAAACATCCTGTATTCAAACTTTCACTTAAAGGAACAGTGTGTGACATTTCTGGGGATCTATTAGCAGAAATGTAATATAATATTAATAATAACTATGTTTTCATTAGTGTATAATCACCTGAAAATAAGAATCATTGTGTTTTCCGTTAGCTTAGAATGAGCCCTTCATATCTACATAGGGAGTGAGTCCTCTTCACGGAGTCCGCCATGTTGCTCCGTCATGTTTCTACAGTAGCCCAGAACGGACAAACCAAACACTGGCTCCAGAGAGAGACTTTCACATCTTTACGTTACCTGAAGGCCACCGTAGTTCTCCGGCACGCTTGTGAAACTACAGTAACGTGAGCCACGGAGTGTAAAACCGTGGTACCGCCAGCTGCCGTCTGACTTCTGTTGCTCCTAAAGTAGTGTTATTATGGTTAGGATGACCTCTGAGCGAGGCGAACTGCGTTACCACGGTTTTGCACTCGGCGGCTCACGTTACCGCAGTCTTTGAAAGGGAGGAGTGAGCGGAGGGGATTAAAACCAGATGACTGAACCTTGCTAGTGCTTTAACTGGTTGAGATTAAACTAATTTCTTATATAAATCTGTGTCGCCTGCTTTAATCTAACAAATCATCATTAAATTAGAAGCAGATGTTTTGTGAGTAAAATCTGAATCTTAAAAGTAAATAGTAGTGACAGGGGCTCAAGTAAATGAAGTGGAGTACAATAGTTCCCTCTAAAATGTAGTAGAAATGTAACGCAGAATTCACACCAGGCTGCGGCGAAGTGCAGCTCGCCGCAATAATAAATTTTTTCTTCGGCCAGCAGGTGTGTTCATGTGTTGAAGTCGGGAAGGAATTCTTTGTTACACAGGTCAACATGTCTCAGGAGTCACATGATCTGTACTGATCGGCTGCCAGTCCTGTCAGGCAGCACTTCGCCGCTAATAGTTAAACTTTTCCCAACTTTTAGTTTGGTTCTGCGGCGAAGTGCTGCCACAGCTTTCCAAAGGCATTTCATGGCAGCTCGCCGCTGGCCGCACTGTGCCACTTCTCTGGTGTGAATTCAACGTAACGTAGCTTAAATTGGGAATACTCAAACAAAGCACAAGCACTTCAAATTTGTCTATCACATCCACTGATTTCATTTGAGTCATTTCACAGATTTCTCCATAACTGCAGAAAAAAAAAAAATATCTAATTATGTGCTGTCAGTTTTAAAGCCCACTGGAGTCTGTTGATCATTTTAATTCTGCCCATATGTTTATATCAGTAATTTGAACCACATCCCAGTGAAAACAAACACGTTCAAATGAGAGAGATTATCATTTATGAGTTTCTCTTTCGCTGATTTGTTCTGCAGCGTGCCCACACTGCTGCCAGCGCTTGGATCGCTTAAAGCCCCTGAAAACTTCACATCTTAAGTATTTCCCTATTACATTAAATATTAATGACTCAATAAGAAACAATCAAAGTTGGATTTTGGAAGAAAACATCCTTCTGTATTATTTATTTTACGAGTTTTGCATTCAAAAACTCTAAAAGCTAATCAGCTTCATTTGGACGGTTTGTGTGTAGTTGGATCAGATTTGATTGACAAACGACTTCATAACTGTCACGTTTTGACTCAAATGTTGCTAAATCTTGATTGGTGCATGGAAATACATGATAAATACACAATACATCGCTTCTTTCCAACTGAACCCAACAAGCTAGTGAGATTTTGGTGCTTACAACAAAAGTTCCTTCCAACAAATAAAGTAAAAGAGGTTACATCCCCAGATCCAGATACACAGATTCTATCCAGTGAAATATTTCTTACAAAAGTTAAAGAGTGACACAGATGTAAATTGTTCTTTCTGCAAATAGCATTCTGAAACTTCTAAGTTCTCACTTATTTTGGTCCTGTAAATTAACATATGAGCTTTGGAAAGATGTTAACAATTTTATACTAGGGCTGTCAAAGTTAAAGCAATAATAATGCGTTCACGCAAATTTGTTTTAATGCCATTAATTTCTTTAACGCATTAACGCAACTTGTGATTTTTAGGTTGTAACGGGCTCAGTTCTAAAGCTACTGGCATCATATGAAACTAGAAAACCTAAAGAATCTATTGGTACCAACCGTGTCATACTAGCTTGTCATGAAGGAGGCTAAATAACGCTCCAAACTTATGCAAAATTTTGGCAAGGAAAAACTGGCATGGCCATTTTCAAAGGGGTCCCTTGACCTCTGACCTCAAGATATGTGAATGAAAATGGGTTCTATGGGTACCCACGAGTCTACAGACATGTAAGACTGAGTTTGCCATGTTATAATTTCAGCATATTTTTATGCTAAATGCAGTACCTGTGAGGGTTTCTGGACAATATTTGTCATTGTTTTGTGTTGTTAATTGATTTCCAATAATAAATATATACATACATTTGCATAAAGCAGCACATTCGTCCACTCCCATGTTGATAAGAGTATTAAATACTTCACAAATCTCTATTTAAGGTACATTTTGAACAGATCAGAAAATGTGTGATTAATCCTGATTAACTATGGACAATCATGTATTTAATCGCGATTAAATATTTTAATCGACTGACAGCCTTGTTTTATACTTTACTATACTTTATACTAAGATTTTCTCAGATTTTTCATTTTACTATAGAAATATTATATTTGGTTTCTATGATTACAGTGACAAAAAAACAGTAATGCATTTTTCCAAAAGGAAGAAAAAAAACAGTGAGATGAGCACAGACAAATCAGCAGAGACTCCTGTGAAATAACCAAAACAGTGCAAACTTTGGCAGACGGTTTTGTCTTCATGTAGGACACCGTCGCTCAGTGGTAACACGCTGCTTGAGAAAAATACATTTTCAGGGTCTTTAAATATTCTATTCAACAAAACCAGTCTGATTCATTCTTTCTCACGTTCAACCTGAGAGTTAAATATTAACTTCACACTAGAGTTCAACCTCATAACAAATGAGACAGACCAGCAAAACAACTTCCAGTTCACTTTACTTTCTTGAAAGTGAGCAGTGCGCTTAAAAAACCAATGAGGCGCGTATTCCCAGCACCATGTTGAACAGCACCGAGAGCAACAGAAAAAACAACATTTCTCCGTCGTTTATGTGCCGTAATCAAAGCACATTAGAGATTTGCTGTTAATGCATAAAACATCAAAGATGTGTCTGCCGACCTGATGGTTCTGTTCGGGCCTGGCAGTCGTGAGAAACCCCTGAATAAGTTATGATGAGCTTGTGTTGCTGGATGTAGCGAAGGGTTAGCGTCGTTTCCCGGTGGGCTTTGCAGAGTGCAGATAACAGCAATCCTTACGTGAGCGCCTCCAATACGAGTCTCGCTTCAGTCTTTTCAGGAAGTTATAAACACAATGTATGTGTCTTTTTATTTGTTCTGGCTGTTTTGTTTGGGTGCTCCGTACAAATGTACACAGTATTGCCTCTCCACTTTCTGTAAATAAAAACCTATTTCCTCCCAATTGTTTCTTCGCCTGCACGCCTCATTTTCTGTCTTCCACACAGGAATCAGCGAAGAAACATGTCATTGAAATAGAAGGATTGTTTTTCTGTCTTCTGTGGGTTTCTCATCATACCGTCTCTCTAAACTCCCCTTTCCTGCTCCATCTCCAATCATTTCATCTTTACTCCCTCTGCCTCTCTCCATCATTATTATCTCACCATCTCCTCTTTTGATCTCCTCTCTTTCCTCTCACCTCCCCTCAGGCTCGCCTCAAGCCAGCGGGACGGGAACGCTCCAGATCTACCTGAACGACGTGAACGACAACGCGCCGGTGCTGATCCCCAAGGAGGCCCAGGTGTGCGAGCGTGCTCGCCCCAACTCCAGGGTCAACATCACAGCCTCGGACGCCGACGCCGACCCCAACGTGGGACCCTTTGTCTTCGAGCTGCCTTCTTTTCCTGCCAGCGTTCGCCGCAACTGGACCATCTCCAGACTCAGCGGTAATTAAACGCTGTCTTTACTGCAGCTCCCATTCATACTGCAAATATTTCACCTACGCTTGTGATGTAAAATTTAGGAGGTATGCGAGGATGATATATTCAGCATCCCCAGATGAATTAAACCGTAAAACGTAACAGATGGGATGCAAAGGCCCTCTGCAGAATAACTGACGACATCAATCAGGGGACCGGGGATCGCTGTAAGCTGCGAGAGAAGTCCCAAGTTTAACAAAATGTCTCACAAAGCTCACAGTGAGAGACGCGGGTGCCATCCAGTGTTGACGTACGATCTATCGTTTGTGACAAATGAGATCCATTCATCTCTCTGTCCCCCGAGCAGCCGATCTGTCACCTAATCCACCCAGATGGATGTATCACAGCAGTTGTCTTGAGGACAAATCTGATCACATACCTGGATCCTTCTCCCACCGAGGCTCTTGTCTTAGCTTGACTGAGTGATAGATGCTGAAGGTTATACGTTCTGTCTTTTTCTATATCTTTACTGCCTCCTCGCATACATGCATGTCAGAGTGATCGCCGTGCAGTTTGTTTGGTGGCAGCTTTTATTTGGTTTGTCGTTCCCTCGTACCTACGCACACGATGACATGATATCCTGCAGTGAACAAAATGTATTTCCTCTGCAGTGCACTGTCTAATCTTATTTTACCCTTCTACTTCTTCTTCTTCTCACTTCCCTCCATCTCTTTATGTTTCCCCCCTTTCCACTGTTTCCTCTCCATCACCATCACTATCTCACTCCCACTCTCCAGGTGACTACGCTCAGCTGAGGCTACGGATTTCTTACCTGGAGGCGAGCGTGTACGAGATCCCCATCATCGTGTCCGATTCAGGGAACCCTCCTCTGTCCAACCGCTCTGTGATTAGAGTCAAAGTTTGTCCCTGCGATGATAACGGAGACTGCAGCGCCACGGGGGCCGTGGCAGCCGCCGGCCTCGGCACCGGGGCCATCATCGCCATACTCATCTGTATCATCATACTGCTCAGTGAGTGCAACACAAGCAAACCTGCTCACTGTTTGGATAATTATATCAGTATGTATCGTATCATGAAAATGACAAAATGTAGTTTTAAGCAATGGCGTAGCCACGGGTGTGCCACATACTTGCCAAACCTCCCGATTTTCCCAGGAGACTCAAGTTTTTCATTGCCCTCTCCTGGTTTTCCTTCCGGGGTCACAATTCTCCCGTATTTCTCCCTTTTTATGGCAAACTTTCACACCTTTTTTTTTCTTTTTGTTGTCTAAACCCGTTTCTGGCACTGTACAGTGTGTATAATCCCTACAGTTTCCACCCACATGACAATAGAGCTACACCAAATGTCGTTTCCCTCTGAATAGAGCGGTCTGTGCTCGCGACACAGCGCAGTTTGAGCTCATGTTTGAGCTGCGCTCGCCACTGAGTTCAGCACACATCACAGCGTGCAGCGCCCAAAGTTGGGCTTTGCTCAACGTAGCGAAAAGCCGGCGTGGCGCGGTGCAAGCCATTGGAAATAATGCATTTCAGAGCACAGTGGTGCCGTTGTTGCATTGTGTCTGAAAGGACCTTCAGTGAGTGAGAGACGGAGAGAGAAATGGAGAGAGCTGAGAGAAAGAAATACTCAAGCAGGGGCAAACAATGAATAAAAATGAATGCATATTAGTTTACGCTAGAGATTCACACGCCAAGTTTACGCCAGAGGGGGGAATTATTCTGTTTTCTTTCCTGAAAATTAAAGTTAAAATTAGAAGTTTAACATAAAATGCTTTTGCAGTGTACTTATTATTTTGTTATTTCCATCGTTATAAAGTCAGCAGAATGCAGGAAACTGAGTTTCTGAAACTCAAGTTTTTCTGCGGGACAAACCCCCAGACACCCCGCTGTGGTTTTTAAATCCATCCTATTTTTAAGGTGTCAAGGTTGGTAAGTATGGTTTGCCAGGGTGTGCCCGTGCCACTCAAAGAGGCAGCTGGCACACCCAAAAATCAGATGCAGAATTCATTTTTAGTTATAGCCTTAATAAAAATGAGTTACAATTACTTACTGTAACAAAACAACCCGCCGCTATCCATCTGCAGCCGTTCTATATTTCTACTCGTGGAAGTTGGCAACACTACACACACATTTAGCAGCAAAAAAAAGTCATGAGCAGTCGTTGCGTGCAGGCGGGACCGAGAGAGGCTGCACAGAAAGCTGCCAGGGCCGGTAGAAAACGGAGCGGCAGCTGGCAGCTTCACCCCCTTGTTGCATTAACTTTTTAAAGTTTCGTTCTTAGATTGTCCAAAACTTAGGTTGCAGCTGGAGTGGCTGTATTATTGTTAAAACTGCAAAAAGAAAAAACTCTTCATAACAAAGTCCTGGGCTGAATTTTACTCCCAGTACTCCTGGATCACGTGGCACATGCAGTTTTTCTGATGCACTCCCACAGTTTTTTTTCCTGGCTACACTAGTTGTTGTAAGACAAACATCTTTTTTCAATGACAACTGCTGCTCTGTGTGTTTTTCTCAGCTATGGTGCTGCTGTTTGTGGTGTGGATGAAGCGCAGAGAGAAGGAGCGGCAGGCGAAGCCCCTGCTGATCGACCCCGAGGACGACGTCAGAGACAACATCCTCAAGTATGACGAGGAGGGAGGAGGAGAGGAGGACCAGGTAACGTTTGTGAACATCATAAATATACACATACTTTAACCCTCATCTTACCAACCTATTTAACATACAAGGACTACCGACCGGGGTCCTCAAGAATAAACTACTGTAAGAAACAACAATAATAGCAAAATGTTAACTTATTTCTTCTCAAAACATTATTAGTTATGTAATTTTTGCCATCTAAAAAAAAAAAACGTGTTACTATTTTTTTAGGAAAATTACAGTTAAAGATAGGGTCGACGATGTTGGAAAGCTAGCATTTGAAAGTAGCATCGCCTCAGGAACTCCGTCTAAACCCCCCACCTCCCCTCCGGGCTCCTTCCAAGGCAACGCCCCCCCCCAACACACACATGCAAGAACACTGCCGCATCGTAACTACTTCACAGACACAGAGCGGAGAGAGGACCTCAACTCAACAACTGGGCTGAGTTTTCTCTTCCATTCTCCAGTAAACGTGCGGCGGCGACGCGCTTTGGGTTCAGGCTGGTGCACGCCAAGGGTAGAGTGCGAGCAGGAAGGCATCTGATTGGTTCTTTCCAAGCGCACCGCGAAGCAGTGATTGGTAGATGTTTTTACAGGATTACAGCAGCTACAGATGACGTCTCTTTTCCGGTCCTCTTTCAGAGCTCATCAGTAATGGATCGCTGTCGGGGTGTAAGACCATTTAAACCAATATAACAAATAATGTATACTGGAGAACATCGTCAACCCTGCCTTTAATTTGCATACTGTGTAAAACAGTACAGAGGATATCTGTCTGTCTCCTTCAAAATGACTGACAGTGCCCCCAGACCATCTGACAGTGTGTGATACTTTAAATTAGGACCCATGGCAAACATGTTATCTATCTCTTCTATTTTAAATATCTTAACTGCATAAAGGCTGCAATTGGGTGCTTTTGACTGGGATCCCCTAGGACCACAACACATTTGTATTTTTAAAAAGCACTAATTAAAACAGCAACAGAAAACAATGATATGAAGTCATTAGGAACAAATTGGATTAGATTAGATGACTTTATTATTCCCTGTAAGGGAAACTAGTTTGGTCCCCCATGCACAGTGAGAGAAACAACGGAGGCAACCTAACACATTATTCCAGGAGGACATTAGTGTAGTTCAGAAGCCTGCCTTGCACAAACAATTAAAACATAATGTACTTCATAAAATTGATCAATTAATTATGGCTGCAACTAATGATTACTTTTATGATCAGTTATCCGCCAGTTATTTTGTCGATTCATGTATTGATTGTTCTCACACTTGAGAAGCTGGAACCGGTGAATATTTGGCATTTCTGCTTGAAAAACAAGTAAAACGTGTCAATTTATTGATTAGCAGGCAATAAATATGAGATGAAACTTTCAACTACTAAAACTTGAAGTAAAGTTTGAACACGCCTCCTGGTTCTTTCCTCCAAAACATTTTGTGATGAGTCAAAGTGATTATATAACCAGGCTTCACCGTACATCTGTTAATCCTGTTCCTGGCAGTGATGCCAAATAAATAAAGCAAGAAGTCGCCTCAAAACTCTGATAAAAGACTTTTTAAACTCAGAAGACTTCCGAAGAAAAAATAACCTTTTTAAACACACAGGAGTAACGTTTTCCAACCAGTCAGATTTCATATCATTCATTTTCATATCATTCATTCAATCTTTATTTAGTCTTGATAGATCATTGAGAGCAAACTCTCGTTTACACGTCAAGAATATACAGCTCATATAAAATACAAAACAGATACAAGAAAAGTCAATCAGTTAAACAATAAATAAACAGTTTAAAAGCAACTGCAGGCTGGGCTGGAATGGTTGGTTATTAAAGATTTAAACTGACTAATGGAAACTGAGTTTTAAAGTACACTATAGGACGTTCAATATTGACAGATATCAACATGAATCCCCGGTAATAGTATAAATAAACAATTTCAAACTGCAGATTTTTTATTAAAACTGTTGATGCTGCCTTTTTTCTTTTTCGAAGGTCAATTTTTAACTCCATTGTCTCACTAAAATTATATTTAATGAAAGTGAGAGAACACAGAAAATTAGTTCATCTACCACAACTGTAAAATGAACCATAAAGACTGGGAAAGCCTTGATCAGCTGGACCGCACACAGGGTCTAATGTAAAGAGAGAAATGGTAACACTTCATTTTACAGGTCCGCAAATTTCATGGTAATCAGGTGATAATTAGCGAGTAACCTGTTTGAAATTTCTTTGGAGTTACTGCCAAATTACCCCAATATTTACCTCAAAATTTACCTAAAATCACTTTCTTATAAACATTATTTAATAATTATATTCCGCTATTTCCCCAATAGCTGGTAATTTATTTAATACATTTCCAGGAAAAGAATACATTTCCTTGTCTGCTGGTAAATATAGGATAATTAGCAAATAACTTAATTGAAATTTCTTAAAAAAACTCCCTGAATCATTAAATCAGCTACCAGGTTACATTTGTTTAGACAATAAGTCACACAATGGTGAGATTTGTGCCTGATCAGAAGTGTCTTCTATTAATTAATTATTAATTTTGAGGTAAATATTGGGATAATTTGGCAGTAATTTCAAATCGGTTACTTGCTAATTATCACCTAATTACCATGAAATTTGCGGACCTGTAAAATGAATTGTTACCAAAGAAATAAACTTTTTCTTAAAAAGTGAATAAGACTGGAGAAAAGTTTTCAGGGAGAAATCTGCCCTCTGCCCTGCAAACAAGAGCTGTGGCTGGAAATGCTGCTTGGCTTGAGTTCCACGTACGATCGGATGTGCAGCTCTTTCCATTTGATGAGCCCAGAAATAGCTATAGAAGTTCTACGCCTACTGCACACCATCTGATATTATTGTCTCAATAAAACCTCCAATAAAGGCTCCAACAGCTTTGATTAATTCAGAATTGTATTATTAATTATGCCATTTTTAATACTTGCTATTTGCCAACACCCACACACACACACACCAGATATCTAGCGCATAAACACACGCGAGGATCAGATGGCTGCCGTGAACATATTTTCACTCTTAGGCACCTGTGTGAGGATTTAATACAACACAGAGAGAGAACATATTGGTTTGTGAACTCGCTTTAAGAGCAGTGTGACAGTGTGAAGCTCATATTTCATACGTCAGTTAAATAATAGTGTTTGTTGTTCATATTCTGAATTTAACAATAGCTCACAGCTCATATTATCAGCGACGTTGGATCAACTGCTTTCTGAATACTAACATATTCTTGCCGGCGCTTTCAGTGTTTTTTTTTTTTATCATTCAGACTTCCCCGAACATCCCTGTTCTAACATTAGAACACTATGAATTGTGGGTAATTCCCTCAAGCAAAGACTGCAGCACTGCAGGTTTACAAAAGGGCTCGAGGGTCCGTTAGAAAGCCCTGCGGCACAGATTCCTCTGCAGGTCAGCCCAGAGCCCTCGCAGACTTGACAGGAATGCACATCAAACTGTGAGAGTCTGTGAGGGACGACAGCGGGACCGAGACACAGTATACAGACCAACCTGGAGACTGAGCTCCATTCAGTACTGTATTCAGAGACATTAGAAACAGGTTGATGATTTGGGGTTAAATTGCTGTGATCCTACTGAATTCTTTTATTAAACAAAACACATTCAAACAAAGAAGCAGTCGTCAGTAAATCAGGAAAGAAATGTGTAGATTTGACAAAAGTAGAAAAAAAAATGTGTAGTGGATGATGCAGGATGAACTGTCGCTTAAAGTTATTAATGGAGGGCGTGACCACTTTGAGTGACAGGTGGGTGCCGTCTCAGGTCGCTAGCTGCTCTGCTGCATCACCCGGGCCGCCTCAGCTCCACCGACGATCCGCCTCTTTGCCCATTTTTGAATTAGCTGGGAGTTTGGCTGAGTTGTCACTGCCAAGATGGCAACGGCCGGAACCGCCCACTTTGAGCTTCACAACGGCTCTTCAGAGACCTATGGGTGACGTCACAGAGACTACGTCCATGGTAGTAGTGGACGTTTGGCTGGGACATTACCATTTTCCCAAATAAACTGCTCCCATTGATTTCTCTCTGATTTTCAAATCCTTTGGTAATAAAACATGAAGACTCACCATCTCTCCTTTTGCAACTTTCCACCTGAAAACAGAACTTGTTTCTGCCATCGCTTTGAAAATAGTGAAACTTAGCTTACAAAATAGCGATACGTAGCTACACCTGACTTCTCCTCTGATACCCCTTGTTTCACCGTAGCATTATGCTTATGATATGGAAAGCCTCACACTGTAAATTGACGGGATTGGTTCCTTAAATATGTGACGTATGAATAAAAACCCTGGCTTTCTGACTCCGTGTTTGAGAGTGGAAATGATCAGTCCGTTCGTTGACTGCTTATTTCGCTCATGATATGTCTTGTAGCATGTAAAAAAAACACCATACTGTATATGCATGTTAACAAGGTTACAAATGTGATTTTCATTCATCATCCCCTCCATGTCCTTCTTCTAGGACTACGACCTGAGCCAGCTGCAGCAGCCCGAGTCTCTAGAGCACATCATCAATAAGCCGGCGGGGGTGCGCCGGGTGGACGAGAGACCTGTGATTGCTGAGTCACAGTACCCCGTCAGACCCAGCCTGCCACACCCTGGAGATATAGGAGACTTCATCAATGATGTAAGTTCAAGAATGGAGGAAAATGGTTTTGGTGTTTTTTAACTGTTTCTGTTTATAAGCTGGACAGTATTTACCTACCTAGTAGCTGGATTCTTGCGATGTAATGAGATCATGTGAGAATCGCAGGATCACATATCACACAAAAATCCATCTTGTCAGGCTTCGAGTAATGAGTTTGTGTCCAGCAAGCAGTGGTGTAGCGGTCGTTGACGAGGTGGGTGTACTACTAGGTAGATGGGTAACGTTTGTAGGTTACCAGGGAGAAAGTGGGTATACTGTAAACCACCCGAAAAAGAAGTGAGTATACTCTGTATACCTGCATATACCCTCCATTACACCAATCAGCGTCCTGTGAAAAACTACTGGAAGCTACGGCTTAGGCATGTGTGAAACGACACAGAGCGACTGTTCGTTCTAAACAACAATGGCTGCTCCTGAACAGCTAAGCGTAGACAAAGACTGTATATTGCCAAGAAGTGAAAGTCAATTGTTCGTTCCATTTCAACTTCATCGCCCAGCAGCAGAGATACGCCTCCGCCATTTTGGACTGAAAGCAAAGAAAAACATTCGCCTAAAAAGTACCATACAAAAGTAAAACTAAATTATTTCTATTCTATTGTCATATTCTACCAAAATGACCTGTGTTTAACAATAAAATCTGATAAATATAATATGCGTTTACAGTCCAAAATGGCAGTAGTGGCTGTTTTGTTTCTTTGCTTCTATACTCTTTGGTGTAGATGCTGCAATAACAACAGTTCTATCAGAACTTGAGAGTATTTCTTCATTGAAAGAAGAGCAAAGAACGGCTCTGAAGGCTTTTATCGATGGAAAAAGATGTTTTCGCTCTTCTCCCGACTGGAGTTTGAGTGACAGATGGTTCAACCAATCACCTGCCAAGTAGTTTTTCAAAGTGCCTGCCCTTTTCCAAACAGTTTCCAGTGACAGATTCTCAGATGGTTCTGTGAAACAAACCATCTGGCGGGTCAGGTTAGGACAGTCTAGCAGCGTCCACAGACCTCATTGATGTGACTCATACAAAGGTTCAACCCAACATGAAGGGATTCACTCTTTTTTCTCCAGAGTTGTGTTCCTGTCAGCAAGGATAGTTAGAAGTATTTGTCCCCTGTACACAGCTCAGTGTCTGGCTGTGAAACAGCATGAAGACCATGATGGAACATTAAAACCCTGATGGCTGGATGAGCAAGATGAGACACGGTTTATTGCAACTTTTACAGTCTGGCCACCTGAACCTGTTACTGTGTGAAAAATCACCATCTCCATGTTATTGTTGGTGAACAATATCCGTGTATCCATTCACACATTTGATGCACATTTTGAAGTATCACATTAAAAAAGTTGTGTGGAAACGTCAAAATCTGATAAAACTTCCACAAATGCTGAAATTTGTTTATGCTTGAGGTGGTTTTTCCCTTTTCAAAAGAGTTGATGCACTAAATGGATTATTGAAACCTTTGCCGAATAAATCTGACGTGGCGAACATTTAACTCACATGACTGATCAGCTGTTTCCGCTGTCGGCGTCTCCTGGGATATTTCCATAATGTGCGATTGCTTGTCTTCGTGTCCGGACATCGTGAAACATGGTCGATACTAGCTGACATGAGAAAACAATAAAAATGTTCCCAATTGAAACAAATTCCTGAAGACCTCTCTCCATTTTTGACTCGTACATGGGTTAGATGCAGGTTAGACCATGGGTTGGACGGCCAAGCAGACTTGTCTTGTTTCCGGTTCGCTCCCTCTACTTCTTCTACTCTGTTTACTGGCAGACTACAGCCATCCGTAGCCTATAGCTCCAACTTCTGACCAAACTACCCTGTACCTGACAAGCTGAGTTTATTCTCTCCAAACCAGTCGATGGAAACACGCCTAACTCACATTTCTTTTTTTGCGACATTTCAAAAGTTTGCTTCAAATTTGCTTGACAATTGCATGGAAACACAGCTAATGACCGTCCTAAATCCAGTGTTGCTAAAAGCCCATCCTGATACAATGTACAGGTCTAACCACGCTGTGTGTCTCCATGTCTCCAGGGTCTGAGGGCAGCAGACAACGACCCCACAGCTCCTCCCTACGACTCCCTGCTGGTGTTCGACTACGAGGGCAGCGGTTCAACCGCCGGCTCCGTCAGCTCGCTCAACTCCACCAGCTCAGGGGACCAGGACTACGACTACCTCAACGACTGGGGCCCTCGCTTCAAGAAGCTGGCCGACCTCTACGGGGGAGGGGACGACGACTGAGAGCGGAGCGGGGGGCTGGGTGGGGCTGCGGCAGGGGTCGGGAGAGGCGGGGTCCGGTCGGATGGATGCTCTTAGAAACCACGGGCAGGGGGCCAAGAACACGACGCCGTCTCCATGTTCGACATGTGAGGAACAGACCCTTACGTGGGCTGCGTTTCGGCGACCGAGCCCGCAAACATGAATCCCGCTGCAACGCAACTGTATTCTGGCTTTATATTTTGTAGTGGCGAGTTTGTAGTGTGATTTCCTTTCTGTTGTTCTCTCACCGTGCTGGACCCGGAGCTCTCTGGGGAGGAATCAAGGCGGTCGTGAGAGACGCGAGTAGTGAATTTGTGCTTTGATTGATTTTTTTTTAAAACGAAACCATCTATTGCTTTAGTCTCACACTGAAGAGAATGTTTTTGGGAAGACGCTCTCTGACTCTCTCTTTCACTCTTGTCAACTTGAATTTCCTTAGAACAGAAGCACTGTCATTTTATAAAGTGCCTTTTGTGGTGTGTTTTTGTATCAGACTCCTGCTATCTCAGGATCGGTTGCCATTCGTGCAGTACAGTGGAGGCGCGTTCTGTTGTCGCCGCCGCTGCCCCCCCTGCGCTCCTCAAACCAGCCCTGCCTGTCACTCTCCTCCCCGTCACAGTGGTGCAGATGAACAACCCCAGCAGCCATGTCCCAGGAGGGAAGGACACAACCAGGGCAGACTATCGGATCTCATAACCCAATGAATTATGGCCAAGAAGAAGCCAATAACAGTTGCTGTGGGGAAGACAACACTCTCCTCCGAGGACCTTGACTTTCACAAGCATCACCTGTCGACGCTGACATTGTGCGAGACCATTTTTATACATGCGGGGGTTTTCTAATTTAGTGGAGAATGCCTGCCTTTCCTCTGTGGACTCATGAGTTTAGGAGCCTTTATGTTGAGATGCTTGCCTGCCCTGTATGGTTTTGTGTTGCTCTCTCCACAGTGTAAAGCTTATGTACTGTAGGCATGATCTGATTAGTCAGACAGTGTAAGAAAGTGGAAAAATGACTTGGAACAAAAGCATCTGAGAAAGATTTTTTTTTGTTTTGTCGCCTTGAACATTCCCGTTTTTTATAGGCCAACAAAACTATTAAAAGGTGCATGATTTTTTTTTTTCAAAAATGTTTTACTCAAAGTTCTTGTTACTATGTGGTGAGAATGTGAAAATAGTCAGCGGAAACTATATGAATATACTCTGTATAAAGACACTGAGAAAAAATACTGTAAGATACCTATTTTTGAAGTATTGATGACATAAAAGTTGCTGCTCTTTCTCTCTAGCTCTTCACTGGGCTTAGGGGATTTTTGGCCCGTTCATTTTTAATATGTGGATATTTTTTGTTTCTTTGTCTTCTGTTGAAGCATAACTCCATTTTTTAAGATGCCTGCTTAGTTTTGTTTCAGTTTTGCTCTTCATTTCTTCTTATGAGATTGTTTTCTAAAAAGGAAAAGCTTTGTTATACTCCTTTTATATGTGAAAACACAGCCTTCCCCCTCTCACTCTGTATTGTCTCTGACAGACGTGTTCCTCCCGTTGGCCTCTGGCCTCGGGACAGGAGAAGGGTCATTAGCCATGCCTGCTGATAGTTGTTCTATTATTCAGTGTCCTGGACTTCTTTTATTCATTCATCTAGATACTGGATGTGTGCTTCAGAAAATAAACAAGACATGTTTTGAAAATGTGCTATCTTTTTTTTGAATATTCCCTACATTCGTCATTTTCAGGTGTTTGCTGAAGCTTTAAATTATAAGGGGCTTCTGTGGTCTTGCTTTGAAAATCATTATTTATGGCAGCTTTATCTTGACCAGCCTAGACTTAAAGCCGCTATTTTCCGTTGGTACATTTGGCTGCGCCGAGTCAAACCATACAGTGCTGATTTGTGTTTCCATTAACAATTTTAGTGCCCCGACTTGTGCGGCGACACGCCCGAGTTGGACCATCTCCGGAGTCAGGCCAAAGTGCGCGTCGACGTCTTGACGACCGCTGCCAACCCATGACGACCCCCTTCAAACAAGTGTGTGTGTGAGACAAGAGAGAAATGGTTTTAAAAGTGTCTTACTTGAAGTACTTTGTTAGCTTCTAACTGACTCTCTGTGGTTTGAAGTTTAGTTTCTCTGCTGCGTCCCTGTTTGGACTTTCAGATACCTGCTTTATTTACTGTTTTGCCTTCAGCTGTATAGGAGTCGTGTTACTGCTGATGAAAACCCAACATTTCCTGATTTTGCGGCATCATGATAAACGCTTTTAAAATAACAAAATAATAGGGGACTTTTATTGTGAAGAATTTATAGGAAAAGTATTGATCACCAAATTAGCAGAGTTTTTTTAGCGGCTATTCTTCAATAAAAACAACTAAATACTGCAGGGAGGAAGAGAACAAGCAGCAAAAATAACGGGGGACGTTTATTGTGAAGAATATAGGAAATGAAATGTGTTCATCCACCGTTTTACAGATGCTCCTTTGACCACTATAGTTACAGCCATGGTGGGTTAATGGGGTCGTGTCTAGAAGGTATAACCCACACCTCTCGCGAGATGGTTAAGGTTAGGCATTGAACTTGAATGGTTACAGTTAGGATAGTTAAGGTTAGGATATGCCGTCGGGCAGCAAGTCTCACGAGAGTTTTTGCACGTTTTTGCAAGTTTTTTGCAATTTGCCGGTTACCTTCTAGACACAACCTTGCAATGGAGACGCATATCCCTGCCTTAGTGGGCTGACGCACCGAGTCAAACCAAGTCAAGCCAAGCCAGCCCATGTGTATGGAAAAAGGTTATATATGTGTCGGAAGTATGCATGTCTCTGGCCCAACCCCACCCCACCACCTCTCCCTTAAACATACAAATTCCAGCTTTAAACTCACTACATTTGTTAATGAAATGATTGCTTTGTATTTGCACACTGAGTGATTGCACGTCTTAATGTATTTTTAAGTGTTAGAAAGCGTCATGAAGCGGAACAGACTCCCTTTGGAATTACGCACTTAATCTTTGACCCTGTTGTTTGAATACGGCTTCATTTTCTAATAAAACACCCCGCTATCCGTCTCTTTATTGCGTCTCAGAAGAAGAAGAGGTCAGGAAGTATATTTGTGTCCATTCCTGTGATTTCAATTAGTCGGCTGAAGCACCAAAAAACCCACTGGGGACTTAAAAGGGATTTAATCCTCTCCGGCTGTGTGTCTATCAATTAGCCACACCATTAATCCCCACGGCGTAATCTCATTAGATAGAGCGCCTTTAATGAGACACCCAGAGAGAACGCAGAGAGGCAGGCGAGAGGAGAGGAGAGAGAGGGAGAAAAATGAGGCAGTGGCGAGATGCAGGTAGGCCGTGTGGAGAGGTGATTAGTAGGATGGAAGAGAGGGTCAGCGGAGAGAGAGAGAGGGGGATTCAAGCTCGGCAGGGACAATGCATAACATTTAGAAAAGGGTTTGGGGAAAAAGGTTAAATATGAGGCAGATAAATAGGGTGCTACTTAATCGTGTGTTGTCCACTACGGCCAGAGATTAGAGGAGTGGGAGCAAAGACAGGTAGAGGTGAACAGAGCTGATGGAGCTTTTAGAGGTGCTTTCATTCCTCATCTACACTGGAGCGTCCCAGTAATGAGAACATCCGGTAATAAACCTAAGTTAACCTTTACTGTAGTAAATTCTGCTGTGGACCTACGCTACAGAGGTGGGCTCCACTGCTCTGACATAATAATCAAGTTGGTAAAAGGTCATCTTGGTCATAGCCAGTCAGCAGATAAGGAGATTAACTTCAGAGAAGGTTTCTTTGATGGGCTTAGCTGAAGTTCACTTGGTCTCCCCGTGGCAGAGAGGCAGAGTGGAAGAAGAACGCAAACTCAAGTTACCCCCTTGATAAATGGCGTATATAGACAGAGCTTTGCTGCTGGCTCGCAGCCAGCGCCTTGTGTGTTGTAAATAAAGTTCTCCTCTTCAAACACGTCCAAGCTTGGCTCTTTTCATTTCCTCTCTATATAGCTAGTGAGTCTCTTGGGCCGGTGCTGGGAAAAAGTCCAACGTGAAAAACACCACCGGATGTTGGTTCTGATGCCGGCTGTGTGATCAACTGTTCCCAGTTTAGTGTTGATGTTGCTATTCAGTAAAGGTGCCGCCCAGTACGAGCTGGCTCTGCTGGCTGGCTTTCTGCTGACACCACTCTGAGCCTGCTGCTATTTTAGGACTCGTCTAAAACGAGTTCAAAGCAGCAGAATAAATTTGATGTTCCTGCTGCAAGTGGGGGCGAGAGTATCTACTGTTTAACGACCAGCCATTTATGGATGGCTGGTCCAGTGGAGACACGCTGCTATTATCAAGACAGGGTGTTCATATCAGTCAGGGCTGGAACTGTCTGTGCATTATCAAACAGCATTTGAAAAGAGCATTTCCTGCTAATCGTGATTGCTTTTTGTAGTGAAGTATCTTATCATTAAAGGTCCTTTTTACTCCCCTACATTTATTCAACAGCTTTAGTTCCTATTAATGATGTAAATGCAGTCAGTGAAGTAACTATTATACTAGTACTGTAATATTGTAGCAATGCCTAGAATAAAACCTGGATTACCAACTGGGCAAAGCATGCAACAGCTAGGGGCCCCACACCTCCAGGGGCCTCAAAAAGCCAGGTCCACTGTGTGTCAGTTAATTACACATAAATTGATTAATTGCCAATTTGGAACACTATGACTTGACAGTATGAAAAGCACAGGAATCACTACACTATCACTTATGATCGGGTTTTTTTTTAAGTATCCTGTTTATGTGTGGTGAGAATGTAAACGTCATATCATGAATATGATCAAAACCAGGATAAGCCTCATAACCAGGATACTCCTGTGCATGTAAACCACACTCAGTGTGACGGTGAGCCAGCATGCACAATCTTATGTCCTAGTCTTTTAGAAAGGTCACATGTCAAAATCTATTTCAAAGAGCTATATTGATGAGCAAAGTTGGTACCTCAGCAGCCTCTACCATCAGTGTATGAATGTGTGGGTGAATGGATGAACGCTGACATGTAGTGTAAAGCGCTTTGAGTGGTCGGAAGACTAGAAAAGCGCTATATAAATGCAAGTCCATTTACCATTTACCATGTAAATGATTTAGCCCCGGTGCTAAAGTAAGGGATTAAAAAAAGTGAGTTCCTAATAATAAAGTTGGATGAAAATAGAGAATTTAGTATAATAAAGAAGGAAAACATGGTTAACTGAGAGATTAAGATGTAAATAATTAAATAAGTGGTTAAAATAAACGGTTCTAAACAATATTGAAGGCAAACAGTGTAAAATAAATAAATAAATAAAAACACAGAATGAGCCTTTAGTTTCAGCTCTTGTGTTTGATTGGTTACTGGAGGTGTCAGTCAGTGACACCTGTGCGGTGATTGGTCGGAGGTCAGGAAGAGGGCGGGACAAAGAGAAACAACACGGGAGAGACGCGAGAGAAGAAAAACGAAAGTTAGCATGGGTCGAACAAATGGAGGAAGATAGTAGCTGTAGGTTAAGACACAAACATACACTTTAGTTAGTTAGTAGCTAGTTTAAGTGTATTGCATCGGCTAGTAGCAGTTTCTTAAAATTAGCTTGTGTGACTAGTGGATGAGTGAACGAGTGTAGTGTGAGCTTGGACCCAGGCGCTGGATTCAAGGTCAGACAGACCTCATGATGACCTTGAGAGCTGTGTGGGTCCTCTGTTGGGCCATTAAGATGCTACAAGCTCTGATAACACCATTGATGACCAGAAAGGACGGTTGGTGTGATGAGGATTTAATGACACCCAACTGTGAGTTAGACTTTCTGTGTTTTTCATATTGTCTTAGGTCTCCGACGTATGAAATGGATTCTTGTATAAAAATATTTAAAGGTCCCATATCGTGCTCAATTCAAGGTTCTTACTTGTATTTTGTGTTTCTATTAGAACATGTTTACATGCTGAAATGTTAAAAAAAACACTTTATTTTCCTCATACTGTCTGCTTAAATATACCTGTATTCACCCTCTGTCTGAAACGCTCCGTTTTAGTGGATTAATAATAATAATACATTTTATTTAGTGGCGCCTTTCTGGACACCCAAGGACACCTTACAAAAATCAGTTAAAACATTGACAGATAAAACAATATAAAAACAACAGGACATGACAGAGACATATTTGTACAGACACATAGGATGGGTGATGATGAATACTAGAGAGAGTAGGCCAGTTTAAACAGGTGGGTTTTGAGGAGGGATTTGAAAGATGTGATATTGTCAGACTGCCGGATGTGTGGGGGGAGTGAGTTCCATAACCTGGGAGCAGAGCAGCTGAATGCCCTGGCTCCCATGGTGCTGAGGCGTGAGGTGGGGGTGGTCAGAAGTCCGGCTGATGATGAGCGGAGGGAACGGGAGGGGGTGTACTCCTGGAGGAGGTCTGTGAGGTAGGTGGGGGCGAGGTTATGGAGGGCTTTGTAGGTGAGCAGAAGGTTTTTGTAGTCGATCCGGGATTTAACAGGGAGCCAGTGCAGCTGGATGAGGATGGGGGTGATGTGGTCGGAGGATTTGGTGCGGGTGATGATCCGATTGCAATGGAATTGCGTTGCTAGGCAACAGTTTGGATCCATGTTTACTTCCTGTCAGCTGATGTTATTTACATACTCTGCAACAGGAAACAAACTGAGACACATTTAGAATGTTTGTTTAAAACCGTGTGATGATGTATGTATTGTATATTTGTGACATCACAAATGGACAGAAATCCTAACGGCTTGTTTCAAACGCACAATTTCTGAATATGGGCTGTGTATATTTCTCCGTATATTGAGTGTTTTGATAGTTTAACAGTATTTATATAGCACTGCTTTATAATAAAAGAGACATGAAAATCTCACTTTTTACAATATGGGACCTTTAACTGCAAAAGTTGTTAAATTGACAGATATTGTGACACACCCCATAAATAAAAGAAGTGCAAAATAAAGCCAGGCCAAATGGGAGATGAAACACCTGAACTCATGTAATTTCATAATGAAAAAACTCTGATAGATCCCTAATGTGGTGTGATAGTGGGCAGGGGGTTCCCCTACATGTGTGAAAAATACAATGTGAATATTTTGATGTATTGAGGAAATATTACAAACACATAAGTACAATAAGCGGAAATGTCAAATATGAAGGTATATGATGAATGTATTTGTTTACCTTTAAGCAGCTTTGGCTGGGATTGTCCCAGAAACATAAATGCTTAATTGCTGGAATGGTACTACTGTGCTAAATCCAGCAATGTAAGATATGTGACTGTAGCAGGTATGGTCAGTGGTCAACATTTAGAAATGTATCACATGTTCTAAGCAAAATGAAATGGGTTTAAATGGCATGTCTTCAGTCAATCTAGAGACTTAATAATACACTTCAATCAGGGAGAAATTGTAACAGAACACTTATTGAAAGTTTTGTATCAATTTTAATTTAAGGGGTAAATAAATGTAAGAAGTAATAATTTGCACTGGCAAAATTAACAGTTAAGTGTGAATTAGGGCTGTCAAACTTAACGCAATAATAACTCGTCAACGCATTTCATTTTAACGCCCTAATTTCTTTAATGCATTAACGCAACTTGCGATTTTTAAGTTGTAGCGGGCTCAGTTTTAAAGCTAGAGTAAAGATACTGACATCATACGAAACTAGAAAACCATCCATAATACTAACCATGTCATACTAGTTTGTCGCCAAGGAGGCCAGATAACTCTCCAAACTTGCGCTAAATTTTGGCGAGGATTTACTGGCTTTGTGATTTTCAAAGGGGTCCCTTGACCTATGACCTCCAGATATGTGAATGAAAATGGGTTCTATGGGTACCCACGAGTCTCCCCTTTACAGACATGCCCACTTTATGATAATCACATGCAGTTTGGGGCAAGTCATAGTCAAGTCAGCACACTGACACACTGACAGCTGTTGTTGCCTGTTTGGGCTGCAGTTTGCCATGTTATGATTAGAGTATATTTTTTTATGTTAAATGCAGCACCTGTGAGGGTTTCTGGAAAATATCTGTCATTGTTTTGCGTTGTTAATTGATTTCCAGTAATAAATATATACATGTAATTGTATAAAGCAGCATATTTGCCACTTCCATGTTGATAAGAGTATTAAATACTTGACAAATCTCCCTTTATGGTACATTTTGAACAGATAAAAAAATGTGGGATTAATTATGGACAATCATGTGATTAATCACGATTCAATATTTTAATTGATTGACAGCCCTAGTATAAATATATGTATAACACCCATACTAACTCAAAATGTTCCCTGGTCTATGTTTGTCTTGCTTTTTCCATCTTTTCTATGCAGCATGTCACTCATCCACATTATCCTCGGTGACAAATTGTGTCATGTTTGGGCACTCAGGAAAGGGACACAAGCAAAACTCAGTGCACGTCAATCCCACTGAAAGGCACTGGCTTTTTCTGCGGTCACTGCAGTAGAGGTGTGTGATGTTCCTGAGCTCTTGTGAAGCAGCTGGTTTCTGGAACAATATGGCCTCAATGGATCCGTCTTCTGGATGATGGCTAAGATGCCACACTGCTGTCTGATACATTGCTCTCAGAACATGTTGTTTGAAAGCATCTTCAGTTGAGTTGGAGTCGTGCCGCTGATGCATCAGTTGTGGATGCCAAACTGTATCTCAGCTCATCAAGGCCTGTCCTCTTTTGTCCATACAGATAGAGGGCATATTTTCTTGCCACAGGCAATGCTTCTTCCAAGCTGTCAGATAATCCGAAGATTCTTGTAAATCAGCGCGGTGCGCCTTCAGCTTTGTAAAGGCTGTTGTTTTCCCTTTCCTATACAAGGTGAGGTGTCACAGCCTGTGAGGGCGTAGCATGCAGGTATACAATCAGTTTCTGTGAAATAGCACAGAATGGGACACATCTTTTCCTTGGACCATGTCCAGAGTGCATGTAGACAGTAGATGGTGCCAACATGTAGAGAAGCAAAAGAAGTACATCTGTGTCAACAAATCTGATGATAAGACGAGAATGTGTGACATTTGTCGCTAACATCACAGGCTAACCTCCTTCACTTTAATCAGCAGGTAGCAAGCAAGCAAGACACGGGAACTTGGCTTGGCTCTCTCTCTCGCTCTCGACTGCACCGTGATGCTCGCTAACTTTAAGTACACAACCTACGCACGGAGTTATTCCTTAAAGGAGTTCTCTACTTGTATAAAATATTTTAGTTTAAAAAACATATTAAAAATACATAATTCCCTCATGCTCAGGCCTAGCGGGGAGTCTACTTAGGGCCAGCGGGCTTGCAATATACTGGCGGAAACCCTGCACTAGACAACTTCACTACTGGGAATCCCCAGTGGAAACAAGACGTAAGCGAGATGTGAGCGGTCCAATCCGCACTGACTCCTTCTCCGTCGGTCGGCTAACCTGCCTTCAAGAAATCAACAGTGTTTGTATGTATTGATTCGTTGATTTTATTTCCCCACCCACCATAGCGAGTGAGGGGAATCTGCCCGTGGTTTAACAGGTGAGCTCACAGACAGACCAGGAGTTCAAACATCAAACAATATTATTTGGGTTTTTATTAAGCACGGTTGTATGACTTGGCAAAGTTTATCTAATCGATATTCCAAAGAAGTTGGTTTTGAACTCCTTCATTTTATTCCTCAAACATTATTATATCCAGCGTAGGAGGACTGTTTGATTTCTGGATCACTGGGCAAATAACTGAGCTGCTTACATGTTAATGTATCAATAATTTATAACACTCTGAAAGGATGCATGAGGGCTTTTATTTGTGATACTTTAAGTACATTTTGCTTCTAATACTTCTGTACTTGTTCTTCAGCAAAATTCTTCAGGGGGCACTCCACCTTTTTTACTTTGTGTACTTGTTCCAAGGAGTTTTACTCTGCCCATAAAAACCATTGATGTATAAAGAGAACTTGATATAGGCGGTTGCCCGTTCATTCCTGTGAGAGTTGCTCAGTGGCGCATGAAGCCAAAATGGCTCGACTGCCGATTGATAAAGTACCCGGATCGTCCGGCAATCTTCCGCATCCATTGGGCCCATAGAGCAGGTGCTGTAGCGTTTCCTTTAACTCCGCCTCCCAGCCCTCGCTCCAGCCTCGGTCTGGGGCTCATTCACATGAATGGAGGAAGGAAAATAACTCTAGATTTGGCTATTAGTGCATTTTACAACTTTTAGGACCTAATAAATTGCGGATAACTGTACCCCCTAATTTTGAGTTTTGACACTTGCGCTTCACACAACTGCCCAAACTCACTTGTCATATTCAGGAACATCTGTCATATAGAGAAGCGAAGTCCCTCCCCTTCCTATGTCCCCCATGGGACCTTATTTCGGAAAAACATGTACAGTAGTCAACGGCGAGAGAGAAACATTTTTTTGATCCCGTTTGCATTGTGCCATGAATCACACATATGACATTTGTCAATTTAAAGGATAATTTTGCAAGTCAAGAAAGTCTCAATTTGTCCTAGGTTTGTTGTAGTATCATTTAGTTTCTTCCCAAACCGCTCAGAGAACTACGTCTCTCGTCTCGCACAATATACGTCAATAACACTAGCTAGCTAGCTAACTTAGCTATGACCACGCACAAATGAAACGTTATCTTACCTTATGTGCTTTATAAAGCGACTTTTCGTCTTTTTATCAGCCAGGAAGCAAAAGAACGAGCGAGACCCGTTGCTCGTTTGAGTTCATCCCGGTACGAAACACAAAGGTGTCATAGCTTCAGCGAGAGAGATGTCACTTGCTCTATTTTTGTGTGTGTAGTCTTTCTAATTACGTATTTTCACAGTCTTATACTTGAACACTTTTACAACAAACTACCACTTTCTTGATTTGCAAAATTATCTTTTAAATTGACAAACATCGTGTGTGATTCATGGCGCAACTCAAACGGGATTAAAAAAATATTTGTCTCTCGTCGCCGACTACCGTTCATATGTTTTCTGAAATAAGGTCCCATGGTGGTCCACCGGAAGGGGCGGGACTTCACCTCTCTATAATCACCATGAATGATGCATCATGGGAGTGCCCTTGTGTAATACATGAAACCTGTGGTGCTGCTGCTAATGCTGACCAGCTCTTTAGAGACCGGCTTCTCTGTGTGATTACATGCTAGAGTGCAGTTGGAAATTCGAGCTGCATCCTCGAGCACCGTGGCTGCTCTAATCAACTGGATGAAATTCTTCACCTTAGCCACAGGTTAAGTGCCTTCCCCGGGACACTGGCTACATGTCTAAATGGTAGGAGATGATTCCTTCGCAGCCAAGTTAGTCTCTGGTGTCCTTTAGGGTACAATCAAGCTTCCATTCCCATCTGCCCCTCCATTCCCATCTGCCCCTCCATTTCCCTCTGTCAGCATCACTGCAGGAAGGCACACCAAAGCTTACCATGAATAATGGATGTCTAGCACACTCATTAGTATAAATAAATAATTGACCGCCACACATGTAACAGAATTAATCTTGTAAATGTAATGATGATATTACAATAACATGACGGGGAGGTACGAGCCTTCGTATCTGGCCATGTGTCCAATGTAAGCTGATTAGTCGCAGCTTGATGACTATTCTTATGTTTGTGTCTTATGTATAGGTGAAGTGACTCATGGTCATTTATATATCTTTTTGTTGTTTGGCAATGTTGACGGTCTGTCTTATAGGTCAGTCCACCACTTTGGTCCAGACTGAAATATCTCAAAAACTTTTCAATGGATTACCATGAAACTTTGTACAGACATTTATAGTGATCCTCTGACTTTTCCTCTTGCACCGTCTCACTCCCTCTTCCTCTGCTTGCAGTTCTCATACTTAATGAACTGAAGTAACTCCAGTAACTACTATTTTTCTTTTTCTTTTTTGCTGTGGCAGAAAAGATGTATGGACTCTACCGGCTGAGGACATGCATTTTAATCGCTCAATAGACTACACCTACCAAGTAGAATAGCGATGCACCTCACACACCCTCATCTCCAACAAACAAGCATCTCTACCTCACGCACACGCATCGCACGGGTGCAACTGCGGTAATTTCACTCATAGCACAGACCAGTTTTTTCTGTAGCACGTACAGCCCTGCTGCTTAACATCAGCACTTTAGCATTGTCATTGTGAGCATGTTGCCATACTAGAGTAAAGGCCTAGACACATCAAACCGACATCAAAGAAATAGCGGCAACAAAGGCCACCAGTTGCGTTGCTTCACGTCGCCATTGTCTTGCCCAAAATGTTGCACTTGAACACACCGCAAAGACTACAGCCAACGGCCAACAACCACGTACGTTCTGCACCTCCGTGAGATGTAATAACTCTCCACACCAGCAGACGGCGGTAGTCGGTATTAGTCATCCAAAAAGGGAAACCGGAAGGCCGAGGACTGCTGATATACAAGCCGTTGTTATGATACGTACATGAAATAAAGCGGCGTCTATCGACCATGTCACACCACACTCACTCACCACTTAGCTTCAGTCCAGATAGCCATGTAGCTGTGAAAATATCCGTGTATTGGAATGATCAGATGATATGAAGATGAAAATGAGAAGAGCCTTTATGTGTTTTTCCTCTTGACTTTACTCGGCTTGCTTTCCTCACGTCCTTTTTTCTTCTCGTGCACTGATTCGTTTAGGCTGAACAGCCAATCAGAGTGATTTCTCTCATCGACGAGCGCCACCACCGATTTAACGTGCTGAATCGGCCAAAAAAAACTCCAACGTGGACAGACTAGAGCAGACGGTACGGGACACACCGAAAAACTACGCCGACAGACGCTCACCGACGGCCCCAAATTATCCGACGGCCGGCCGTCAGCTTGGTGAGTCAGGGGCTTAAGCATTTAGCTCAAAGCACCGCTGTGCCTATGTACAGCCTCACAAAGCCACTAGCATAGTTTTTGTTTTTTCAATGTCTGACCTCCAAAGTGTTCTACCACACCGGACACTTACATTAGTCAAGCAGGTCGTTGTAAAGATGTTTGAGGATAATAGTAAGATCAACTCACATCAGCTCACTGATTGTAGATCAGTGGGTTTAGATGCAAAAAGCCGTTTTGACTTTCACATCAGCCTGTGTCGTGTAGAGTTTGACACCTTAGCTTGTTTGTTCCTGTGTGCGTCTGAGTGTGCGTCTAAGTGCATGTCACACATTTCTGTGTGAACCACAGGTGTGGACGCTCAACACATTTTGGTGCCTGTCCCGCCTCATATAGGAGATGACTTTGTAAATGGAGATGTTCCTCTCCTGTGGGCTGACGATGCCTGCTGCTTGACCTGATTCAGCTCCATTAAAGAGGCCAACAGGCTATTAACCCCCGCGTCAATACCTCACAGCTTTAGCCGCGCTTACAAACCCATTTCAGCAGCAGTCATAAACACCGGCCTTATTATAGTATCTCCGGGCCAAAGCACACTGCCCCGGTCGACCTCATAACAAAGGAGTCCTAAAGTCAGCATTAACCTGGGTGGAACAAGGGCACACAGGAAACACACAGGACTTGCGAGGAGGTGTAAACTAATGAACTGTCGTTGCATGTTATATTTCAGGGTCTGATTATTCGGGAAAGGCTGAAAATCATTCACTTTCATTTCGGGATAAAAGTGGTTATAGGCTACTGGATTTGTGCATCTTAATGGATGATAAAGTGCGGCGACTGGATCACCGTGTGCCACATCAATTCATCCGAATCTCATTCTCACATTCCTCCTAGGAGAGAGTTTTATTCATAAGCTCGAAGCTTAATCAACAATATGCAAGGAGGCGTTAAAAAGGATAAAATTAATTAACTGACTTTTAGTGTTGCATTTGTCTCAGCGTGAGTATGGTGGGATTACAAATGGAATTTTGAATTTATTGGTTTGCAAAGTAATGTCAATGAAAAAACATCCCAACCTTCTTATTCATGTTGCTATAGGGGGCTTACCTTAATAAAGATTTTCATAACCATCTGATTCATGTGAGTAATGGGGGCAGGGGGAGCTGTCGTCAGCCTCTAACCATCATTAAAACTGAGCCCCTCTGTGAGCGTAAACAAGCAGAGAATTTCAGACTGGAGATTTATCATAACAGTGCAGGAGAAGCACCCTGCTGAGAAGCACTATCACAGCAGTCAAACCCCATCTTGGATTCAGACAAAAGCACCCATAGCTAAGAACAGTCACAGGCATGCGCGTGCCTGCACACACACACACACACACAAACACACACACACACACACACACACACACACACATAAACTTGCTTTTAGTAGGGTTTATTATATAATCTCACCCTGGGGTGGAAGCAAAAATGATAACAATGAATGTAACAAATTAATAGCAGCCCCCTTTAATAAATGTCACGGAAGGAAACGGTGATGTTACTTCGCTCCTCTTCCCTCTGGCAGGCTCAGGGTGTTTACCCAACACCCTCAGGTGCAGTGACTGAGACGTCGCTAGGCAACCGCACCATCCCTGTTGTTGCTCTGCCTCTGGCACTCAAGTGGGAGCTTATGTGGACTTAACTCTGAAAGAGCAGCAGTGTTGAGGAGTGGAGGGAGGATTACCAGGAAAAATATTGGATTGGGCCGAGGCGAAAGGGTCGAGGCCTTACCTGAGTCACCAGCACCACCACCAGACAGACGCCACGAGGGAACGTCAGGCCACGCCGGTTCTGTACTCCCAACTGAAAGCCTGGTTTATCCAGCTCTGCTTTCTCACAGCAGCACAATGCTGTGATATTATTGGCAAGCTACTGTTTCTTTTTCTTTTTTTTGCCAAATGTGAGTGCCTGACAAGTTGGCCTAGTAGTCTGTAATGTCCAGCAGAGCAAAGCATGAACATATGAACACTAAACTTCACCAAATGTAACAAGATAATATTAATTATAAAGAGCAACCTGCTGTTTCAGTCCACGTCGGCGGCAGGAGAATCCTTTAATGGGGTAAAATTGCCACCTAGTGGCTCCCAGATGTACTTTCATTATGGAAAATGAAATTGTGGCTCATCACCACAGACTGACACTTATTGTTCCTCTTTGGTCAACGCCGATAGAAAAGCTGCTCCCAATCATTGTAACATCAGGCAACAGTCCCAGTGGCAGAATGGCCTAATTATTTCCAGCCCATGGTTGTGGCGAATGTTCGCAGCTGATGTTGCAGCTGTTGCCAATGCGCCGTGTGTTGGGCTGATAATGGAGACGGACTCAAAACAAGACAGCCCAACAAAGAACAGCACAGACTGGTAGCAGACTGTGTGTGAGTGTGATTTTCATTATAGGCTGTGTGTTGTGCTCATGGGAGTTGTGCTCAATAGATGCCTGTATAGACCCAGGGGACACACACTGTGTACTACATGTGGCTTTGCAGATGTTAGAGGATTAAGTGGAATTATCTGTGAACAGGTAGAGTAAGAAGGAATTAAAGGCATTCAGCTCATTCATGTACAAAGCCTTAATATCCCCAGTGCCACATGCAGCACACATCCAGGTGTTATAGTAATGCGATGCTGCCCCCTAGTGCAATACTAGGAAATACAAAAGAAAACAGGTTAATGACTGACTGAAATCTCTTTAACCTTTTCCACTCCACTCCCCTTTTTCATGGATCCATTTTTGTCTTTAGGGGGAGATAGCAGGTCAGCAGTAGATGTCACATAGAATTGGTGCACATCATCTGAAAGCTGGGAGCCTGAAGATTAATTTGAGATACTGAATCAGAAATAAAAAATAATTCATTCATTCATTAATAAAAAGTGTATAAGGGCTAATAACATTATGATAGATATGATGGCCATCCCCATGCTCTATTCATTTTTGGGTTGATACCATTTGTTATCAACAATCCCTCCATAATATCACATTAAGACACCAAGACGTTGATGAACACCATAGAAAAAAGCCATGCTGTGATTTGATTTGAAAAACTTTTGACATTTTGAGATTTCTGCAAGAATTGCATTTTTGGCGATTGGATGGTGAGCACTTCTGTTCTGGAAACTGCTCAGAAACCCTCTTATTGTCAATCTAGCTAGGAAAGACATCCATCGTCTGAATGCTCTAGGTGTGTAGTTTGTGGCTGTAAAGTTTCATGAGGCTGTGATTATCCTAGAGGTCACCACAGGTCATTTTATACAGTGAGGTCAAGTTTATAGTCTCACTATATGGGGCTATATGGCTACTATGGGGGCTAACATCATCACACATGAATACAGTTGGGCTCATTGGATCCACAACAGTCTCAGCTTTACAGTCAAATCGAATTTATGTAACTCCAAGACTGTTTATGGACCCCTGTATGCAGAAATATTCAAATTTTAGAATAGGCGAAAATAACGCATTTGTACTGCATTCAAAAAACTGCATGTGATTATCATAAAGTGGGCATGTCTGTAAAGGGGAGACTTGTGGGTACCCATAGAACCCATTTTCATTCACATATCTTGAGGTCAGAGGTCAAGGGACCCCTTTGAAAAATGGCCATGCCAGTTTTTCCTCGCCAAAATTTGGCGTAACTTCGTAGTGTTATTTAGCGTTCTTTACATGTTTCATATGATACCAATATCTTCACTCTAACTTTAAAACTGAACCTGCTACAGCCTCTGAAAAAAGTAAAGTTGGCACTCAAGAAGTGGAAGAGGTTAAACAGCGAACCAAACCAGTTATTGTAAAATCATTATTTATTCAAACTTTTTTAATAGAGAAAATGTGTTTTTCTTTTATGCTGGGTGGGTAAATTCTCAATTCTATACAAAACCATGTGTAAAACTTTAGGTGTAACATTTACAAATATACAGGAAGAAACTCCTTAACTTTGCTAAGTCAGAGGACACCGTCAGTCGCTATTGAAAGAGTAAAAATGTGTTGTTGGAGGGCAGCTACAAAAATAGAAATCACTTTCAGGTAGATGTATGTTTGGTATAGCAATACAGGTTAGAAGCCTTCTGAAACCTATGTCAATCAGTACATGTCAAACTAATTTTTTAAAGAACAATTTAAAAGATAAAAAAACAAAGAGCAAACCTCTCTAAACACACTGAAATCTATACACCCAACAAAACTGATTTTAAACATATTTTATGCAGGTAAATGCATTTTGTTTTGAATTTAAGCTACATGAAACAACCGATGTGTCACGTGAAGTTAAATAAATAACTAAACATTAATTTCAAGCTTGCGTTTAGTAAATAAATACGCTGAACAAATAAGTAATGGAGATGACGTACAGAGTGAACTACTGCTTCATGAGTTACAGCAGGGTTAATTGCTTCAGGGAGGCTATATGGCTTATTCATAGTTAGGAAGGCAACTCAGTAGGTTACATAGTTTGTGGAGTTCAAACTAATTCAGTTAAATCAAAAATAAAATTATTCAATAAAATTAGTTGGTGGTCTATTAAAACAAATGTGTTGATTTCCATTGCTTTAAAGTCTAATGCATACACACAATCTGAAAATAAACTGTACTGTGTGACAGTGCATAATTGTACAATAAGTCATTTGTTCATACATAAACCCTTCGTCATAACATCTAATCCATTTTTGCACTTTCTTGAAAAGTACAGAGTAAATCGTAGCATCAGTCCGTGACTGCTCTGAAGCTAAATAGGCGTTATTGAGGAGAGAGGTAGAGAGGCCATCCACTACTGTACTTCAGGTCATCAGGTGTGTCTGAAAAGCCTTGAAATGTGCCACGACGCTGCTCTCCTCTTCATTTAGAAGAGTCTCTTGTGCTCTCTCTGTGGTGGGAGCGGTTGGTCTCTCCACGCACGTTTCCCTCCTCTCCCCTCTGACATCAAGCCTATTTCAGAAAGCCCTTGTAGAGGAAATGGGAGTGACTGGTAAATCTCTCGTTCTCCAAACAGAAGAGCAGGTCCCTGAGATTGACGCGTGTGATGCGCTGCCGCGTGGGTCTGGAGCCCGACGAACCGGCCCCGCCAGAGAGAGAGGAACCTGATCCTGATCCCTGCAAGATGAGAGACAGATGGGAGGGAGAAAGAGAGGATTAGAGAGGGTTTGTAATATTGGTAATTTGTGTGTGTATCTTTCATATTTTCACATTTAAATTAGTAATGTTGACCAATAAGGAGCAGCAGAGTGGCTGAGTGTGTGCACTGTTTGAAAGCACCATCTGGCTGGGGCCTTCCCTGTGCAGAGTTTGTATGTTTTCCTGCATGGATTGCTCCGGATTCCCCCCCGACAGTCCAAAGACATACAGTTTAGGTCAGTGATTTCTAACCAGAGGTACTAGTACCCCAGGGCGTAGCCCTACTTCTGCAGTTGCCAGGGGAGCTCAGGGAAAGATTGAGGGGTAGCTCAACTAATATGAAATTCACGGTTGTATGCCTCCGACAACCAGTGGAATTGCAGTTTACATTCATGTCTATCCAAAATACACTTCAGTCCCCTCACACAGGGTTATTATAGTAAACAAAAACTACCGAAAATAAGCTGTGAAAAATATTTTAGAAAACTGAAACTAAATAAAAACTAAATTCTTTAAGAGAAACTAAACTGAAACTATATTGACCGGTAAAAAACTAATGCAAATAATATAAAGATTAAATTCATTTCAGTTTTAGTTTTTTAAGCTATAATATATCAGTACTGAAAAAAGGAGACAGCATGAATTTCCGTCAACTCTTGTGACATTGAACCACAGAAATTGTACTGTATATGTAGCTACAGACTTCTGAGACATTATATCTGGTCCTAACAAAACCTTAAACTACTGTAAAACTAAAACTAAATATATAAAAACTAAAACTAAACCTTTCTGAAAAACTGAAACAAAACTAAAACTAGCAGCAAAACTCTGAAAACGAAAACTCAGCTAAAATGAAATTGAAAAGTCAAAACTAAAATAAAATAAAAACAAATTAAAAATTCTAAACTATTATAACCTTGCCCCCTGAACTGCATTGAGAACAGTACAGAAATGTAATGGATGTATGCATGTCGGCCAATGAACTGTTATTCTTTATTATTATTATTATTTTCTACGAGAGTGAGGTATGAATGTGACCACGGTGTAGGACATTTTGAAATGGTTAAAGGAAAAGACTTTAGCTACAGTAGTCTATTATGTGAATTTGGGATGAAGTAATTGTTTCTAACCTTTTTCCTGAAGCATGCAGTTAATCGCCATGAACCCTGTAAATGCCCTTTTTTTTGCCAGCAATGCCATGCAGATTATTTAGGAAGCCCTGCAGTCATGGCCTCTGCAATACTGTTTTGTTAATGTCTTATTTCCATGGGCGTTTGATTTGGTAACAACTTTCCCACTTTCACTGCTATAGCAATTTGCATTGTACCTAACAGAATACAATACAACTCAGTGACATCTGTTTTTCCTCTATTTGTCAATAAAGAAGAAGACAACATGCAGAAGAAACGGCACAAAAGCATCATTGTCACCGGGAGGTGGGGAAATAAACACCATCTTTAAATTACTGCAAGCAACCGTTGTCAAAGTAAGTAAATAAAAGAGATATCGCACATTGTTTCCTGAACATTTGTTTTTCATATGCCAATTCCCGTTTGCGACAATTACAGAATACGGGGCCAGTTATTGCAGCAAATGGTTAGACGCTTATTTTCCAGAACAGGCTCTGCAGTTGTGGATGCTCCCCAGTGAATAAACACAGATAAAGAACAACCATTACCAAGGCAATCACAAATCTAGAACAGACACAGGTTTGTGGTCAAAGAAGAAATCAATTAACTAAACCAATAACGATGACGTGTAGCAGGTCGGACCAGGCATAACCAGGAGCTGCAGCACCGCTATGAAGACTGTCTCATTGTATTAAAAGAATGTGACTGGTGACTTGTTTAAATGTGATCTGTAGTCAGCTGACTTTATGCTCTGCCAGAACTGACGAGCGGCTTCATTATATTATTTTCTCCAGGTATGTGAAGACTGCAGGTGAGTGACAGCAGGTTTCTGTCAGGGTAGAGTGGGCTGTCAGCTCGTCCCCACATCAACTCTGTCTGACGGATACCGTCACTGGAGTAAAGAACCGACTAACAGTTGGCGCTAACGTCAGCTATTTCTGAAGCCGGTGTTTTATACTGACAAAGAAAGTAGACCTGACGTTATTATTGCTGTCATCTGCATTTTAACTTTGGTGTCTTTCGTTGAATTGTGAGTCACAGGTCCTGTTCTGAACAGGCCTGGCATTAAAGGGATAGTTTGGGTGTTTTGAAGTGGGGTTGTATCTATAGTCTGTGTATTAACTACAGTAGATGACGGTCTGCATGTCCCCAGCTTGGAGAAACAGATAGGAGTTAACGCAAAGAACCAAAGCAATGTACTGCTCTGGACAGGGCCGGTAGCGAAACATATTTTAGCCACCTAAAAGAAAGGCTCACCTAAAAAAAACGATCAGTTTAAGTGTACGCTATATTTAAAGTATTTTTCGCCAGTTTACCTTGTATCAGACAACCCATATCAACGGGGAACTGAAGCAGTTGTATCCATCTATGTTCTCGCCAAAGCCCCCAGACTCCATTGAAAAAACTGTAATTTTACCCAGGATTTTCTGGTCTACCGCTGCTGCGATCGGTTAGTTTGTGCTATTGTGTGACTTTAGTGTATCCAAACTGACCAAAGTCACACAATGACACAAACAAACTAACCGATCGAGGCAGCAGTAAACCAGCAAGTCCTGTCTTCTGCAAGGTAAAATTACTGTTTTTTTCAATGTATTCCTATTGCTTTGGTGAGAGCGTAGATAACAGCTTCAGTTTCCCGTCGTAAACATAGACTGAATAGCTGTCTGATGGCAAAGTAAAGTGGTCAAAGTGCCGCCGACACCGGTACAGAGCTTCAGAGAACCTGGGACAACAGTGGGTGGCCGGGCGAGCGTCAGATCTGTGCAGAGCATCGGAACAAAAACACCGACACATCACAGACGGTATGATAATAACATCCAAAACACAAGATTCACTCTCAGTGGTTTCTGTGACATTAGAAATACATTAGCAGGTGCAAATGCACTTCCTGTGTCTAGTCTGATATAGATAGCCTATAGAGATAAGATATGTTTTCATATATGAAGCTATAGCCTATAAAGAAAATACGGTTGTACTGACAGGATACAGAGCACAGAAGCCGTTTTCATGCCACGAGGCATGTTCTGTCTCTGTCCAGCTTATACTAATAAAGTAATGGTATATGGTAACTTTAGAGGTTATACTTGACAGCTAGCCCAGGATAAACAACACTATGTGGGGAACCCGCTGTAATTAGTGTTACCTCGGCTGCAGCAGAGGAGGATGGAGAGTCCAGAACCTTCCTCTTCTTCCTGGGACCGATGGCTGCCAAAGCTGTCAGGTTGGCCTCCTTCTGTCTTATCTGAGCCAGCTCTTGCTGCTGCATCTGGATAACGCACACATAGCAACACGACAATCAAGCATACAGTGCTTAAACATACAGAAGCAGACACGAGTTGACTGTCCTGATCATCTCATCCTACCTCTTTTGCTCTCTGTTTCAGACGCAGCTGCTCCGGATCCTCTTGCCGAGCTCGAGACTGCGAGGACAAAAGAAAGACGCATTAATAAGTGATGTTGGCAGAAGAAAGGCCGAAGCCCAAGCTGTGTTGGACCAGAGATACTGTAGAATTTTGCAGGTGTTTGCCCATTCTGCATGAATATCTACAATCACGTGGAAAACTTTGAGTTTGAAAAGCAGATTCTACATCAACTACTGGTGAGTTCAAATCCCCTGAATTGTCCCATATCCATCAATATTTAGCCCACATTTAAAGCTAAAACGTTTTTATACTGCACAGTAGTTGAATAAAAAATGCGTAATATATTTATTAATGTATGTATTATTTATTCTTAATGGAACTAATGGAATTTAACTCAGCGTTATAAATTCGTCCCCAGTGCCATTTGATTTGTTACAAACTGTTTGAGGTACATCCTGAGGGCGAGTCAAAATCAATCACAACCTTTTGTCAAACGTTATTGAATATTAATGCGTCTCTGGAGAAGAGAATAGCTGCGGGATACAAAAACACTAAATATAGGCCAAACAAATTGCCATTTATTACACACCTGCTGTTATAAATAAATGGCTTGACTTGATTTCATCCAAACCTTTAAAAAAAAAAATCAACACAGTACGGCCTTGAAATAATAAAAATGGATGCTTGAAAGTCTATTTAAACCTAGACAATCTTCAATGCCATGCCTGCTGAATGTCCTGACAACAGAGTGCATGTTTTGATGGTTGCATAAGAGGTTGTTTTAAATCTCCCAAAAAATATTTTATCTAGGTATTTATTACAGAAATGTGTTTATTTGTGAAGACATGAAAACCTCTCAGTATATTATGGGGCTATTTATTTACACTCTATTTGACATCACAGATTTGGACTTACGCTTCACCACAGCGACCCCGGTACCTTTTTACTACAATTTTGTGTAAATGAAATTTCCCCAATAGCCTTTGTGGACATATTATTGTGATGTCTGTCAGTGATGCTGTACCTTAGCTGCCTTTAGGAGGATCTCTCTCTCCTGCTCCTCCTTCTGTTGTTTCTCCAGCTGGTCCAGCTGCTCAAAGAACTTAAGCTGAGCACGAACATCACTGCTCTGCTCATAATTGTTATCCTCCTGCCAACAGACAGCAGTGCCACAATGTTATCCCAGAAAAGGCAAAAAGATTACAGGAGAAAGTATTGAATATCTGTGGAGACGTATCTGTCATTTGCATGCATACAGTGGACCCATTTAATTTCGTAGCACCAGCAGTATTTGTCTTTAATGACGCTGTAAACAAACCTTGAAATTGGCGTTTTTCTGCTGAGCCACGTGGGTAACTTTTCCCATCAGGGTCTGGAGCCGCTGCTGAGTAGCGTGGGAGACAAAGTTCACCACCTCCGCACCCAGGTCTGTCAAACCGTACCTCCTACCTGGAAAAGAAACAGAGACATGTTGGGGGTTTAGGAGGTGGATAGATATATAGATAGATAGATGCTGTATTGTCAGTAAGGTTGTAAGTGTCTCACCTATCTCCTGCATTCTCTTCTGTAGAACGGCACAGGATAGGAAAGCCTCGTCCTTACAGGAATGTGTCACCGCTCCCACAAGTCCAGAATTGGTTGCGAGGATATTAGCACTTTCCTCTGATAGGTTCACTCCAGCCATGGAGGCCACATCGTTGATGTCGTCATCATCTCTGTACACATAAACGGAGGTGTGGCAGAGATAGCATTGAAACTTGGATAAATCACTATGAACTGTTTATATATTTACTTGTCCAGCTACATAACATGTTTAAGCTTTAAAAGCTATGCTGACAATGACATTAAAGGGAGGATCCATCTGCGTTCTGTTACATTGTTTTCAAATGGAAACACCCACTCAGCAATTGCAAAAAGCAGTGACATAGGTTACCAAAGTAAGCTAACTGAATATAATCAGTAAGGTTATAAATATTGTAAACGCTAGAGCTAGCTGAGTCGAAGTTAGCTGTGCTAAGTTTGGAAATAACTGAAAGAGTTAGTTCAGATTTTTTTGAAGTGGGGTTGTATGTATACTTCTGCGTCCTGTGAGGTAAAATTACTGCTTTTGTGAATGTAGTCTGGTGGCTTTGAAGAGAGTGATATAACAGCTTCAGTTCCCCGCTGGAAAGGGATGTCTGACGGTGAAGTAAAGCGGCGGTGGATGGCAGCAGAAGAAAAATTTATTTTAGCCACCTTAAAAAAAATCAGTTTAAGTGTAAGCTATATTTAGAATATTTTCACCCCGCTGTCAGACAGCCCTCTCCGACGGGGAACGATACAACTGCTTCATTATATCGCAGTCTTCAAAGCTAACAGACCAAACTCCATTCACAAAAACAGTCATTTTACCCTGCAGTACATGGGAGTTGCTGGTCTACTGTTGCATCGATCGGTTAGTTTGTTGTTTGCGTTATTGTGCGACTTTCGGATCTGAACTAACGTGGTGTCCACACGGCAGTACATTGCTTAGCTTTCGTTCCGGTACTCCTGTCTGCTTCTACAAACTGGGAGGGTGCCGACCGCCATCTAAGTTACTGTATGTAACGTTAATATACTGACTATAAGGCTGTATATAATACTGTACATGCAGCAGTGTCGTCATGCAGAAACCTATGTCAGGTCATGTGGGAGAATTTTTTTAGAAGGGCTTGGGAAAATGTAATTTGGATGATAAACATATATACTTTGACCAAAATTTGTTTGGATTTGGATACATAAGGAACACTACTGAGAAGCTACAGAATGATAGAAATAAATTATGGACCCGCCCTTTGAATAAACTTTCATTTTTATTTTGCTGGTCGATTTAGAAAAGTTCCCAAAAGTAAATTTTCCACCTACAAGTGATATTAATACTAAATCCTGTGTGATTAAAGAGCATTTATGGTAAAACTGATTTGAATTCTGTTATCTTTGTTCTTACTTGAAAGTGCCACCCGCCTCTTTCAGCCTGTTCTTTTGAGCCAGGCTCAAGGTTGCAGCAGAGACTTGTTTAGAAAAATGTGGCCCCTCCGGCCTCACAGGAACTGTTAGAGACACAACATCACAATCAATACTACAAGTCACCACAAAGAAAGACAGACAGAGGTGTTATTAGATTGACCTCCTCACCTGGCTGCAGCTCTTTCAGCTGGACCTGTTGATGTCCCAGCATGATGCGACCAGGGGCCTGATTCCTGAGAGTCACCATGGGGGTCATCGGTAAGGCTACCTGAGGTCTCACCATTGTTCTCTGCTGCTGGATCACCTGCAAGGGTAAAGTACCAAATGTAGATTATGTAATTATTACCATAGTGATGCTTTATGTTTTATTGTGCAATGTGAGGGAGTGGAAAGGTTTGAGCTGCCTCATATTTGATGTAAATGCCACTCAAAGTTATAGATCTGATATATTTATTAGTCCGTTTACCATTGAGGGGGTCTGTGCGGGTTTGCTAATGGCTGGCTGGAGCTGGGGCCGGCTGATTGGAGCAGCGATGCGGGGCGCTGGGCTACCCAGGACCACCGTGGTGGGGGTGGGGATGGGAGAGGTGGAGGGGGCTGGACCTGAGGCTGGCTGGGGGAGGTGACTCTGCTGGATGAAGGCTGCTGAGTCTGGAGTGAGCTGCCTCAAGGCTGGGAGGCTTCTCTGCAGAAGACAAACAGGTTATACTGTATGTTACAGAAATGCATTGTTAAAGGTAGGGTTGGTAGTGTTGGTTAAATACATTTATATATTCATATATCTTTTTTAAATTCTCATTACATCCCGACAACAATGAATAAATCGAATGTTCTGACAAAAAATACAGTAAAAAATGCAGTATCTGTGGTTGTCGCAGGACTGTAATAAGCCTGTCCAATCGGCCCAAATTAAATGATTCAACGGCCTGTCTGCACGCACTCTGCCCATGCACTCATTGCGCGTCACAGGAGTCTTCTACAAGCTGCTAGTTTGACAGCTGTGAGTATTAACAATAGCCATGTTCGTCGTTTACGTTCATTATGATATGTTAACTTCATAATGATAATTTTGGGGGAGTGGCTTTGGAGTTGAGCCAGAACGGACAGACTGTCAGTGTTGACGTGGCGAATTTCTCACTAGATTTAGTGCCTTTTGGAGCTAGTGCTGCTAGCTACTTTTGTTGGAAAAGAGATGGCAACACTGGGCTCGGTTTTTCGGTTGAATAATTTAAAAAATCTAGTGTACTCTTGCTAGTTTCTCAAGATTACAGACCGTGCCTTTCAAGATGACACTGTTTGGCAATAGTTTCCTGTGGTCCAAGGAAATATAAAACACATTTTACTGGAAGGTATATCAGCAGAAATGACAATAGAATATAAGCTTTCTTACCTTGAGGAAAGGCACAAGGTAAGGTTGGGGTGAGGAGTTGAGCTCTTTGTACAATCTGCTGGTGAATTCCTCAGCTTCCAGTCTGCCCTCCTAGTACAATATAGAAGCATAAAGAGCTGGGAGTGAGAGCTGTCATATTTACAAATACAGATGATGCTTCTCTTAGCTTCCACTTTTAAATACATTGTTATATTTATTTGTCAATATCCTTGTGAAATGAGAAACATAACAAAGCAGTTGACCGGCTCACTCACCAGCAGTTCCTTGACCAGATCTCTCACACTGGCTGCGGTCTCTGTAGATTGCTTCCCAGTCGATGCCAGCTTGATCAACGTAGACAGGAAGTTCTTACATTTCTTCACATTCTCCATCGTCTCCTGCCAATAACATTCAGATTATGAACAAATGCCAGTCTCCTTTTTGAATAGCCATGTTATACATCGCAGCATGCCTTGCCTTCTTTTATCATACTGTAATTGTCTCTAGCACATGCAGACGCCCAGCTCTATCTGATCCCTCGGGGCTATGCACAACTCACTTTGCTCACTGTTACTGAGGCAACTGTGGTCCCAGCTGTTTGGCTGACGGTCCTGGGGGCAATTCCCGGTACTGCAGCCCCAACTGAGCTCTGGGAAGACAGACATCACCACCATAACATGTTATCTAGGTTGTTCAAGTGTTTCAAAACACACGTTTCAAGTCAACACAGGAGAGTGTGGGTTTTAGACGTGCTTCAAAGTTGATCAAGGGCATCAAACTTCAGGTTCAAGAGGATATAGGTGCTCTTCTCCTGCACTGAATTTCAGTTCACTTCAATGTTTTGGTTTTTCAGACGTTAGGAAAGAAGTCATTGATCATTTTGTGATTGTTTTATTTGTAACTGGCAAATGTGCTGATGTGTTTTTGGTGTGTGTAACACATAAAACTCTTTATAAATAAGTATAATTCCCTCAAGTCTACTATAGTAAATCCAGGAAACAAGGTTCAGGATTACCATTAAACCCAGGCAATTGGACATTTATTCACCCATGCAATGAGGGTTTGCATCCTTTTCATTGAGGCGAAATGCACTCATAAGATCCTTCTAGTGTCACTCTGACACATAAACCAGTAATATCATGGTGCATTACTATAATACAATACCAAACAGCGAATGGGGCGCTTTGTATCATCCTTCAGTCTGCAGCTTGAGCCAGTAATGGACACAAAACAATGTGCGACAAGCCAAATGAACATAATAAGACCTTATTTTTACACCAGCAGACGGGGTTACCTGAAGGATCGGAGGTCTGTGGAGAGTGGTGGTCGCAGCGAGTGACGGCGGGGTCGGACAGCCCTGACGGACGATGGTACTGGGAGCCACCTGTCTGCTGATGATGGTGTTCCCAGGAGCCTGAGACAAGGCACAAAGCACGACATGATGGGCAACAACCAGTTTCATCAAACCAGAAGACATCTACTGATTACATCTAAATTTATACACGAATAAAAAAATAAAATACAACATAATAATATGCATATACAGCACACTATTTTCCATATATCTACACATGAGCTATAATCTCACTAATATTCTACTTAAACAGGTGCTACCCTGAGCTGTAGGCAGAAAGGCAAGCTGAACATGGGCTATAACACTGACCTTGGCACTAAAGTGAGACACAGTGGTTGCCGGTGTTACACCGAAATCTGCCACAGAGTGGCTCACATTTATTTTCACAAAGGTTTTCATGTGTGGAATCAGCAGAGAGCCAGCAACACGAGGTCACTGTTTCTGACCGCTGTTGTCGGAAAATGCACCTGTGTAATAAATAGGGCTGACCTGAATGTTTCAAAGCTTCGACCGTTGCCATGGTAATCGACCTCTAAATCAGTATTTGAATGCTTCAGGGGTTTTTTTGTTTTATTTTTTTTATATGTAAGTATGTATTCATTACTCATATTCAACATGAATTATTATTAGTTATTTTAAGACGGATTTCGCTGTTTGTTGTGTGTAGAGGTGCGTGTGTGTACAGTAGTGCGGCAGCGGCACTGTCCCATGCTGTGCTGCGCCGCCAAGCTTTGAATGCCTTTGAATATTTCTCGCAGAAGCTTCGAAGCTTAAAGAATGGTATTCGGGATAGCCCTAGTAATAAATGAGGCAAACCCCAAACAATAGATCCCAATATGTGACATAAAACACACAAAACTAAATTGTTAAAAAACATAAATGTTATTTAATATTTTTTTATTTTTAATAAATAAATCACAAAACTCTAAAAGAAAAGTAAAAGACAGAACAGTGGGGCAACATTTTCTGAGACAGCTGTCAGAAATGGTGACCTCATGTGTTGCTGGCAGTCTGCGGTCACAGTTTTCGGTGTAACACCTGTATAAAGCTCTTCCTGGGCAGACTGAGTGATCTTACCTGGCCAGGAGACAGGCTTGTTGGCGTCGCAGTCCGAGGTGCCATGCCTCCCTGTGCCTGGGCCTGCATCTGGGCCAGAGCCTGCTGGGGAATCATCAGCAGCTGTCCGCTCTCACTGCGTACAAGCACCATCCCTGAACCAGAAATCATAACAGTGTGGTGTTATTTAAGGAATCTGGTTCAGAGGACACCTTATTTCTATGTATTCTGTATTGGATGACCGACATTCAATAAGAATATAATCTACCAATGTGTGTTTGCGTTATTGTGCGACTTTCGGATCTGAACTAACGTGGCGTCCACACAGCAGTACATTGCTTAGCTTTCGTGCTGGTACTCCTACTGTCTGCTTCTCCAAATAGGGAGCATGCAGACCACCATCTAAGTTACTGTATGTAACGTTAATACACTGACTATAAGGATGTATACAATACAATACTGTACAGGTAGCAGCGTCATCATTCAGAAACCTACGTCAGGTCACGTGGGATAAAGTTTTTAAGAGGGGCTTTGGAAAATGTAATTTGGACACTAAACATACATACTTTGACCAAAATTTTAATGTTCGGATTTGATTACATAAGGAACACCACTGGGACGGGAAGATGGAAAAACCTCAAATAAATAAATAAAATTTAATTTTTATATTACTGGTTGAGTTAGAAAAGTTCCAGAGTGTAGAGGACACCTTATTTCTATGTATGCTGTATTGGATGACCAACATTCAATAAGAATATAATCATCCAATGATTATTACTTACAATCATTGATCAGAGGCGTTGGAGTTTCTTGGACGTCAGGGGGCACAGTCAAATTGAAACTGCTGTGAGTGCTGTTGTTGAAGTTGTTGTGGGGGTTTTTTTTGTTTGTTTTTTGTTTTTCTTTGAGGTATTTATTTATTTTGTCTTATCTTTTATGTTATCTGTTTTCTTTGTTAGATAAGTGAAATACATGAAATGCCATGTCTCTCTTTCTTTGAAATTCTGACTAAACATTTTATTGTATAATTTAATTATTATTATTGTTAGTCTGTCTGTATGTGTATATATATCTATATGTAAAATGTAATAATGTTTAAAAATCAGAGGCAAATGAATCAGTGAAGTGTGGGAATAAATGCATGGGCAACAAACAGTCAAAAAGTTGTGACTTCACTCACCCGGTGGGAGCTGGATGTTGTGCAGGCCGATACTGGGCTGTCCCGGGGAGGTCTGGGGGAGCCTCGGGGCCAACATCTGAGGCGTCAGGGCTCGGATCCCACCTGGACCGGCTGATACCATCCGGGGAGCGCTGAGGGCTCCAGGAGTGACAGCCGGCTGTGGTGCTGACTGTATGATTGTTGTTGTTGTTGTTGTGGGTGGCTCTGCCTTGATTATGTGCGACCCTGACACCGAGTAGTTGGACGGCTGGCTAAACGTTGTTGTTGTTTGCACGCCGAAACCTGCGTGACCTGTTGCTGTATTGACAACATTATTGTTCCCATTCAAAGTTGCACCCGACCCCGCGGTGTGTTGCACAGGAGGCGGCCTGACGAGCGCCACAGTGGCTCCTGGAGCTGCTGGAGGAGCTGCTGGAGCGACAACAACACTCTGCGAGTTCATGAGAGGCGTCTGAATCACACTGTTTGACAATGGCGGCATTACTGCACCGGGCAGCCCTTTAGACATCACCGGTCCACCACTGGAGACAGACATCACAGTGCTGCCACTTGTCACCACTGAGAGAGGGGCAGCGCTTCCTGATCTGTGAGAGTTCATAGTTTGACTCCCATTGAAAGTCTGCACCGAGTATGAGCCTACTTTCCCCTGATTGTGATTAGTGGGAGAAGTTACCAGTGTTTTGTTGGAGTCATCCATAGTTGAACCATGGAGAGAGAGAGAGAGCTGTGATGATGAGACTGAGACCCCCCCTGATGAACTTGTTTAGAAGGAACACAAACACTCTTGAATGTGACGGGACGAGACTCTGACACATCTACTGTTTAGTCTCAGTCAGCTCCGGCTCTTCTTGCTTTATATACTCGGAAGGGGAGACAGACAGAGGGAAAACAACATTACCTGCTTTTGGCAAATCGTCTTGAACCACCAAGTCCCAGCTGGACATTAGCTCTCTCTCGCCTGTCCGGGAACTATAGCCGTGTAATTACCGGCTGCCTCTCGCTGCCTACCCCGGTGGTTGTTGTTGTTGTGACACAAGACGGACAGTTGTGACTCTACTACAGGCTGTACGGGATGACAAACTACCGCTTTATTCACCTCTGTGTGTAAAGAAAGCTCCTCCAGCGGAGCGAACACAACCGCCATCTTCACTCTCCAGCGAGCTTGTGAGAAGTGAGGTAGTGATGTGTTGGTCGCGAACGAGCCGGTTCAAAGAGCCGGCTCTTTTAAGTGAACGTTAAGAGCCGGCTCCTGTCCGAGACACTTTTTTTTTTTTTAATTCAAGGCAGAATGATAGGACAATTTTCTTCGCGCCACAGGCATTACATGCACTTACTGACAGTGTATTCCAAGCCACGTACTTCCTGAAGTACACTTCAATGTAGTGCACTGTGTGCACTCTGTACTTACTTGAGTAGTGCGTGAATTTCAACGGGGTAGGGTCTCAAATCAAATACTCAGCGGCGCACTTGCCAGAAATGACGATCGCAACATTTCACCGCGGCTCACTACCCGCCAAAATATCTTCTTCTTCTTTGGTGTTTTACAGCAGCTGGCATCCTTTGTGTTGCATTGTTGCCTCCTTCAGGTTTTACCCCTCAACTACCCGCCAAAATATCTGCCTGCTTTGTTGATCAAGAATACACAGAAAACTAAAGCAAAGTGGAAATACGTTTCAAACGTCGTCGCCTACGATGTGTCCTCCTGTTGGCTGAAAATGCACTGGTATGTTTACGTATTGTATTGTTTTATTCTGTTATCTACGTAGCCCATAGACATCTATAAGGTACGTTGTTCAGTACCGTAAAAGCTCCTGCATCATCTGCCGCCATTTTCACATGTTTGAATAGTGGTCGTGGTCCTGCCCCTTCCGCTACATAGCCAAGATGGCAACAATTGAGTGAAAATTGTCCAGCGTTCCACACTCAAAGATTTGACCGTTTTGAGTACAACATCTGGGTACTTCGAGTGTGCTGCATTTTGCCATACTTCAGTGTGTTAATGACGTCCGTGCGACCAATCAGGTGATGACAGATAAGGATCATACCATCAAGCAGGGAGGGGCGAGGGTGCGCGGCGCGCTAACGGTCTACAGGTACAGAACAGGAGGGAGTGGAGGACAGAAAGAGAGAGGAGCGTGGTGCGCGGATAGCAGACAATTGAGTGACAGTCGGAAACGAAGCAGTATGTAAAATTACGATATTCTGGAAATTATAAGGTTTAGTATAATTATATTGAATAATTTAAGTGATATATGTGCACACATACTAATCATAGGTCAAAACAGCGCTAAATTTGGCTGAATTACAAAAGGCAGAAGTGGTAAAAAGAAGAGCCGTTTGGGAGCCGAAAGAGCCGGCTCGTCTTGGTGAGCTGAGCCAAATGATCTGGCTCACTAAAAAGAGCCGGAATTCCCATCACTAAAGTGAGGGACTTACCCAACTGACATGCGCATGCGCAGAACGACCGAACGTCTCCGTGCGGGGGAGTTCGGAGCGCTGTGATTGGCTGCTGAGCATTCTAGAAGGCGGTACCGAATGGCTTCAGCTGTCATTACAGAGGAAGCATGAGACGGAACAACATCGAGTCGAAAGCGAAAAATGTCTTCACCAAATGTTACGTTACCGCCTGAGTCTTTACAACACCACGATAGCTGTTCCGTTTCACAATTACACCTCATGACTGTCGGTAGAATAATAACGGGGTTTACGACAAGCCAACAACCCGAATTTCAGAGTTTACTCACTGTTGATCCGCTGGGCAAGATGGCTGCAGTGTTTTTGGCCAACAAGTGAAGAAGTAGCTGTTGTAAAGAGGCGTTCGAGGGCGCCCCACCCTCCACCCTCCTGTTAGAGAGGAAATACTGAAGCCTGCAGCTCTGCCAGCAGTCACGAGACTAATAATAATGTGGTTAAACTCCCACGTGCGCTAACTTTTTGGGTAAATGCACAATGCAAATAAAGTTTACTTATACTTTCATTTATGTGTTGACATATAAATCCAAATACTCAAAAGTTATACATTTACAGTCCAATCTAAGAGGTGTCTAAGACCCCCTTACTACAAAAAGTCCTTTTTTGGTTTTCATATATGGGTGATTCTGCAACTATGGGCATTTTTAATGTTCCAGCAATGATTTTTTGTTAGAATGTGCAGTGCAATGCTTTATAAAAATATACAATGTTATTACCCATCTTGAAATATAAAATAATTACCAAATAATGTGATTTAATATAATTTATGAAGCATTTTATGGGTCCAATCACCACTTTTCTTCATGTACAACTGTGATTCCAATGTTGAGATATGTAAAATGAGCTAAATCAATTATAATTTTATTTCAAATAAATATGTTTCATATACATACTACTTTACACCATATTAAAATTATTTAATTGTTTACAAATCATTCATCTAAATGTGTCTGTCCCACACATCTGAGTCCTTCGCGCCAATGAACAAATGCCATAGTCAGAGTTTTATTCAAAGCCAAACAAATCTAGTTTCCATGGATGGTCATTAGGTGGTTGGGCCACCCACATAGGTGACCCTAAAATAAATCACAAGTTGCATTAATGCAACTTGTGATTTATTTTGGTTGTAGTTGGCTCAGTTTTAAAGCTACCAAAGTACCAACCATGTCATACTAGCTTGTCACGAAGGAAGATATATAACTCCAAATTTACACTAAATTTTGGCGAGGAAAAAAATAGCATGGCCATTTTCAAAGGGGTCAGTTATTTGCCATGGTATGATTTGAGCATATTGTGTTATGCTAAATGCAGTATCTGTGAGGGTTTCTGGACAACATATGTCATTGTTTTGTGTTAATTGATTTTCAGTAATAAATATATTCATGCATTTACATAAAGAAAGCATATCTGCCCACTCCCATGTTGATAAAGAGTATTAAATACTTGACAAATCTCCCTTTAAGGTACATTTTGAGCAGATAAAAAATGTGAGATTAATTTGAGATTAATCACGATTAATTATGGACAATTCTGTGATTAATCGCGATTAAATATTTTAAGCGATTGACAGCCCTAATATAATTATCCCATTGTCCCCTATTGTAAAAAGTGAGATTGTCTTGTCTGTTATATTATAAAGCAGTTTTAAGTGCTATATAAATACTGTGAAAGTATTGAAACGTTCAATATACGGAGAAATACACCTAGCCCATAATCAGAAATTGTGTGTTTGAAACAAGCCGTCAGCATTTCTGTCCATTTGTGATGTCATAAATATACAATATTTGGACCATTACACAGTTTTAAACGTAAATATTCTTAATGTGTCTCAGTTTGTTTCCTGTTGCAGTGTATGTAAATAACATCAGCTGACAGGAAAACATGGACCCAAACTGTTGCCTAGCAATGCAATTCCGTTGAAATGAGCTAAAACGGAGCGTTTCATACAGAGCATGAATACAGGTATATTCAGGCTGACAGTATGAGGAAAATAAAGTTTTTTTTGAACATCACAGCATGTGAACATGTTCTAGTGGAAACACAAAATACAAGTATGAACCTGAAAATGGGCATAATATGGGACATTTAAATAAATTCTGTCATCATGGGAGTAAATTACAAGTAGAGCAACTGTTTTAAACCACTGGCCACCACTGTAATCTCCCTCAGTCTCCTCAGTTTGTTAATAGCCTGTCCTGTCTTGGTGTGCTTGTCATGGTAATAGGTTATCCAGTTATAACAAGGCTGCACATCACAGACTTGTGTTTGTTTCTCGCGGTGTGCGCCGGCTGACTAAAGGAACTAACCCTGTTTAACACGCAGTGAAGAGCATCAGCAGAGAGGTGCGTCACTGGCTATCTTATAAAGCGCGCAGGTGTCCGCTGATTGCGCACATAGCTGATTGATTAGTTGGTGTCTGGTGTGCTGCTGTGGTTTAATGCTCTTAGTTGCTGTCTGCTGTGGTTTGATGCTCTGTGATTTAGCCGCTGCTTTGCAATTTGAAAATTTTCGCTGCAAACATGAGTGCCGGAGGAGGAACCCCTTACATCGGCAGTAAGATAAGTTTGATATCCAAGGCTCAGATGCGGTATGAAGGAATCCTGTCGTCCGTCGACACCGACAGGTCCACGGTGGCATTAGCCAAAGGTAGGAGGATAGGCCGAGGAGACACGTGCGTCTCTCTTTCACAACTATCTCTTCATTAAAGTTGTTCACAGATCTTTAAGTCTGTTTTTGAATGTAAACAGCATGCTGGGTGTAAACAAAAGTAACTTTTTTTTATTCCAATCCAACAGTTAAATCCTGTGGGACAGAGGACCGGCACACAGACAGACCAGCGCCTCCCAAAGATGAAATTTATGAATACATAATCTTCAGAGGAAGTGACATTAAAGATATCACTGTGTCCGAGCCACCGAAACAATACCATGGACTGCCTCGTGACCCAGCTATTGTACAGGTGAGTGCAGATTTGGACTTTTTAAAGTCACTTCCTTTTTCTAGATGTTCAGTATTTGGCATTAAAGCTGCAGTAGGAAGAGTATTTTTGGCATCATTGGCCAAAAATTCCACAATAACCTTTCAGCATATTGCAAAAAAAGTGTTCTGAGAGAACTAGACTTCTGCACCTCATGGCTCTGTTTTCAGGCTTTAAAAAGTCGAGGCCTTGATGGGAGACTTTGGCCAATCACAGGTCATTTCAGAGAGAGAGCGTTCCTATTGGCTGTTCATTCAACGGATGCAGCTCGCGAACTCTGGTCAAACTAGGCAGCGCTGATCAAATATGAATCAATATTCTGTTACTGTAATGCCTATTTCTCTTCTCAGATGTTTTCAGAAACATCTTGTAGTGTACTGTTTAGCTGTAAAATGAGAAAGTTTGTGCCCCGGCAGCCATGTTGAGATCAGTTGAAGAAATACCAAGCCCCACCCACCAGCCGGAGCAAAGTTAGTTAGTTTGACCAGCTGCTCAGAGACGGCAGGCTCCAGCTCGGCTCTGATTGGTTGTTTTCCTCCGGCCTATGAAATCTTTTAGATGCCATTAGGCGCACCGGAGGATACAGAGACATTACTGTCAGGATATAGTGACCGTTTTTTAAAATATTATTTTTGCGCCAAATCTACCCACTACTGCTTTAATCAAAAATAATAGTAATCCCAATTGATAAAACAAGCTCCTTTTTGTCTTATTTTTTTGTTTCAGTCATCCCTTGGCAACTCCTCTGCTGCGTATCACCCACGCTGGAGTTCATACAGAGACATGATGCCCACCTACAACCAGCTGGCTGCTACTTCTCTACTCAACCAGCAGTACAATGCAGCACTAGGCCTAGGTTCACTTAATCATCTTTACTCTCAGCTTTTTTTCCCCAGCACTATCGTGGAATGTCAGTGGGCTGTTTCTCACATGTATCTGCAGTTGATCAAGCCCCACCATGTTTGTTCTTGCTCCCTCAGTACCAGGACTTCACGGCATCCCCGCCAGAAGAGCTCCCATGGTGGAGCAGGCCGTCCAGACCGTGCCCTTGGCTGCAGGCGCCGCCACCGCCGCCACCGCCCAGAAAAGAGGCTCCAAGACTCCAACCCAGCCGCAGGGCAGACAGCCTGCTCGTCCAACCGAGCGCTCCGGCCAGGTTCAGAAGGAGAACGTACCAAGCAGTAAGAAAACTGAACAGTGGCTCATAACATACAAGAGAAATCCTGTTTCTTGCATTGCTTCAATTTTTAATCCAGCTGAAGACGGGCAACTTTGACGTTTAATTTAGAGCTGCAACGATTTATCAGTTAGTTGTCAACTATTGAATTAATTGCCAACTATTTTTTTAAAGTCAAATCTCTGATTCCAGCTTCTTAAATGAGACTATTTTCTGGTTTCTTTACTCCTATGACAGTAAACTGAATATCTTTGAGTTGTGGACAAAACAAGACATTTGAGGATGTCATCTTGGGCTTTGGGAAACACAGATTGACATTTTTCACCATTTTCTGACATTTTATAGACCAAACAACTAATCGATTAATCGAGAAAATAATTGACAATGAAAATAACAGATGATAAAAATAATTGTTAGTTGCAGCTCTAATTTTATTTCTTTTATGTTTAGGTCGGGCACCATCTCAGCCAAGTGCAGCCAAGGTTCAAGGCCAGAGCACCGAGAACCAGAAACAAAGAGAAAAACAAGGTATTAAAATAAAATATACACTGTTTCTTTCTGAACGGATTCCAATGAATATTTGTTTTGTCGTGACTTTGCTGAAGTACAGCAGGAGTTTTGTCAAAGTAAATGCTTATATGCTCATTTGTTTATAAGAAATGGAAATATCCAACACCAGATGAACCTGTTGTAGATGGTAAACTAGTTTTACTGCAGTGTTTGTAGTATTTGTCTGAACTCATTCTGGTGCTCGCGTGCAGGCAGTCGCAGGTCCAGGAATCGAAGCAGAGGTCAGCTTCTGGTGAAGAACTCGACCAAGGCCACAACCCTGCAGTTTGAGTCAGATTATGATTTTGAATCCGCAAATGCTCAGTTTAAAGATGATCTCACGAAGGAGGTTGTGGGTATGTTTATTTCAATGGACATCGGTCAATTCAGTTGCAGTGCACGTCGTACAGTATATACGGCAATTTAAGGTGCATGCATTTTGTTTTTGCAGTTGAAAAGGTGGAATCTGGGGGGGAGGCCCAGGACAGCCAGGGTACGCAGGAGGAGGACACACTCGGCGATAAATACTACGACAGAGCCAAATGCTTCTTTGACAACATCTCCTCAGACCTTAAGCCCAGGTGTAACTTTATTATTATGTAACTTTTGTTGTTTGTTACCTCAGCGGTTTGTCATTTTTAACATATTGTAGCATCCCTCAGTAAGAAGACTACGAGACAAGGGCCAGTTTCGCTTGTACTTTATTAGCGGGCAGTACACCGGCTACTGTAGGCCGTAGCCAGCGCCAAAACAACAAAACCTCACTGCTTTACTGTATGCTCTCCGTCTAGCATCCTGCTTAACATCTAACTATTTCCCGAACACAACAAGACATCCTCTCTAATTCTCTTCCAATCAGAATCACGCTATCCATCGCCAATCACTGTCGTAGGTAGTTGACAACTGACAGACAGGCTTTACAGCGTCTAAGCTTAAAACATGTTCACTGACATCCTGTAAATCTCAGTAACTGCCATAACTGTCGTTTAACCTCAGCTGAGCTAATTTCCTGAACAGTAACACACTTAACAGTTTAACATCAACATGTTACTCAGTCTGTTTTTTTTGGTGCATCCTCAGGAGAACCACCTGGGCAGAGGAGAAAAAGATGAACATGGAAACTTTCGGAGTGCCCGGCCGCTTCCTGAGAGGCCGAGGCTTCAGGGGCCGAGGACGCAGAGGACAGAGCTCCACCGAGCAGCGGCCCCTCCCAAAAATTGGCAGTGGAAGGGTGTGAAGGCTTTTCTTTTTTTGGTTTCTTTTTTTGTTCACATTTCCTGTAAATATTGTAGTTTTCTACTTATTTAAAAAGCACCTCCCTTCTTTCCCCATTTGAAGCTAAGATTTTTTTTTTCCTCCATCCCAAATTTTAGGGAATTTGTACTTTTGAAGCTTTATTATATGAAATGGGAGAGCAATTTCTTTAATCAAGCCGCTGTATGCTAGAAGCAAATTTATTAATTGGCAGTTTAGTAAAATGCAATGTGGAATTTGTCTTTTGAACAGGCCAGCAGGCACATAATTTTTTTTTTGTTGCTAAATATGACATTTTTCTGCTTAACTGTCCAAATGTAACTCCGAATAGCTTTTGGAGGACAGCTGTACTTTATTTTTTTTCCCCTACTTGTAAAATGAAAACTGGAGGACTTTGTAACAGTTGCTATTAAATAACATATGATTAACAGTATTACTTTCATCTGTCATTAACATCCATCACCCTTAAAACCAAAGCTTGTAGTTTCAAAAATTTGTTTCAACGCTCAATATGTTGGTACATAATGTTCAGTTTTGTATATGTGGTGGCTTGCAAATGGAAGCCAGTTTCTTGAACCTGAGGCCCAAGTCCTTCAGCGCTTCCTGGAATGAATCGTCGTCAGAAACGGTGATGTCCTCCAGCTCGGAGAGGTCGTCCGAGTCCCCTTCATCTGCGTAGAGGTGAGGCGGATAGTTTAGATCTCCCTCTGTCTCCTGGAGAGAGGAGAGCCTCTGCAGGAGGAGTGGACAAATCAAAGTCTAAATGCAGTGCTTGTTTTACTGCTGCAGGCACATGCATGCTTTCACAGAGTAGACGCTGTAAGTGTACTACCAACCGTTTGAAGCAAAGCCAGGAGAGCTGCTTCTCTTGCATAACTTGAGTTCCTTTTGTAGAGGAAATTCATTGTGCTCATATCGTCAATCTGTCCAAAAACAAGTTCACATAAAGATTAAGGGTGCGTTCCAAATGCGTACTTTTACTTTTTACTTTTAGTACATACAGGAGCGGCCTTTACAAAGTACGTACTGTTGCATGCAGTATGCACACAATTGGGACATATGGTGCCTTCAAATGGGGTCGTGTGTACTGTGTTCATGGGAAGAGTTCACATGAACACTTCCCTCTTGAGGTATTCACAGCCTTGTAAGCGGAAAGTTTCTGAGCTCCAAGTTTACGACTTGTGACATGTTTGTTGACGTTGTCAGAAATGGAGGTCAATTTTTCGGTACATAAGTTGATATATTGTAATTTTAGTCGTATATTGTAAATTTATAATATGTCAGGAAAAAGATGCCGTTGGGAATATCAACATTTTCCTGTTATTATGCCTTTACATTTACCCACTTGCTTGCTAAATTGTTAGCCTCTGTAGCTTCTAGACGCCGACAGTAACGTTAATATTGCCGTTGCCTAGCAGCAATGTTCTCACGACTTAACCACTTGAACGCCAAGCATATTGTGTACACGACTTCCCATGTAAACACAAGTTCACAAGTTTCATTTGAAGGCACCATATACTACTGAATAACATTGCGCCTTGACCTTTGACCCTCTTGCTCATGTATGCACTGTGCAGAGGATTGTGGGTCAGAACAGCCAGAAAAGCATGCTGGCTTGCATACTGCAAAATGCGACCAGATGTAGTAGGATATCCTGGTATTTTTGGTATACTGCATTTGACATACTAAATAGTATGGTAGTATGGGTATTGGAAAGCACAGCTTCTGCCTCAAGGTAACAATGAGCACAAATCAAACAGTCTACCTGGTGGGTGTGATGGCAGCCATTGGCTATGACAGAATTCCAGGTTGTCTATAATTGGAGGAAAGAGGGATTGAAACATAAAATATTTGAATGCACAGTTGTGACTGATTATAATTGACCTTTAATGAGTGCATATTACCTGGCTCCAGTTGTCATTGAATAGGTAGGAAACATTTTCTCTTCTGTGATCTCTGAAGTGTTTGTAGATGACGTTTTGCTCCGTATCCTGTTGAGTGAAAGGGCAACTGTGATAAACTTCTAATTTGAAATACAGTATACACGTCCACACATGAAGCTTATGCAGAAGTTCAGTCAGGAAGACCTTCTTTATACTTTCATTCATTCACAAATCTTTGTGTCTCACCGGCTCTTACTCTATCAGCCTACTACGGGCGTTTCACTCTGAGTTAACCAACCAGATTCTGCCACGAGCTCCCTGAGCCAATCATATCGTTGCTTTCAAATTTTGAAATTGTTCTCTGCTGCCATTAGTTGTCATTTCAGTACGAACCGATGCAACCCACCAGTGTCTAGAGTCCTGGGGGGGAATATACCTAATCTCACCACAGCATCACTACCCACTTTAATATACTACGTAACGATGGAGGCTAATTGCCGAAGACTTTGCACTTTTCATATTATCATGCACCATGTAATAAATTATTGTTAATTTATCAACAAACAATCTCCTCATTGAAATTCATAAAAATCTGAAGATTATTAGACACACACCTACTTCAAATTTAGCAGTTTGTCCATATCTTTTCCATCTTAACCCACCTTTGTTGAAGCTTTGCTGTGTTGCATTCCATCATGCAGACCATTAGATGTGTTCTGGTGCATCTTATCAGTGGACAGTGCCAGGACACTGGCAGATAGCTTGGAGGGGAAAAGAAACAGTTACTGATATTTGCATGTAGACAAATCTGGGAAAGTATCACTGGTTTGTTTGCAAATGTATCAAGCAGTGACCCTGCAGTCTGTTCCTGGTTTCTCAATGTTTGACACGAGGAGGGTTTCTCCAGAGGAATCACCGGCCTGCAATGTGGTGAACTCCTTCTTGCAGGTCATGACGACCGCCATCAGCAGCAGACCTGTCAGTGAGACGGAGACGACAACTTGAAGTGAGTTATCAAGAATACATATTACGGTATACTCTGATACTACAACAGAAGGCAATGATTCTGTTTCTTACACAGGAGTAAAAACAGTGAGGCGAACGCAACGCCTATAGCACCAGAGGCAGCTGTTGTGGCGGTGCCTTGGTGGCTTCGGCAGTTGGGTGTCACAGAGCAGTCGCACGCGGCCACGCTGAGGTTGTAAACACCAAACTCTCCCTGCATGTCAGAGATCTTCAGGTCAATGGTGTGTGGGCCAGCATACACACCGGGCTCCTTCACCAGGCCAGCTGTGTATCCTGTGAGAAATAATCACAATGTTAAATGTTTTGGTTTTTTTTATTTGGCCAAATATTTCACTACATATCATAGCTGTTTGTACCATATGAGGGATTCAGTTTCCATTTCCCGTCGACATCCCCCAGCAGTTCAAATGTGAAAGGCCCTCCAAAAGGATTTCCATCCAGGTCAAAGGCTGTGATGTTAGTGGTGGTGGGGCCGTCAGACACACACACATCGACGTAGTCCGCCGTCGGCTGAGGCACGTTGTCGTTCTGGTCAATCACGAGGATGTTCAGTGTGGCTGTGCCTGTCAATGGTGGCTCTCCTGTCCAAGACGGAAAAACAATAATAAGTCTACAGCCATGCATGATGTTAAGTCAAGTCAAGTCAATTTAATTTGTATAGCCCCAAATCACAAATTTGCCTCAGGGGGCTTTACAATCTGTACAGGATACGACACCCTCTGTCCTTTACAGTACTACCCTGAGGACCCCACAAAAAAACCTCTTTTAACAGGAAAAAAAAAGAAAATGGAAGAAACCTCAGGAAGAGCAACAGAGGAGGGATCTATTTAATTTCATATGTTCACATTATATGAAATGAAATAGTAATCCATCAATAAATAGTTCTAATTAAAATGGGATTTTAAAAAAACACGTATTATTTCTCTTTTCAAACTGCATTTTCAAACAAAATTTTAAATTACATTTATTTATGAATTCATTAATGTATTCTTAAATAATGTACTTTTTGACTATTTTATGGTGTTTTTGTAAATTCCTTTTTAATTTGAAATATTTATTGATTGATTCATATTTGTAAATTCTTTTTATAATTATTATTTGTATTGCCCATTATACAATGTCAAATTATGAATTACTTTGTAATTTAATCCATGTATTCATAGATTAATAATCAATTTATTAACATATTTATCAATGGCTATTTTTTATTGTACAATTCGTTATTAATCAATTAACCTGATATTTTTAATCAATTAACCTGATATTTTCAGGTGGAATTTCATTTCATTCTCACTGTGCAATATCATTTTCCACTTGTGCAATTTTGTTAATAGTCTGTTTATTGTCAATGCTGTATATACTGCTCCTATTTTTATACTTCCTTCTATTTAAACAGTTCATATTTTGTTACACTTTGTTTAGCTCTTTTTTACTGTGTTAGCTGATGCATCTTGTTTTTTGCATTATCCTCTTTGCTGCTGTACACTGCAAATTTCCCTACTGCAGGACTAATAAAGGAATATCTGATCTTATCTTATCTTATATGTTTCATTACTATTGACGTGACTCTTGTGGTCCTCCATAAACACTAGTATTCTCCCAGCAACTTAATCAAAAGAAGTCGAAATGGGCGGAAATCAGCCAAATCTGGCAACACAGGCATCAGAGAAGAAGCTGCAGGTGCTCCGGAAATGACCGTTGACGTCATCAACGTTTGCTTTAACGGTCCGCCGAGTTCAACTTCACCGCGTGAGGCCTCTTAGAGCACAGATTAAGGATCAGATATGTGTGGTTATAATTATCATTATTGTACCTCGGCATAGTTAAACAATGTTGTATCACCCGGCAAGTAAGTGACACACCCACGATGTCCGTGACTGTCAGCAGGAGGAACGTTATGCTGGGTCTGGCAACATGTGATGCTAAATGCTAACATGTGATGCTAAATGCTAACATGTGATGCTAAATGCTAACATGTGATGCCAAATGCTAACATGTGATGCTAAATGCTAACATGTGATGCTAAATGCTAACATGCGATGCTAAATGCTAACATCTGATGCTAAATGCTAACATGCGATGCTAAATGCTAACATGTGATGCTAAATGCTAACATGTGATGCTAAATGCTAACATGCGATGCTAAATGCTAACATGCTGATGGATTCTCCAGAAGTGAAAGTCAATTATTGGTTCCATTGCAACATCAGCGCCCAGCCGCAGAGCTACGCCTCTGCCATTTTGGACTGAAAGCGACTACCGGACACCAGTAAAACGTCCACCTAAAAAGTGCAGTAAAAAAATAAAACTAAATTATTTATATACCATTGGGATATACTTCCGAAATGGCCTGTGTTGAGCAATAACGTACTCCAAATATACTAAGAGTGTGTTCCAATCCGCGTACTTCTGTACTTACACTTACTATTTGAGTGCATAAGTGCGTTCACACTGGGAAGTACGGCAAAATGTAGTGCACTCAAAGTACCCGGATGTTGTACTCAAAACGGTCAGATCGTTGAGTGTGGAACGCTGGACACTTTCCACACTCAACTGTCGCCATCTTGGCTACGTAGCGGAAGGGGCGGGACCACGACCACTATTCAAACATAGATAACAGAATAAAACAATACAATACTTAAACATACCGGTGCATTTTCAGCCAACAGGAGGACACATCGTAGGCGACGACATTCAAAACGTAATTTCCACTTTGCTTTAGTTTTCTGTGTATTCTTCATCAACAAAGCAGGCAGATATTTTGGCGGGTAGTTGAGGGGTAAAACCTGAAGGAGGCAGCAATGCAACACAAAAGATGCCAGCTGCCGTAAAACCCTGAAGAAGAAGAAGATATTTTGGCGGGTAGCGAGCCGCGGTAAAATGTTGCGATTGTCATTTACGGTCAGTGCGCCGCTGAGTATTCGATTTGAGATGACCCTACCCCGTTGAAATTTACGCACTACTCAAGTTAGTACAGAGTGCACACAGTGCACTACATTGAAGTGTACTTCAGGAAGCACGTGGATTGGAACACACTGTGTGTTTTCAGCCCAAAATGGCGGCAGCGGCTGTTGTCAAAAAAACACAGGAGTTTCGTGTCTTTGCTTCGCTTTGGCCTCATTCAGCTCAGAACGTTTTTAATTTGAGGAGCGCAGTGAGACCAGAGAGGCTGTGTGGAGTGGTTATACTGGGACGGAGAGGCCGAGTGGACTGGTTATGTTGTGCTTTGAGAAGTTGAACCTGCAGCAGATTGGGGAGGACTTCGCTGGCAGAATGGTGAGTACAACAACACACTGTTGAACTCTACAGATGGGAACTCCATAATCACTTGGTTGCCTAGCAACGTGTTTAAAAACCATAGAAATATGTTGAAAACTATGCAGTCTCTCCTCTGCTGTAATATGTGTGTTTTTGCCTGCAGCCACTGTGGAGTTTATATTGTTTATACATTTCCACGTTGTCTGCTTTGTTGGTATTTTATTCTACTGTTGATTATTCCAAAGGAAGTTTCGGGTGCAGTTGTGTCCATAGCTTGTTTTATTTTGCCTATTGTCGATCATTTTTGTTTAATTGTCTGAATTGTGTCTCTATTCTGGTTTATTCTTGTGAGGCTACACTGAGGAAGGCAGTTGGTTGTTATTGATAATCAGACTGCAGTGTGCCTGTCTGTTGGTTTGGTCATATAGGGGTTTTGTTGCTGATGTCTTTACATTTACTTGAGCACAAATATTCTAGTAGTCTACTACTCTTTCCACTTCTGGGGTTCATCATCTGGGAAACATTCATGTCTGTACCACATTTTGTGCCGATCAGTCCAGCAGATTTTGAGATATTTCACAGAATAAGTGAAATCTTTGAAAAGTCAGTGGATCACCAAAGTCATTAGGATTGTTGGTGGACCGACCGACTGATCAACTGACCGGCAGATGCACATTGCCATCCCTACAAATATGGTCACAAACAGTGGGCAACCTCCGGGTCTGAGAAGTGAAGCCAATGCTGAAGTGCCTTTAACTTGCATTCTTTCTAATAGCCAGCAGGGGGTGACTCCTGAAAGAAGTCTGATTGAATAGAAGTCTATGAGAAAATGAGCCTACTTCTCTCTTGATTTATTCCCTCAGTAAACATTGTAAACATGAGTTTATGGTCTCAATCGCTAGTTTCAAGTCTTCTTCATCCTCTCATGTCACTCCTGGTGACAGACAAAATGCCGAACTGAGGCTTTAAAACCGTAGTCCGCAAACCAAAGAGTGACGTCCACTTTATATACAGTCTGTGAAATATTTCTTTGGTCATAGAAATCTAATAATAATTGGTTGTTTGTGTCAGTGCTGGTCAGTATCACTTTGAGTTTTACCGTGGTCCACTGCATGCAGTAAGATGGTGTAGACACCGTTAACAACATGAGGAGATTCTCTGTCTGGTGTTGTGACTGTTGTGATGTTTCCTGTGAGGGGATCCACCGTCACCCAGCCAGCAGGATCATTTCCTACCTTGTACCTGTGGACAAATACAATTTGCTTTAGTGTAGGAGGTTCCAGATAAGAGCTCAAAAGTAATGGAACTAGGGCACTTGGAGAGCGCAGACCCGCACCAAGGCCGTTTCCATAAGTGAAAAATAATGTGTATCTGCCACGTGATTTGGATCTGCTCCAACATTTAATGGGTTCTTTCTTGGCCCTTCCACCAAGTGTCATGTTAATCGGGCCAGTAGTTTTTTCCCCCATAATCCTGCTGACAAACAGACCATGGCGGATGTAATAAACATCCCACTTACACAAAATCCCTTGCGTGAGTGGAGTCGGGATCCACGGCGGTCACTTTCTCTACCCAGGTCCCAGTGGGTGCGTTCTCCTCCAGCATGGCGTCTTTGACAGCCATGCCGAACCGTGGGGGGTCGTTGGTGTCCTCAACTTCGATGATGACTTTTACAGAGTGAGGATGAGTATCATCACCACCGTTACTGGTGTCAACTTCCCAGAGGCCCGAGGGCGTCCTCTCTTTCACTTTACAGGAGAAGTATGGCGTCTCATTTCCCACTGAGATATTCAGCTCCCTCTGTGCTTCCTCCTCAAAGTCTAAAGGCTGAAATCACACAGTAGTTATCTTTTATTGTTCATTTATTACATGTACAGGCGTGTGTTAATTACATATCCGACCAGAGGTGGGTGTCGCTGTATGTAAAGCATGCAGTTAAACATCACCTACTTTTATGACAGTCAGGATTCCATCATTTGTTTCTGGGTCTGTCTCTATTTTGAAGTGCTCTCCCTCGTCACCCTGGATGCTGTATTTGGCTCTCCATGCCGGGCTGTTTGGAGTGTCTTCGTCCGTCGCATGCAGCCGCAGAGGAGAGGTCCCGGTCTCCTCTTCTTTTACTTTGCTAGAGCCCTATTGTATGAATCAGAAGGGCAGAGCTTAAGGGAAAAAAATTCTGCTTCTTACTGGTAGTATCGAGTATGTACACATCCTGAATTAATAAGTGTGGCCTACATTTTTCACCTACGATTACTTGGAGATGCCAAGAGTCGATTATGCTGTTGTTTATTCACTTGTAGAGCTAATATGGCGCTTAACAGTGTAAAGTTAACTTAATCTGTTGTATATTCCCTTTAATAACCTGCAGTTTTCTAAAGTTTTTCAAAATAATGTTTTCAGGGTCATATATTCGGGGGTTAAATACCAATATAAAATGACATTACTGACAAAGCATTTGAAAAACACTCCATCCACTTATTAAAAATAATTATATTATATTGTAAACTGAAACTGAAAATGTAATTATGTTTTTGTAAAGTCATTTTGCAATTTACAGCATGGATTTAGGGCTGCAACTACTGATTATTTTCATCGTCGATTAATCTGTTGAGTATTTTCTCACTTAATCGATTAGTTGTTTGGTCTATAAAATATCAGAAAATGGTGAAATGTCAATCAGTGTTTCTCAAAGCCCAAGATGATGTCGTCAAATATCTTGTTTTGTCCACAACCCAAAGAGATTCAGATTACTGTCATAGAGGAGTAAAGAAACCACAATTTTGATGTTTTGTTCTTAAAAAATTACTCAAACCGATTAATCATTGACAACTCATTGATTAATCAATTAATTGTTGCAGATCTACATGTATTCCTCATCCATTTATTATCTATTCACCTTTTCTCTCCTTCCTTTATTTCTAATTACCCATTTCTCTGATTTAGTATGTTTGATTGCTTGTTTTGGTTTCATCCCTATGGACAATTATACATTAAAAAAAGTTAATAATATCTCATTTTCTTTTCCTACTACATCAGCATCATAGATTAAAGGTGGGATTACTGCATGGGTGTGTAATAGTATGACGGACTGTGTGCAGAAATCACTGGGATGTTGTCACGACAACTGCTTACTGTTTGTCCGCTGATGGTCGGGAGGTTGTTGTTGCCGTCCTGGACGTGGATGACAACAGTGGTTGAACTGGACAGACTGACTACGTCACCGTGGTCCTTGGCCTCCACCACCACTGTGAACATTTCAGCCACCTTAACAAAAGCAAGCAACAATAATTAGATTAGATTATCAGTATACAGAGCTGGGTTACTAATCCAGTCATGGTACATTTTTTTATTCTATAATGATAAGTGTATCTTCAAAAAGACGCTTGATCATTTTGCACAATCAATATTGTTCTAAAGTTTGTTTTGTTGCAGGTATACCCTTTTTTATATGAATATATCCATTAAATATTAAATATAAATAGCAATATTATCCAGTCACTGACATATATAGATACTAAATTAGATTACTCTTTACCCTGCTTCATGTACGGTAAGTGCAGGGCTTGACAGTAAGGGTCTCCAGGTCACCATTTTGAGTAATTGGCATCCAATTCTTGGCCTTTGGTTGCCATCAGTGGCAACCACTTAACATGTAACAAATAGGCAGAGCAAACAGCAAACAGCAAACAAGCACCCCAGAATAAATACATTTTTAATATTTGTTGCATTAGTGATATTTAAATATTGCTGTTACAGTTAATACGTGACAACGCTGTGAGTGCGTTGGTGTGTTTACTCGCATGGGCACAGGCATCTGTTTTAGAGAAAATGGTGAAGCAAATTAAGTTGTTTGGCTGTGGGTTGAAAATTTCAACTAACCTATCAACATCAGAAATTAATGTAAAAATTGATTCAACTATATCTGCAATGATTAATCGATTACTTGTCAACTATTAAATTAATCGCCAACTATTTAGATTATCAATTAAGCGGTTTGAGTAATTTTTTAAGAAAAAAATGTCAAAATTCTCTGATCCCAGCTTCTTAAATGTGAATATTTTCTGGTTTCTTTACTCCTCTATGACAGTAAACTGAATATCTTTGAGTTGTGGACAAAAACAAGACATTTGAGGACGTCATCTTGGGCTTTGGGAAACACTGATCAACATTTTTCACCATTTTCTGACATTTTATAGACCAAACAACTAATCGATTAATCGAGAAAATAATTGACAATGAAAATAATCGTTAGTTGCAGCCCTAGATTCAACTGACAAAGAACTAGATGAACCTGAATAAAAAACAAAAAGGAAATTTGTGAGGCGAAGTGCCCCTTTGAGCTGGATGGAAAATTATACTGCAAAGCATCATTACAACATACACATGACATGTACATATTGTCATTATTAAGCTGACGCATAACTACATAGTATCTTAACTACTCAAAATACAAGGTGACTCAAATGGTCTGACAACCACATTTTAAAAGTTAGCGTTGAGCCCTGTAGGTGTGTTTTTTAACATACTTAACATGTAATCAGACAGTGCTCAACGCCAGCATGATGTACAGTACACACATGCATAAATACCACATGTCATATTCTACAGTCTCTAATCAGGGGAAGACCCAGCAGAACAGGAAATGCTTCTATAATTTGATTTACAGTACAGTGTGTATTGTACAGGCTGACACTTGCCTCATTATCCAAACATCCTTTGAATGAGATTGTTCCGGACTCGTTGATGGTGAACTCCGTGTCTGGAGGGTTTGGAGACACAGACTTGATTTCATAGTGAAATGTTGAGTTTGGCGTCCCTTGCAGGTCTCTGTCATAGGCTACCACAGTCAGGAGACGGGAGCCTGTTGGGAAAGAAGTATACTTAATAGCCATTGATTCTTTCTTTAGAGGTATATTCTTCATTTTATTCTTTACCTTGTGTGGTTCCCTCGTCAACGCTGATTTCATACAGATCCCTCTGAAAGCGCGGTGGGTTGTCGTTGATGTCCAATATGGAGATTTCAACTCCCAATTTGGTGTCAAGCGACAAATCTGTCTTTTTGGCCTCAAATCTCAGCTATAGATTGAAATATATGACTCAAAGTTAGTCGCAATGTAAAGAAAAACAATGTGATTGAATTGTTGGATATTTTAATATGAGATGGAGTAAAACAAGATTTAAGTGTGCAACTCCACTGTGAGGAGTCACGCTTGTATGAGCTGCAGTTACAGGCCCTAGAAATGAATTGATAGTGTTATTGGCAAGAATCTGGCCTCACGATATGTATCATGATACAGGGGTAACGATTCAATACATTGCGATATATTGCGATTTTTAAATTTAATTTTTGGGAAAACTATCATAATATAAGAACACACCGCTATATGCATAAAATCTAAACTAAAAAAAGTTTACTTTTTTATGGAGTCAGAACAGTGGGATCTGCATTTGCATGTATAACCGTCCCTGTAACATCCAACATTATACTTTTTGTGCAATCTGACCCACTGTCTGCCATATATCTTTGCTTGTAAACTATTAATCAAAAATCAATATTGTTTTTGAGAATCGATGCGGTCTCACAAAACATAATATCGTGATACTCAAGTGTATTGATATTTTCTTACATCCCTAGTTAGAGTCAGAGCACTTTCCAATGTGTTAATTCATTCCAATACCAATAACTATATGATTGTGCATCCCTAATCAGTGTGTAGAACTCTACAGCAGCACAGATAAAGAAGTGGTTGACTAGTTGGTATGTGATATGTGAGTCTAACCTTAAGCAGTGTGTTCTCCTCGTGGTCCACGGCCCGGTTGACCGACACGGTGCCAGACTCTTTGTGAATGGAGAGAACTCCCTTTGGCTCCTCATCCACTCCTTCCCCATAGAGGTCAAAGTATACTCGATAGCTCCGCCCTATATTTATCTACAACACAACACCAAACTCTTTACAATTGAGACTTTGTATTCGTTATTTATGTGTTTTCATGGTGAAAAAAAATTTGGATAGAAGATTGATGGAAATGATGTGTCAAGATAAAGCTCATTACAGACAGATAAAGACAACTTATTAAAGCATTGATTGTCCTAAGAGCTTTGCACACAAATGGTAATGTTTGGTTTCGATCGATAGGTTTATCAATTGATAAAATTTTGTATTAGACTTTGAAAATTAATAATGCAAACTGTTTTTCTGACTGGTGGTTTTCTCACCTTGCCCAGCTCATAAGGAAAGGGTCCTGGATGCCCCTCCTCTATAGTGAAGGAGTCAATGATCCAAGTCCTCCTGTGACGGCTCAGCAGCTCTGAGCATGTTGCACTCGACGAATAAAAAACCTGGAAGACAAACCCCCAACCTGAAGTCTTCACAATGAAGCTCATAGTATGCAAAGTAGGACTGTTTGTTTGAGGCGACAGCTCATAATTTATAGTCGTCTGTACACTCTGGAATGAACTTGTTTAAGACTCGTGCTGCAAAGTTGTTGAACCAGTTCAGTTAATACGTGACAACGCTGTGAAACTTCTGAACTGGTTCAACAACTTTGCAGCACGAGTCTTAAACAAGTTCATTCCAGAACACACAGGCATTTCCACAGAAACAATAGTATCACAGTGGGATACTGTACTTTGCACTTTGCATTAAAGAGGTACACAACAGCGGGGTACAGTGCTCCAGAGAGCCGGGGAGGACAGAGAACAGGCGGGCGGGCGGTTGGGTGTCAGCTCTGCGCAAAGCAGCGGAACAAAAACACCGTCACATCTCCAACAGTATGATAATAATGCACTTCCCGTGCCTATTTTGATAGTCTGTAGACATGTAGCCTATAAACAAGATATATTTTAATAAAATACAGTTGTACCGACAGGATACAGTAGAGCACAGAGGCCGTTTCCATGCTGACAAGCGCCCGTGTCTACCTGTTTATTCACCTGAGGGGGGGGGGGACATTCCTTAAATGTCATTGGAACTATTTGTATTCTTAAATTGTTCAACCTAAATGCTCCAGACTTGTTTCGTAGTGATAAACAAAAACACATTTTAATTTGACTCAAGTTAAAGGTACAGTGTGTAGGATTGGACATTTAGTGGTGTGGTTGCAGATTGCAACCAACTGAGTACCCCTCTGCTCACTCCTCCCTTTTCCAAGACTGCGCTAACGTGAGCCGCCGAGTGCAAAACCGTGGTAATGGCGTTCATCTCGCTCAGAGGCCATCCTTACCATAATAACACTACTATAGGAGCAACTGAAGTCAGACGGCACTGAAAACATGGTGCAGCAACATGGCGGACTCCATGTAGAGGACCCGCTCCCTATGTGGATATGAATGGCTCATTCTAAGCTAATGAAAACACAACCATTCTTAGTTTCAGGTGATTATACGCTAATGAAAACATAGTTATGAATATTATATTCCATTTCTGCTAATAGAGCCCCCAAAATAGTACACACTGTTCCTTTTAAGATAAGATGAAATAATCCTTTATTAGTCCCAGAGCGGGGAAATTTGCAATATTATTGAATGTTAACACGACTTATATAACTTTTAAACAGAGGGTCATTTTATTCAAATTGCAATCATTGATCTGAAAAGCTTTCAGAAAATGAACAACAGCAAGGCTGGCATACATGTAGTCCTAATAAATCCAGATATTTAAACCTACCAGTCTAAAGCTGACTTTCAGTTAGTGCTTCAACTTTATAATAATGAACTTATTGCTGTGTGTCACAAACATATCAGAGTTTCTATTGGCCCAAAGCTAACGTGGTTGGGGGGTAACGGACACAATATGCTTGTTTTAGTGGTGGAAATGGTCCCCATCTGCAGATATGCACTTTTTAATGATACAGCACAATTTTATAGTTTATAGCAAATTATTTCGAGGACCCCTTAACAGAGTAACACGGCCCGCTGGTGGTCCCCCGACCTCACTTTTATAATCACTGATTTAAACGCTTCTGTGGGAAGAAATTGACCTATAGGGAAACATGAACGTATACACCAGCAAAGTGATAGGAAATAATATTAACTGATAATAATCAAAATCATGCAACCTTATTTCATAATTTAAAATCAATCATACTTTCATTCCCAAATAAAGAAAAATATATATTGCTTTTTAAGTAATACTGAATTCAATCAGAAATTGACATCTATAAAAATGAAATAATGGCGTTAAATTTGAATTGAAGTAATTTCAGGAAGATTTAAAGTTGGCTTTGTTACGTACCAGGAGGAGGAAGCACAGCATGATGCCTGTTCAGTACAACCGAGTGTTTGAAGACTGTTTGGCTTTTCTGACATTTGAGTAAAGGAAGACGAGACCCTGCCCTCTCTCCTTTACACACCCACACACATGAAGAATAGCAATCACAGGTTGCAGAGTGTATGTGTGTGTGTGTGTGTGTGTGTGTTTATTCTGCCAACATTCAGTCTATAGCCCTCGACACGTCACTGTTTGCTCATGAGGTTTTCTTCAGAATTGAGCAATGCTTTCAGTGACGGGATGTTTGAAACTCTGCCTTATAGTTACTGGGACACAACAACCATCTATCCTGCAAAAAGACAGATGAAGTACACGATGTCTTTTCACTCTTTCTATATTTGATTCTTGTAATTCAACATTTTATGGTCTCAGCACATAAAAATAGTTTGAGGGCTTTTTATGAGGCTGCCATACAGGTTCTGGATGTAGCATCCCAACACGTTCTCATCCAAACTTGTCACATACAGAGGCTTTGTCATACCTCCTGGCGCCACTTCTCGGCTGCCTTATACACTAGGCCTGTGTATTGGCAAGAATCTGGTGCTGAAATACGTATCATGATACAGGGGTTACGATTCAATATATTGCGATTTTAAAACTGAAAACTGTCATAGTATAAAGAACACATCACCATATGCATGAAATCTGAGTAACTTAGTTACTTTGAGAGGGCACATACACTGAGATGGTGCATATCTTTGCAAATGAAAAAAAGTATTGACTGAGTTGATCTTCGCTTGTAAACTATTAATTAAAAATCAACAGTGTTTTTTGAGAATTGATACAGTATCACAAAACATAACATCGCGATATTAGATATTTTCGTTACTTTCTTACACCCCTATCACCGACGGCCGACCGTCGACTTGGTGTGTCAGGGCCTTAGACTACGTCACCACACTCCTGGAGCCCTTTCTCTGAGTGTTTACTGTTGCCGCGGATGGGTTTACATTGTAGTTAATAGAATGCCCAGTGTTTCATACAGGCTCTAAAGGGTGCTTTGTGCGTTGGTATCACACGTTAACACAATTGATCTTTCTTGAAGGTTGTAGCGGGCTCAGTTTTAAACCTAGAGTTAAGATACTGGCATCATATGAAACTAGAAAACCTAATACATCCATTGGTACCAACCATGTCATACTAGCTTGTCACAAAAGGAGGTTAAATAACGCGCCAAACTTACGCTAAATTTTGGCGAGGAAAAACTGTCATGGCCATTTTCAAAGAGGTCCCTTGACCTCTGACCTCCAGATATGTGAATGAAAATGGGTTCTATGGGTACCCACGAGTCTCCCCTTTACAGACATGCCCACTTTATGATAACCACCTGCAGTTTGGGGCAAGTCACAGTCAAGTCAGCACACTGACACACTGACAGCTGTTGTTGCCTGTTGGGCTGCAGTTTGCCATGTTATGATTTGAGCATATTATTTATGCAAAATGCAGTACCTGTGAGGGTTTCTGGACAATATTTGTCATTGTTTTGTGTTGTGTTGTTAATTGATTTCCAATAATAAATATATACATACATTTGCATAAAGCAGCATATTTGCCCACTCCAATGTTGATAAGAGTATTAAATACATGACAAATCTCCCTTTAAGGTACATTTGAACAGATGAAAAATGTGCGATTAATCGTGATGAACTAATTTAATCGATTGACAGCCTCGTTAGAAACACATGAAGACATTTTCCTCTCTTCCTTTATTGTTAAAACAAAGAAATCTTGTTAGAGATTCGTTTAAAATTGGAGCTATAAAACCGGGAATATCAGCAGGACAATGTGTTGCTTTCAAAAACAGTATGAAGCCTTCTATTGCCAAATGTACCTCTTAAAGTCATCCAATTATCCTTTTTATTATTCCAGTCACTGCTTTACTGCCCTGGGTTGTGTTAATACTGTACAAAAGGCATCATTCATCAACAACAAGTCCTTTAAGGTCAGAAACAGGGGAACAAATCTTGTCCGTCAAAACATGCCAAGACATGAATAGAAACCGGTGAGAATTAATAAATCTCCATATTTACACTTCACGGTTCCCACCTCCAAAACACACACAGAACCCAACCCACAACTCATAAATCACAAGGAAGGTTGAAAGCAGTGATAAGAGCCAGTGTGTGGAAGACAGTCTCAGCTGAGAGGCCTCTTTCAAAAGCACGCATCCCAAAGTCCACTCTTCACCCCCCCGGCTGAGGTGTCAACTGCCGCGCTGCAGGTGGAGAGGGTGCGTCCTATGAAGACGGCGATGCAGTCTTACTTTTCACCTTCTCTATCTCTGGAGGCACGGCTCTTCGCTTCACTGTGCCGGTGTGCGTTTCCTCGTCGTCGGACCTGACTATGGGGGTGTCCGCTCCGTTGGCGTTGGTGGTCTGGCTGTCAGAGGAGGAGTTTGAAGACGTGGAGGACATGCGGGACTTGGCATCAAGACCCTCGAGGACATGTCGAAAGAGTCCGTTACTGATGACTTCCTCGTTGTTGTTGTTTCCTTGGAGTCAGATACAAGATATTGTTAGGGATGGGAAGCAGGGCTGGGACGATACACATCTCCCATAGGGATACTATCACGATATTCGGGTGTCGATTTCATATGTATTGCGATTCAATATTACGATTTATTGTGATTTGTTAACTTTTTTAACACTAGACCATGGGAAAAAGTTGAATTATAAACTCCTTACTTTGGAAAATATCTAAATGAATACAGTATGAATGTTTGATTTTCAGCATGTATGTAGTCAGAGATGTCCTGAAGACAAATATATCAGCTACTGTCAGGCATTATTTATTACATTTTTGTCCAGCAACCCAAGAATCAAAGTTGGCAGTATTTTCTTTTTAATTTATAAGGGACATGTAATGTTTTATACTTCACGTGAATATAATCTAATGAATCTTATTTCCATATATGTATTTTGTATATACAGTTTTCTTATTTTAACACCTTATTTTGAAAACCGGACGGAGTCATACGTATACTTCCGCTACCTTCGCCAAGTCCGTCGCTAGCTCTCCCATCAGCTCCGTTCTTTTTATACATCCATGGTCAGCTCCATCGGGGCCGTTTGAATGTATTTAACATTAATGTCAGTATATGGGTGCTCTACAGTTGTAGCATCGGCCGATTTGACCACAGAGATGTGAGTGACGGCTGGCTTGACCGCACGTTACCGCAGTACGATAACGTTTCCTGTCCATGACAGAGTTAGCCTGCAGCTTTAGCCGTGATGGCTAGCTCTGCTTTTCCTGGCAATGTGTGAAACCCAAAGTGTTTCCATACTTTACTGTATGTGTAGTGTTTACCACTTTGGATTTAAAATGTGAGTGTGCAGGTCGTATCCACGCTGACCCTCCGCTGTTTTCTACTTTCTCGTTTCAGCTGTGGTTTGTTTTGGTTAACGGATACGGAGCAGATATGACGTCACGTTACTCAGACTACAACAATAAAAAGCGGTAACTTCCTTCTACCTCCGCATAGACTCAAATGAAGCTAATATATCGGTTCTGGCAATAAACAATCGATACTCGTAAAAAAATTGTGATACATGGGTGAATCTTTTTTTTCCCCCCACCATTACTGCGTAGCGTGCTTTGGAATCTCTGCTGTATTTCTTGTTTCCGTACCTGGCAGCGGGGAGGCAAGCACCTCCTCTTCTCCCCCAGAGCTGAAGAAGACGTCCGAGGCCTCCGGGTCTGAGATTTCAATCAGGTCCATCTGGTCCAGCAAGTCCAAGTTCACCTCCATGGACGAGATGCTGCCAATTGGAGCTGCAGGAGAGGGGAAGCAGTGAAATGACGTGCATCTGTATATGAATGTGCAATTTGTGCACGGGTTTACAACTCACGCCTCTTATAGTCTCGGATACACAGGTGCGCCGAGGACAGGTAGGCGTCCACGTCATGCTGGAAGACCTCCTCGAAGAAACGTTGTCTCTCTCTCAACTTGAGCTGCTGTGCTGCGTCCACATCTGGAAGCCTCTGGCCACGCTCGGTCTCCGCTGGCAATCAAAACAGGAAAGACAGGAAGTCAAGATACCGGTTCAGTTAAAGTTTTATAACCTGATACCTGGAAGCTGCGTTCCAATCAAACACCATACAAAGAGATTTCACAGGCTAGTTCCTCCACTCTGGAGGTAGGTCAGTGAGATTACCTGGTGTTGTATAATGTGACGCTTAGTTTGAGATCCATTTTACAGTCACACAGGGGTCAAATGTTAGTAGCCAGAAGGGGGAGACATTGAGCTGTAAGTGAGAGACATAAGCAGGTGGAATCCCCTTTGTATGGACTTATGGATTTTTAGATTTATTTTATTTGTCCCAAAAGGGATATTTGTTTCCACAGCTAGTACACAGAAACCTACAGATCAGATAACACACAAGTAGTTCACTAAATCTTCATGTATGCAATCATTCATCACAGCTCACAACAGTGTCAGTGAGGCAGATTGTTCACGGCTACTGTTGCAGCAGGAGAGGTAATGAAAAGTCAATCACACATATCACAATTATTGAAAGATATTTCTGATCATCAGTTTCCATTTTCCACTGAACTTTCATTCCTATAGATTATGATTCATTCCACTGACGCGCTGCTTTTTGTGATGGAAAATAAACTCTTGCTTTTATGAGGACACTAATAAAACAAACTCTCCAAACAGCCACACTGTACCGGGGTTATTAGTCAACTAAAACAAAAGATATTGTTAGTAAACTGAAACTAAATTGAAACTATATCCTTTAAGAAAAACTCAACTGAAACAATATTGCCGGGTAAAAAAATACTAAAAATAATTTAAAAAAAAGAACGTACATTCATTTTAGTTTTGGTTTTTGGAGCTATAATATATCACTACCGAAAAGACTTTACATTCCAGGAGATGGAGCTATGCCGCAATTGCTTCACATCAGACATAAAGTTAAACATTATGGCCATTCCTACACAGCTCTCCAACCATGTATTTTGTATGTATAGCTACATACTTCTCAGACAGAAACTAGAACTACTGTAGAACTAAAACTAAACCTTTCTGAAAAAAATGAAACTAAACTAAAACTAAAATGAATTAAAAAAGTCAAAACTAAAATAACAAAAACTAATTGAAAATTCAAAACTATTATAACCTTACACTGTTCTAGCCTGCACATTTAAATGTGCACAGAGTGATTTGCAAGAGCAAGCTGTCAGGTCCTGCACTAAGTTAATCTTGTTTGAGAAACCGTGCGATCCCATTTTCCCCCTCATCAGCATCGTTGCAATAAAGCTGAGTGCAAATTCGATGTGTGCGAGTGGAGGGCTGAACTGCAGCAGTGTGACTGCAAGAGGAATGAGGAGAGGGGAAATGCTGGACTGTAAATGTCTGAGACTAAACAGCACTTGAATTGAGACTGAAGACATGATGTCAAATCTGTAAGCAGTTCCTACAATATCTCCAACTCTGTTGTTTTGACAGGCAAGTTGTACGTTGAGGTATAATGTGTTAACTAGTGAGCTTTAGAGGGTCTGGAAGGTGGACAGAGCCAAGCTAGCGGTTTCCCCCTGTTTCCAGTCTTTGTGCTAAGCTAAGCTAACCGTGTCCTGGCCATAGTCTGTATATACAGTATATAGTCCTTGGTTTATGGACTGCCGGCATTTTGGCCACCGCCATCTTGGTTTTTTGCAACCATAAGTGACACAGAGGGTGGAGCTAAGTACAAACGAACGCTGAATAAGACATCTTTAGGTGACCAAAATGTTATAATTAACTTTTATGAACTGAAAACACACTGTGAAAAGGTTAAAGTTGTAAGACGTAAACACGGACAACTCCCAGACCGGACAACGCCGTGGTAGTGACCTGTCAATCACAAGGTAGCCACGCCCTAAAGCATCCCCTGCTTTATGGTCTATTTGACTCTAAATGGGCCCATAATTTACTAAATGAACATCATGCTGTATTGAAGAAGACTTGAAACTAACGATTGAGACCATAAACTCATGTTTACAATGTTTACTGAGGTAATAAATCAAGTGAGAAGTAGGGTTATTTTCTCATAGACTTCTATACAATCAGACACATTTTGCAGTCTTTTATAATAAAGTTTATTCCTATTCTGTTTCTCCCTCTACAACCCAAAGTTCTACCGAAGTTCAGTATCGCTTTAACTGTGATTAGAGGTTACCGCCAATCCTGAACTTTATCCAACGATATCTCTGTCAATTTGACTGCTAATGAAAAGATAACTACACCGATGGAAAGCTGAAGATCTTGCTGTTCTAAAGGTGTATTGTGGTTGTCATTCTATCATGAAGGTTAGGTTGTGAAGTTTGATCCTGAAGTGGTCCTTTTATTTGGTTTTCACGTTTTTCTCAGGTTAAAAGCTTTTAAAAAGCACCCTTGAAAAAAATCAAGAGTCATAAAATCAGTTTTCTGCAACATTTTGGAATATTTAGCACCTATTTGGTGGCCATTTTGAAAAAGGGGGCCAAATTTGCAGTGCCCTGATATCTATATCTTTTCATAACATGTAAACCTACATCTGTGCCAAATGTGTTGCTTTTAACGCAAAATGCACAACTGTTATGCTTAACTGCCACGCTACACTCCTTACAATTAACACGTTGCATGAGTCATTAGAGAAGTGTCGATTAAAACCTGCAGGTAGGGATTGAGTTAATTAGATAAGGCGTTCAAGCCATGTCTAAACTGGGAATAATGTGAAGATTATCCAGCCTGTGTTGAGAGCAGCAGTCACAGCAGCGCTATAAATACACCACCGGGTGATGGAGAGTAAAACAACATTCAGCTCAGCATGTTTACAATACCAGGAAAGGAAAGGATTTCAGGGATTCTCTGTTGTCATTGAGACAACCTGTTTCATAATGAACTCATAATAATGAACTAACTTAATAACTGCTGCAGTCAGGGTAAAGCTGCAAACTAAAAAAATGTAGATGTTGGCTAAAAGCAGCAACAGGTTGCCATCCTCCCGAGTGCTGCGTCAGCGAGTCGTGTCCAGGCACACGTCTGTGATGACACGAGGACACTCGCCTGTCACTGCAGCTCTGCTCTGCCCTGTTTGACAGCCTGCCTCTGGGGTGCAGGGACCTCACTGGGTCTGGGATCAGATAGCTCTAGAGGGAAGAGAGCAACTCAAACCCCGGGCCGAACCGGATGACAGCACCTATGGGCATACAGTATGTGTGTGCATATAGGCGGAAATATGGACAGAATTCCCCGCAGGACTATGATCCTGTCAATGGACACGTTGTCAGTGATCATAACAAGCTTTTTAACATGATATCAATAGTGTGCATCAATAGTGTTGTGCAGCCTGACTGGTTAAGCTTGTTTTTAATCAGCAGAATAAATCAAATAATCTGATAAACCAACGTCATATTTCTGGCCCATCAGACAAGATCTGATCCCTCTGTGCACCAAACTGCTCCTCTCGTCCTCATTCATCCCCCTCCTTCCTCTTCATCCCTCAGCAACACTTCATTTATTTCCTGGGCCAAATGGACATCAGTGCTTTACTATTTTAGTCCCTAGTAGAGGTCAAGCTCCAGAAATGCTGGATCCTATGATTAACATACTGCCACTCAATAGCATCTTTCATTTGAGTCTCCTTCCTGGTAAATGCCGACATCTTTCAAACTCTGCAGCCCTATTTTACAACTCTGCTTTCTGTTATAGATTTGTAGTCTCCAAATTCAATATGAGATAATCTTGATGACATCATCAGAGTTATTTTCGTGGACTTTGGAAAGTTCCTACAGAGCGAAAGAGTGCCCCTTTAAAGGTTCTCTATACGATATTCAGAGCATTAATATAGCAGCAAACAACTATTTGTAAAGATAAAGAGGAGTAATGTCTACCTGAGCAGAGAATGAAGTCGCTCTCCCCCTGTGTGTGTTGTAATACGAGCTTCTTTGTGCTTTGTTGACATAGCCGGGCTGGCTGTGCATGCGATCGTGCCCCACTGGCTAGTTCACGGCCGCCGCTCTGCACTGCTCTCATACGGCGGTTACAGTTGGTAACGCCGTCCTGGCCGACAGCGCCGTTGCGGAAGCGTAGCGCCCACCCTCCAGTTCCTCCCATAAACACTGTTATCTCGGTCAGCAGTGTTGACATTGTTTTCACTGTTCGCAATGTTAGCACCGTTAGCTGAAATGCGCCGGCTCGGCCGTCGCCATGTTGAGAGCCGTGTGGAGGCAATAGAAATGCTCCCAATGTCGCATTCAGCACCTTTAATCATAGTGATTGATTGTCTTTTCTGAAAGCTTAAAAGAGGATGCAATATCTCAGGAACGCCTGGATAAATGGACTCAAGTGGCATCACTTGTGTCCATTTATCAGATTTGGTGCAGCTCCCTGTGGAACCACAAAAAGGCAGGCACCTTGTTTTCATATATGCAGTTGTACTCCTGCAGACCTGCAAACCGACTTTGATGTGTAAAATTGGGGCACTTCCCCTTTGAGTAATTTCAGCTCTTCACCAAACAGAGATAGAAAGTCCCCTTTAGGTGATGTTGGTGATAAGAAACATGCAATGGAGGAGTCTGACAGCAGTCAGTCACAGGCTACAGCTGCTCTTCCATAAGAAAAGTGAAACCCTGAGATGACAGGTGAATGATTACATGTTGTGAATCTTGTGTGGCATTTTGTCTTTGCAGCGTTCCTGTCTTTGTGTAGATGTCTGAGGTTGTGAGTGATGCGTTCCTCTCCTTGCACTGTTACACAATCAGAAACACTATTGTCCCCGGAGTCGTCCGCAAAGCGAAGGAAGCAGCGCTGACAAAGCAAAATGTCAGTCACAATCAGGAGCTGCCTGTTTGACGCGTGTGTTCAGATGAAAAGAGCTGCTCGTTTAATGTGTCCAGCCGAGGACGTCATGTCAAACAAAACACTGGATTTGTGCTGGATGAGTGACTGTCCTTTCCTTTCCTCTAAAAGGAGAACAGTCAGGACTTAACTAGCATGTTTGTGCTGCAGCCAACTAAATGATGCTTTTCATTACCGGCTACAGGTTTACGCAGATTGCTTATCCTGGAGGTTTTTCCCACTCAGTTAAACACGGATTGATCAGAGTATTGATTGTTTCTACTTAAAGGCTCTAGGTCTGTGGAGAGCTAAAGGTTAGCTACAGATGCATATCCTCGCATTGATTTTGCTTCCCTATCCAGTTCTGTTTTCCATTGAATCACCTTGATCGATACGGCTTCCCTGGCCGCGGACGACCCCGGTGACCTCTGATTAGAGCAACCGCTCACACGGGAAAATCGTCTTTCACAAGAAAAGCCTGGCCGCAGTGTCCACTGGTGATGAGATCACATGTCCAGTCTGCTACAGCCCCGCCGCAACCCGACGTCTTTAGTTTCATACCACAAGATGTCTGAAGGGCCGCGGCTGCTCAGGAGATAAACAACCTGCAGACTCGAGCTCCACCTCAGATTCTGTCTTGTTGTCTTTCCCTCTCTTTATGTCTTTTTTCTCTTTCTTTAAGTCTTTTCTGTCTTTCTTTCTTACATTTTGTCTGTATTTTGTCTCTTTCTTTCTTTTTCTGTCTCTTTCTCTTTGCCTTTCTGTTGCCCTTTCTATCTTTTTGTCCTCTGTCTCTTTTTTGTCTCTGTATTTATTTCTGTCTTTCTATCCTCCTTTCTGTTAATCTTTCTTTCTTTCTGCCTGTCTCTCTCTCTCTCTCTCTCTCTCTGAGCTCAAACTGATTTACTTTCCTTCGTTCATCTTTCTCTTTTTTGTCTTTTTTTCTCTCTTTAAGTGTTTTCTGTCTTTCTTTCTCAAATTTTTCGGTTTCTTTGTCTCTGTCTTTCTTTCTGTTTTTCTGTCTATCTGTCTTTGTCTTTGCCTTTCTGTCACCCTTGCTATCATTCTTTCTGTTTCTGTTTGTCTTCTGTCTCTCTTTTTGTTTTTCTGTCTTTCTTTCTCTCATTTTCTGTCTCTTTTTGTCTCTGTCTTTTTTCTGTCTTTCTGCCTGTCTTTCTCTTTGCTTTTCTGTCATTCTTTCTTTCTTTCTTTCTGTTTCTTTTTGTCCTCTGTCTCATTTTTTCGTCTCTGTGTTTCTGTCTGTCTCTCTCTGAGCTTCGTTGTCTGTCTCTCTGTCTTTTTTCTCCTTTGTGTTTCTTTCTCTCTTTCTGTCTCGCTATCTATCTGTTTGTCTCTTTCTCTCTCTTTCTGTCTATTCTTTTTCTTTTTCTTTTTCTCATTCTGTTTCTTTTTGTCTCTGTCTGTCTATCTTTCTCTTTGCTTTTCCATCTCTCTTTCTATCCTTCTTTTTGTTTATTTTCATCCTCTTTCTCTCATTTTTTGTCTCCTTTTCTGTCTTTTTCCTGTATTTCTGTGTCTCTCTTTCTATCCCCCTTTCTGTTAAACTTTCTTTCTTTCTGCTGGTATGTCTGTCTCTCTGTCTCCCCCTCCTTCCTTCCTCTGGGTGTTCAGGGACTAAAGAAAGAAAAGGTCACGGGGTCAGAACCAGTTGGACATGCAGAATGACTGAAACAGACAGACAGATAGAGACAGACAGACAGACAGACAGAGAGCAGGCCGGACGTGTGTGCGTGCCATTCTGCCTCCCCACATAAAGACAAACCCAGATCCTCCGCTCAGGGGGCAGAGAAAGAGAAAGAGCCCATTCAGAGCCGGACAAAGGCTCAGATGTGTAAGGGAACGGGACCGGCCTGCACTCCTTAGACATGATGCCATTTACAGGAAATCATTTGGGATGTAGCGGAGGGTGACTACACCTAAACAGGGTCTGAAATTAACTGTTTTCACTGCCTGCCACTGTGGCAGGCAAATATCTTTTTTTGTCTGCCACTTTTGAAATCTATGCACTAAATGAAGGAATAACATTTTAGATCTGATATCATTCAATGTTCGATAAATTCCTCCTTTTCGCTTCAATCACATTTCCGTGAAAACTGTGTCGTGGCTTCCCAGCAGACCCGGCAGATATAACGCATCATCCCCACATGATGATTGTTCAATGCTCTACTGTCTTCAGCTTGACTATACATCTATATTATAAACAAATCCGGTCGAATCAGGTCACAATCTGTATCTATCTAGTATCTGCATCATCATCATGTGCCTCTTCCCGCTGTCACATTTTCAAGGACGGGATCCTGAAACGCCGGTTCAGAAGCACCAACTGCACAAATAGCAGAGGCAACACATTGATCTGAAGGCTAAATGAAGGGATAGCAGCAGGGCTCGGTGTCGGCCACAGGCTACCATCAGCCCATCACTGGCTGGCTCCCCTCTGTGACGGGGAAAGAGAAGGTCAGGAAGCAGAGCTGCCTCTCCAGATGATCTAGTTGTTTTAACGCTCGTTGGTTGAAGGAGCAGCTCTGGCTATAAACCCTCAGTAAACACTAGTTAAACAGAAACCCCAGTGGGAACCATTGCTTCCTCCTCTGCTTTGATTATGGAGCCGTTTGCCAGACTCTCAGCTTGAGTCTGTTCAACTAAGCCAAGGCTTTTTTTCTTTCTTTCTGAGAAGTGGCTTCCTTCGTTCAAATGGATGAGATCATCCCTGTTTAAATGGCTGTGGTGGTGCTACATACTTCCATGTGTTGCCTCAGCCATTCCACCATTAGATTTAAATAACAGACTGCCAAGAAAAAGCGTCAAGCGCTGTAGTGTCAGTGGTTCACGCAAAAAAATTTCCTGACTTTTTTTTCCTGTTCCCTGTGTAAATATGATGGAGAGCAGGGAGCAGACCACGGAGCAGCACGTATGTGCGCGTATGAGCACGTACCCTCAGCCGTGTGTGGCTGCGGTACACATTTCCAAGGTAACAGTGTGCTCCACCAATCACTTAGGATTGTGGGTAGTGAAGTATTTCTCTATTACATTGCAAATAAAACGTGTTTTTCTTACAACAATGTTGATACACAGACTTGTGGCTTCTATAGGAGCTTATACCATCATTTCACAATCTCGTAGTTCGTGGTAAGTCTACCTTGGATGGTTACGACATTATGGCTAATAATCAACTCTGTGATTCAGAATATGAATGGGATTTTCACTTCCACAACTTCACTGTTGATCTCTATTGGTGAGTGAGTCATTTTTGACTTCCATATATGAGTACTAGTGCTCTTCTTCTCCGTCTCTGTCTCTCTCAAACACACTTTGTGGTTGTATATTGAATAGTTGAGGCATGATCACCTGCTGGCACTAAGCCAGCCGGCATCGCTGACCCCAAACACATGGGACAGACGTGAAACTCTGAGGTGTTTGGGCTGAAGCCACGACGAATAGACTGGCTGCCCTTTCCACCCAGACACTTTTTGTCAGAGGAGAGAGATTTTACTTCACAGAGATGGGTTCGCAGCAAGAAGCGTGAGGGAGGAAAGTTCAAGGAGGACAGGAACACTTGCAGAAAGGCTAAAAAATGAGGAGGCTGTCTTAAAAAATGCAGAGTATGACAGGACAGAGGTTAGCCAAAAGTGACTCAACACAAGGGTGTGGGTTATAGAGAGGGAGAGGATAGAGAGGAGGAATTCTGCTCGGGCTCATTAGTTAAAGAGGATGTCTTGTTATTTTTACTGAGAGTCTCTTCTGTATACCTTCCAGCACAACGTTGACCCCAACAGCAGCAGCAGCAGCAGGCTGTTAACAGTCTACAGTTGCTCATTAGTGGATCAGTCGCTCTGCTAGAGCTGTTACAGTAATTAATGGTGCCTCAGTGGTCATGAAGAATGGTGAAGCGGCTGTCTGGCTACAGGTAGAAGATTAATTCTGCTCTAACAGCAAGAGAATAGATGCAACCGTAAATGCAATGTGCTAATTTATCACTAACATTTAAAAGGTGATGTTAGCTTTTCAACACATCTTAGTCAGCACATCCTGAGAGTTAAGTTTTACACTTTTTCTATTTTCTAGTGATTGCAGTTTCATCACGTTGCCCGCTTATATCTTATTCTCATTTCTCAGAACGCTTAATGTTCTGAATTAAAGTGGAACAGACAAATGGCCTCGCTCGTAAAATGGACACGGCCCAGTAGCACAAAAAGGCGTATGAATGACACGATAATGCGCAAGGTAAAAGCGTGCAATAAGAGCGCCGTTCTTGCTTTTGGTGTGTCATTTTCACACCATGTAGTCTGTGCTGTCTACACTGTAAATGAATATGTGTGAATATGCTGCACAGTTACGTTGGTGAAGTTGGTGAAGCTGGTGACGTTAGTTACGTTGGTGACGTTAGTGACGTTAGTGACATTTGTGACGTGTTTTCTGTACTTATTAGGGGTAACTGTCTGGAAGAGCTCAGTAATAAAATTGTTGAATCATATTTATTTGCTTTTTGTGAGTAAATGCAACCGATTGTTTTAAATGGGCGTATGATATCTTCTCATATCGATCGCAGGCTCCTGAATTGAATCGGATCGGATCGAAATCGAATCGTAGAAGACTTTGTGATATCAGCAAATGGCGTATCGTTGTCCAAAGAATCAATATAATATTGTGTCGTGATGAAACTTTGTATTTGTTTCTGTACGTATTTAGGTGAATGGGTCCAACAAACACAGGACTTTCAACCAAGAGACTGGTGTTTGAGACCGGTGTTCGTGTCCCAAAGGGTTATTTTGAAGTTACGTTGGTGACGTTTGTGACATGTTTTCCGTACTCCTGTTACGTATTTAACTTAGTTTACATACTTATTTTAAGGCCAACCGTGACGTTTTTCCTAAACTTAACTAAGTGGTTTTGTTGCCCCCTCCTGGTACTACACCTACATGCACGCGTGTAGTATTCACGCCTCGGCGAGGCAAAGCGTGCCACTGACACGCTATCCTCTGGTGGACAGGCGACTCCTTAACACGCTTTGGCGTGATACCACGATGATAGACTATAATATCTTTGGAGACGATGCACTTGCTCTGTCTCACACTTTTATTTTTGGTTCCCTATTTTCTCTCCAAAAGGCTGCCATTTACTGGGCTCCAGTTGCACGGACAGTAAATTATTTATGGCAGCTGTTGATGTGTGTTTGTGTGTCTGTCTGCTCTGTAGTACAGCACATGTATGTGTGTGTGTTTTCATTTGCATATTAGATCTAGCTGTTTTCGTTGGGTCAAAGCAGTGTCCAGCCCCATCAGCCCAGTCCGTCAGGACAACAATGACATCAGTGTTAACCCCCTCCTGCCTGGATAACACCCAGACTGACAATAGGACTGTTTGTAGGTCAGTGTCCTGTCCCACTGCCCCCCATAAGCCCACAAGCAGACTGTCATGAGTTCTGATCAACACAATAGGCTTCACCAACTGACAAAGTACTTTTTTTCCTACATTGGCAAATCCTCTTACCCAGAATAATGGACAGTAGTATAAGATTATTAACTGTTATTCAAGCAATCCAACCTGCCAATAATGCTCAGAGATCTGTATGGGCAACATAATCAATGCTTAAAAAAGCATAATAAAAAAACCTGGAGGATTTATTATCATAGGTAAAGTAACAAGGCCGTATAATAATGAAAATGGTGTCAATGGGTTCTATCCTCTTGTTGCAGTAAAAGCAAAGTTCATCTGGAGACAGGTAACACTGATACTGATGATTAAATCTATTATTTCACTCGAAAAATCTGAAATGATGTGGTGAAGGTTAACCGAGTTCATCCTCGCTGTGAGGCTTATGGCTGACTTCTCTCATTGCAATCACTTGAACGTTCACACGCCGCTCTGTTCTTCCTGAACAGCTGCCTCTCGCCGTGTTTGCGAGGGAGGTTTAAAGCTATTTTCACTTCAGCTGGGAGAACTGAAGAAGTGTTTGCTTAAACTCAACGCACTGTCTCAGACTTCTCTCCTCTGTTTGTTGAAGCTGAGGCGGCCTGGAGACGCTGCCGGCTACGAAAGACTAAACACTATTTTATCATGATAGAAAGAAAGATTAAATGATCACCTCATGTTATCACAACCACAAAAAATGTGTGTGATTTATAAGATTGCAGTATTTGAACCAGCTGAACTATATTTTGTCTCATATTTGGCAACTGTAAGCTCCAAGAATAATTCTGACTTTATGTGCATTTGAGTTAATCTTTTTTAAATGAAATTATATTTTATTTCCTTTTATTCAATTTGGTGCAACTTAATAATGTACTGTATCTGCATTTCTTGTCTATTATTTTGTTATTTTTTATTGTATTATACTAATTTTATTTTGCTTGATGGATTTTATTTTTCCTCTTCATTGATACGGGTCATGTTAAACAGTATAATCTGTTTGGATATTCTGAATTAGACCTTATTCCGAATAGAGCATTTTCCGATTTAGACATGTGGGATATGGATTGGAGGTTGATTTCTTTTGGCTGGATGACTATGAAAACCTTCAGTGCTTCAGGAAGGGAATCTTTTTTGTAGCGGATTTTATTTGCCAAGCTTGGAAGACGAGGCAGAATATTTAGTTTTTGACCGAGCTGTAAAATAACCTGTGATTTTGTAATTGAATGTTATCAGATGTTTGACCACTGCGACTATATTTTTTGGTGTATTATAATAAACCCATGAGGGTTGGGCACTTTACGTGCATGACACAAAAATAAAGAATCAATCAATCAATCATATATTGCACATTCAGAATATGCGTCTCAATTGGGGTTTTTATGGCAGTTTGCGACACTCTGCCTCTTGCCTGTTTACATCCAGCTCTGTGTGTTGTACACGAACCAACCAGCCAACAGTTTGCAGAGATTCATGAAAGAAGCAGGCTGTGTTCACACGGTTGAACAAGTCCACCACCGGTTATGTTAATCAGAGTATGCACGACTGCATGTAAACAGGAATATTATAGTGGAATATTCATCATGTCTCCGCGCCATCCCATTCTTGTGATATCTCAGGAACGCCTTGAGTGAATTTCTACAAATTTGGCGCAAGCGTCAGCTTGGACTCAGAGATGAACTAATTCGATTATCGTGGTCAAAGGTCACTATGACCTCACAACACACGGCCATAACTCAAGAATTCATATTCTAATTATGACAATTTCACACAAATGTCTAATAGGATAAACAGTAGACAGTGTAAACAGATTAGTAGGAATATTGTCTTTTTCAGAATAAGGGGGAAAACCGGTATATTTTGTGCATGTAAATGTAGTCGGTGTGCTTTTTCAATGGCCCTTACACACCAACACAGGTGCTTTCACTTATTGGCTAATATAATAAGTTAATATAAGTATTGATTATAGCAGCGTTAACTTCCCACCTTTTCTTTTTGTTTTGATAGTCAGAGGAATAATACACTTCATCCTTCCAGCAACACCAGCGTCTTCCAAGTCATGAACTGACCAAACAGGTGAACAGGTGAATGTGTGCTTACACATTTGGAAGAGTGTTCACGTGATAAATTGCTGCTGTGCGTCTGTGTAGGCCTCTGTCTGAAGACTGTAAATGTGTGTATGGCTGGAGGCGTTCGCTCTGTCTATACGTGGAGTATTCAGCTGAACAGCGAGTAGATGGATTTATTAGAGAACTAATGAGAGGAGCTGGTCTTTGTCCCCAGGGCTGCACAGCTTAGACTGTTGAATTGATGGGAACGTTATTCAGCCATCCACGCGAGGCTGTTTAGTATAATCACTCTCAAACACACACATATAATTAACTTAAATAACTGACATGCTACAGGGCATTGTTTATAATACAATAATCTGTGTATTTTCCCCATGTGTGCTTTTCTCACAGCGATCCTGTTCCTGTCGTTTCTCAATGAGCATAACGAACTATTTAACACTTTGCTTTCAACAACTGAATTCCTCTCCAAAAAACCCAGTTCATTGAGCACAAAGTATGATCCACACGTGAGTAATTGGGAGAGAAATCACCCTGCTTCAGCCCAAATCAGTTAACTTGCAACAACCCGTACTGCTGCTGTGTCAGTTTTATCCACATTTCATTTTTCTATTGCTTTTTTTCTGGCTCTTGCATAGGAAGGTGATGTCTCCGTGCTTGATCCCGCTTAAGCACAACACCAAACCTTTAAATTAATGAAAGAATCGGCGATGTGGTTAGTGATTTAGAGGTCTGCCACCACTGTTCAATGATATTGTCTCTAATTTTTAATTTCCCAATATGTCTAAATGCTGTTCCAAAGCCTTCTCCACACTTGGTTGGGAAATAATGTATTCTTCATTTTTTATTTGTTGGTAGTAAAATAGTCCAATTTATAGCTGCTATAATAAATAGTTTTGTGAAAGTGGTCCCGCAACGCACAAAACTCAGAACTATTACTCAACTACAGTTTCCTTCAGCTTTACAAAGTGGTTTAAAGCTTTGTCTTTAGGCTGTACTGTTTTGGTCAACCCATTCTCACGGGAAGGCGTATATATATATATAGCATGACATTACAAGGACATCCCACGTGTTCATGAGAACACATTTCAGCCTTTTCACATGTCAGTTTTATGCCACGCAACAAAACTACGGTACCATCCGCACTTAGGTTTAGGCAACAAAACCACTAAGTTAGGTTTAGGAAAAAACGTCATGGTTGGGCTTAAAATAAGTACATCAGTAAAATACGTACGGAAACAGGAATAACTAAAACACATCACAAACGTCACTAAAATCCCTCCATAATAACTCAACAACACACTTTGGAACACAGACGCCGGTCTCCTGTTTGAAAGTCGTGTGTTTGTAGGATCCATCCACCTCCCATCCCGTCCACCATAAGCAGTCTTTCTCACTTTTTATTCTACGTCACAAGCTCTGAGCGCAGCATATTTTACATGGATGCGTTTACATTGCAGTCAATACAGACTAAATGGCAGGAAAATGACACGCCAAAAGCAAGAACGGCATTTTTATTGTACGCTAAATGACCTACGACCCAACAGACAAAGTTGACGGCTAGCTGGTGAACATAGCGGAGCATTTAGCTGCTAAAAAAACATATTTTACTTGAGAGTTTGTAGTGACTAAATGGTGCTAAAAAAAAAATAGTGAATATTAGACTTTCATTCATCAGGTGGTCACAAAGATGATAAATGTTAATGTTTCTCTGTATCTGATGGATGTCTAAATAGGCCACTGTATACTAACAAGCTCACCATAGCAACTCTACACAGTAAGGCGATATCATGTCAATGTGTTTACAGCTTGTCTCCACTAGATAGAATGTAAACAGTACTTAAACATGACATCATTGTCTTCAATGGTAACTATAGCCATGCACAGAGGATCAAGAGAAATGAATCAGGAGAATGAGTCAAATTGTGAGAATCCAATCCAATACTAAGAACTGGATACCGGACCCCAAGATGGCGCCTGTTCAGTCCAATGGGAATTGCTCGCCTGGCGCATACCAAGCCCCCAGGAAGAGCGCCGGTCGTTGATGCCAATTTTCGTAGTGGCCAAATGGTGGTACTACAACTTCCGTGTCCGTCAATTGATGCCATTGGGCCCAAAACGACTTTTTCCCATAGACTTAGATTGGGAAAGAGACGTCTGTAACTCAGCGGATAATTTTTTTTTAGGTGAATCAACTTCCCAGTTTGAACACTTGAATAGCCCTTATTTAAATAATTAGTTGTAAAGTTGTAAAACGACTAATAGCCATAGCCAGAGTTATTTCCCTTTCTCTGTTCATGTGAATGAGACCGAGGCTGGAGCGAGGCCTGGGAGGCGGAGTTAGCGGAGTTGTCGTGACGACAGCGCGATGTCTGTGACCGATGTCTGTGACCGAGCGGAGGCTATTGCTCTTGCTACATGGGCCCAATGGATGCGGAAGATCGCCGGAAGATCCAGGTACTTTTCCAATCTGAAGTCGAGCCATTTTGGCTTCCTGCGCCACTGAGCAACTTTCATAGGAATGAACGGGGCCAAGCCTCCAACGCTGTATCCAGTTCTCTTAATACATCCATGGTCCATCTTCTTCAGCGTGTTCAATTTGGCTCCATTTGTATCCCCTCTAGCTCATTCGTTAAGCTCCAGCGACTAGATAGCAGAGCAGCTCAGCAGAGATTCATACTGTATGGATCCCTCAGAGTGTGATCAATTAAAGATACAGACGGTACATGTTATGGATTTTTACCCCTCTAATTTGCTCATTAAACAGAATCTACTCCTCTGTCCTATCTGGGTCAAGTCCAAGGGGGACTGAGCTAAGAATACATGGAGAATAGAAACAATCCCTTCTCCATCCATCCAATACCCTGCCGTCTGTAACAGGCTCCTAACAGCTGGCCAGTCCTTCACTCACCACAGAGCACCAATGTGTCGCTCTCTGGCACAATCCCACAATAATCAAAACATGACGGAGCAACAGATGGGAGACGTCTTCCTCTGGAGTCGCAGCCCTGATCCTTTTTAGCCTCATGAAATCACAAACTGATCTCACTGGGACTAATTCACTTTCAGGTCTGTGTGTCCTATGTGGGTTGGTGTGTCTGTGGAACAAGCTGCAGTCAGTCGAGTCTGATGAGATCTGCAGGCACAATCCCATTAGAAATAAGAGATCTTTGTCTGGGGCTCTGCGGTGGCCCTAATCCAAGCCTGCCTCAGTGAGAGTGTGTGTGTGTGTTTGTGGGAATGCATCCCTGTTCCTGAGAGTGTGACCTATTCACTTGGTATTAGTGGACGTTACTCAGGGTGATGATTCAACATTCCCGTCTGATTTATTTATTTTTTTGGCTGGCGCAGCACTTGGACCATTCACTTCAGGCAATATCAACACAATGGCAGCTATTTAACACTGGCTGAGCTGTCATTATATCTGACACACACACACACACACACACACACACACACACACACACACACACACACAGCTTATGCCTCATATTAATGGAGCAGTGAATAGTTCGGTGTCCATCATAAATAAAGAAAACTCCAACTCCACTTACTTGACATTGATTTGACACCATTTAATATAGTAAATAGACACTGAATTCCATACAGAGCTGCAGCAATTAACTGATTAGTAGTCAACTATTAAATTAATTATAAAGTATTTTGATAATCGATTAATCGGTTTGAGTAATTTTTTAAAGAAAAAAAACAAAGATTCTCTGATTCCAGCTTCTTAAATGTGAATATTTTCTGGTTTCTTTACTCCTCTATGACAGTAAACTGAATATTTTTGAGTTGTGGACAAAATAAGACATTTGAGGACATTATCTTACCATTTTCTAACATGTGAGCATAGACTTAGGCTAAGACTTAGACTTTATATAAGAAGTGGACGTAGTCAACGTGACGCCACCCTTTGGTTTGTGGACTGCAGTTTTGATGCCTCGAGTTTGCATTTTGGCCGTCGCCATCTTGTTTTTTTGCAACCAGAAGTGACACGAGAAGGTGGAGCTAAGCACAGCCGAACGCTGAGTAAGACATTTTTAGGCCAAAATGTTAATTAACTTTCATGAACTGAAAACACACTGTGAAAGGGTTAAAGTTGTAAGACGAAAACACGGACAACTTCCAGACCGGACAACGCTGTGGTAGCGACCTGTCAATCACATTGTAGCCACGCCCTAAAGCATCCCCTGCTTTATGGTCTATTTGACTCTAAATGGGACCATAATTTACTAAATGAACATCATGCTGTATTGAAGAAGACTTGAAACTAGTGATTGAGACCATGAACTCATGTTTACAATGTTTACTGAAGTAATAGATCAAGTGAGAAGTAGGCTCATTTTCTCATAGATTTCTATACAATCAGACTTCTTGTTGCAACCAGAGGAGTCGCCCCCTGCTGGCTGTTAGAAAGAATGCAAGTTTAAGGCACTTCAGCATTGGCTTCACTTTTCAGACCTGGAGGTTGCGCACTGCATTTTATAGACCAAACAACTAATCAATTAATAAATAAAATAATCAACAATAAAAGTAATAGTTTGTTGCAACAGTGGGAAAGACTTTCATTGTAGCTTGAGTTTCTGTTTCTTTGCCTCAAATGTTCAATCTGTACTTCTGTCCTGATGACCAAATATGGAGAATGATTTTCTCCTCTCTAATGTCCTGCTCTACATCTCCAAATGAAAACTGTGTTAATGGAGCAAAGTTGTGTCTCCAAATATCCAACTGAACTAAAAAGATGTAAAAGGTTTAGAAGTTTTTAAGATGACTCACAGGGCAGACGTTTGTTGTGAAGGTTGGCCGACGAGGAGCTCATGTTGCTGGAGAGAGTCGTAGAAAACCGAGATAATCAATCAGATGATCAGTGAGAGTTGAGCAGAGAGGCTGTCGATCATCTCCCGCCTCCTCCGCTAGCTCGCTCTGCCCCAAGGTGACTGATGCTGGCCGCCAACGCTGCTGCTCTGCTTCCCCTCTTCGCCTCAGTGGACTCTGAGCCACTTGGATGAGGCGAGAACAAGTTTGTGGCTTTGTGGAGCCGACCAGCTGACCAATGACGGGCAGCAGGGAGGAGCTGAGGGGAGAGTGAGGAAGGGATTGAGAAGAGGGAAGGAGGGATTTTATGTAACGGAGTGGAAAATACCAAGGAGAGACAGGCACATGCCTTTGTTATTTTGGTCTTCTTACATCCCCTCCCTCTCCCTCCCTCCCTCCCTATCGGTCTCTTGTTCCCCGTCTCCTCTTTTTGTTGCAGATTTAAACGCTCTCTCTTTGGTGTCACCTTCAGTGTCAAGTGATGCCAACAAATGTTACATTAACAGACTACAAATTATATTTTTTAAAGGGCTGTCAATTGATTAATATATTTAATTGCATTTTTTTTATCTGTTCAAAATGTACCGTAAAGGGAGGCTTCGTCAAGTATTTAATACTCTTATCAACATGGGAGTGGGCAAATATGTTGCTTTATGCAAATGTATGTATATATTTATTATTGGAAATCAATTAACAACACAAAATAATGACAAATATTGTCCAGAAACCCTCACAGGTACTGCATTTAGCATAAAATAAATGCTCAAATCATAACATGGCAAACTGCAGCCCAACAGGAAACAACAGCTGTCAGTGTGTCAGTGTGCTGACTTGACTATGACTTGCCCCAAACTGCATATGATTATCAGAAAGTGGGCATGTCTGTAAAGGGGAGACTCGTGGGTACCCACAGAACCCATTTTCATTCACATATCTTGAGGTCAAAGGTCAAGAGACCCCTTTGAAAATGGGCTATGACAGTTTTTTTTTTTTTTTAGACCATTTTTGCAACCAGAGGAGTCGCCCCCTGCTGGCTATTAGAAAGAATGTAAGTTTAAGAAACTTCTGCTTTGGCTTCACTTCTCAGAATCAGAGGTTGCCCACTGATAAGAAGGTCATTCCCCATCTCTCTCTCCCCTCATTTACTGACATTGACTCTCTAATAAATCAATAATATACTAAAAACAACCAAACAACACTCAATTTTGGCAGTAGAAAACTTTCCTCAAAATCCTCATATTTCCTCAAAACATCATTTCCAAACGGTGAGAATAAGTACATTACTTCTATGAGAATGAACTCTCAGACCTCATTATAACATCTGATAATCTGTGTGTCCTAGACACCATCTAGTGGACAACAGAGGACATTTCCAGTCCGTCTAAGCTGGACATGCTGATTACACAATGTTTGCATGCAGAGGCTTCACAAAGCACCATTACATCATTGCCTTTTTCCAAAACACTGCATCGACGTTTGAAAGAGGCTTTAAAAGAAGCGTGCCTGCCTCAGTTGCAGGCAGGAAAAAGATTCTGCCGTGAGTCATTGCAAGAATCTCTGTGTGAGAATTGGAACATAGATGCGCACATAGAATACTTAACAAAAACCACAGTACATAGTTCTTCACATGAGGCAACAAATCAATAACAAACCTTCATAAATGCTTATCTGCACAAAGCACGGAAACTTTAACTCGGCATTCGTGCCAAGCTGAAAAAGTGAAGCTTCAAAACACAGGCTGTGATGTGGCAGTTGGGAAGTGGTGGGAGTGACTGGCGATTTCTATCAATAAAAACACACTCTTTGTAAATGTCAGTGGTTGTGGTGGTTTAGCCTAAATATGCCAGATGTGGCGAAGACTGCGATGCTGCATCGTAGCATGCTGTGAACTTTCTCCAGCGTGTGTGTGTGTGTGACAATAAAGACAGAGCTAAAACAGAGAAAGAGAGAGAGAGAGAGTGGGCAGAGGAAGCATGATGTGACTCAAAGTGAGAAATCCTCTCTACCTCAAACTAGATTATGCGTGGGCTTCCTCATGACTGGGGGTTCACCTGCTGAGGCCTTGCAGAATCAATAGCTGAGAACTGGGCTGCTGCGCTGCAGGAAACAAAAGCCAAGTCCTCTTGCTTGTGTTTTTAAAATGAGATGAAAGAGGGAGGCGAGAAAGAAAGCAAGCAAGAAGAAAGTGAGGAGAAACGTATAGAAAGCGAGCGGGCGTGAGTGAGGGGGGTGGGTCATGGTTTATGTTGTCTGCACAACCATGAAAGGCCTTCTTTTTTCTGCAGAAAGTTGGCTTCAGTGCTGCTTTACGTTGACCTTTTGAACACTTTGCTCAAAAGCAATTACTGGCCATTTCAAAGCATTCGTGGGGCTTGGCATCTCGCTCATTCAGGATGACACGGTATTAGTCTTCCCACCGAGGTGAGTAAAACAACATCAGGAAGAATTAGCAACAAGCAGGGCTGGATCTAGCCTTTTTGGTGCCCAAGGTCGTGCAGCCGCTCTACGGTTAAGGCCCAGACACACCAAGCCGAAGGCCGTCCGTTGGACAGTTCGGGGCCGTCGGTGAGCGTCTATCGGCTTAGTTTTTACGGTGTGTCCCGCACTGTCGGCTTTAGTCTACCCATTATTTTTATTTTCATGACTTATTTATTATAATATACATAAACAATTGGTCCCTGATATTGTTGGCTTAAAAGTGTTTAGTCAGTTTCACTACAATTTACGCTTTTATTAAGAAATAAGTTCGGCCAGGCAGATGAAGAAGGGTGAGAAGGAGAGTTACAGGGGTGAAAAGTGTATTTCTTTGTAGGTGGCTCACCTGAGCCCTGTACTACAAAGCGGGATTTGGAGTTAGCGAGGTAACTTCAGGGTTAACTCTGGGTTTTCAGTCCTACGAAGGTGGATCACTTCTTACTGGGGTAGATCGCCATGGTAACTTATGCTGAACACCTAACTTGCTGCAGAACAGGTTATGTTCCAGATAAGAGATCAACTCATATGAAAGCACCGCCTACTGACCGATTAAAGATCTGTACGCAGATCGTATGATAATATTACACAAATAAGAAGAAGTTTAAATCATAATCCAGACTAAAACCAACACAGTTTAAACTGACAAATGCTGGAAGGACAGCTGGCTGTGTGCTTTGGGTGCTTTTTATATTTATTTCTTTACTTGCTCTCAAGTCCCTTTCACACCGCCGGAGTCGAGGACGCAGCTGAAAGAAGGCGGAAATAGTCATACCCGCCACATTGTTGTCAGAGGTCATAATGAAGTGTAATCTACTCATCTATTATATTATGAAAGCTTTTTATATCACTGCCCCGTCTAGACGACTATATCTGACTTTTGAGTATCCCGTTAAATTAATAAATCTGTTAATTTATGCATTCGCACGTCGGCAATTTCTTCTTTTGCCAGCTGTCCTTCCTGCATTTGGCTGCTTCAATTGTGTTAAAATTAGCCTGAATTATGTGTTTAACTCCTTCATATTTGTCTATTATAGTTTGCTTTTCATTTGTAAAATGTGCCCCTCTGCTGACAGTAGAATTGTCCGTGTTTGTGATTGGTCACACGCTGCACACACCGCCCCTTTTTATGTAAACGTGCTCAGCCAGATTGAGAAACCCTGAGTTGATTTACCGAGTTGATAACCAGCGTCGTAGGACCGCTTAGCGGGATCGCAGTTGTTAAAATGAGCCAGATAGCGAGAAGGTACCCCGGGTATGTTGAACTCGCTCCGTAGTACAGGCCTCTGGTGGAGCAGGCGCCCATGTGCTGGCGCTGAGTCCTTGCTGCAGTTTATTTCTTTCTTTCTTTACTAGTTCTTTTGTTACCTCAGTGCAGAAAATGAGAAAGGACACCAACATTTCTGGCTGTGCTCCGGTCATGTGACCGAAACTTGGCGTTCCTACAACAGATTTTACAATGGCGGCGGCGTCACAAACTTTCTCATTTTACAGCTAAACCGTGCACTACAAGATGATTCTGAAAACATTTGAGGAGAGAAATAGGCATTAACGTAACATAATATTGATTCATATTTGATCAGCGCTGCCTAGTTTGACCGTTTGGTCGAAGTTTGCGAGTGATTGAGAGCCGGTTCTCATAGATAGCAGACCTCAGATCAGCTCTTACTGCTTGTTTTCCTCCGGTCTGTGAAATTTTGCAGATGCCGTTAGGAGCACCGGAGGACACAGAGGCACGTGATTTTTTTCAGATTACCTGTTTCATGTACTACTGTCAGAATGTAGTGACCATTTTATAAAAATAACTTTTTTTAATTATATATGCTCCTATCTCGCCTACTTCAGCTTTAAGCCGGCCCTGATAGCAAGTGAAAGCTATTTGCTCTCAGATTGCAGACGTGATGGCAACATTTCTGTTTTGCAATCTCCTTTTTTTTCTTTTCTTTTTTTTTAAAGCTTGTGTGCGTCCACGCTATAGTCTAAAGCAACGGTTTACCCGCCCTCACTCCGCCAGGCAAAGCGCCAAAGCCATCAGGCAGTCATACGCCTACCATCAGCTGAGGAGTTGCACAGCAGTCTCATTTCTAATTATACACCCAACAACGGAGAGTGAAGGAGAGAGTGTGTGGAATATGGAGAGGGGAAGAGGAGAGTGATTACGAATGGGAGAGAGGCTGAGAGTGCTACTCGGCAGCAAACACGGGGTGGACAAGTTCAGATGTGAGAGAGAAAAAGAAAGTAAGAGAGGGAGGGACATCAAATCTGTCTGAGAAAGGTTAACAGGACTGACTGACTGAGTAGAGTGGGAGTGTAAAATGTAAAAGCGAGTAGGAGGGGAGAGAGAGAGAAAAAGAGAGAGAGGAGAGGAGGAGGAGGAGAGAAAGGGAGGAGAGCGTGTCTGATAGACAGTGTGTTGAGTCTGGTTGCTTCATCATTCTGCTCTGTTTTGCCTTTTTCACCTGCAGCCGGGGAGGAGGACACGAGCCAGACAGGTGTGAGTCTGTGAACATGGATGGACGCGTTTTGTGAAGATGGGTCGCACAGAGAGACGCACGCATGGATGGATGGATGGAGGAACATGTAAGTAAGTCTCCAACATGAAGCTTCTCTGATTTATGTAGCATGTTCCTGTCTGTAAATCCACCAAGAGAGTTGTGATACATGCATTAGTTTTTCACTCTGAATGCACGTTTAAGGAACTCTTTTGTGGTTATATTTGGTTGTGTCGCGCTACAGCTCCATAGATAGAAACATCAAGTCACTATATGCAAATAATCCTGTCCCTCAGGGCCAGATTAACACTCTCATGATGACACCAAACACCGCTGTGTAAACATTTCATTTCCATGGATTAGCGACCTGTGGTAATACCTGATCACCTCATAAGGTTATTCAGTCTGGGTGACATCACAGCGTTGGCCTGTTTGGGTCATGATCTGATCTAGAGCTGCACCGATTAATCGGTTGGTTGTCAACTATTAAATGAATTGCTAACTAGTTTGATAATCTGTTTGAGTGATTTTTTTAAGAAAAAAATCTCTGATTCCAGCTTCTTAAATGTGAATATTTTGTGGTTTCTTCACTCCTCTATGACTGTACACTGAATATCTTCGATTTGTGGACAAAACAAAACATTTGAGGACGTCATCTCGGGCTTTGGGAAACCCCTTTTCTGACATTTTATAAACCAAACAATTAATCGAGACAATAATCAACAGATTAATCGACGATGAAAACTGTTAGTTGCAGCCCTAATCTGATCGTACCTGTGTGTCTGCAGAGTAGGCAGCCCACACCTCGAAGCTTTTTTGAATGAATTTACATTTTCACTGCAGGCATTTAGCTGACAAATACTTATCTTGTGTATGTGTCATGGTATACTGCTGAGAGCTCGCACAGGAAAGCCAGTGTGAGGGTGTTGTCTGATCCCACACACACACACACATAATAAAGCACCCGCTCATATCAGACATGCCTGTCGGGCAGAGTGAAAGAGGTCCATTCAGCGGCGTTGCTCAGCTATGATGATGACATAATGCAGGGCATTGAGATGAGCTTTGCATTGACAGGCTGTAAAAAGTCCTGCAATGCTCTTTACTAGCCCGCATCACTTTGTGTCTGCACAGTCTTTGAATAGGTGAGAAACTGTTGTGTGTGTGTGGCCACAAGGTGCTTATATTTAGCCCCCCTCAGTGAACTGACTCACTATTGTGCATGCATGTAAGGAGGATGATGGGGGTTTCACTAGCTTGAGGTGTTGGCGATCGGTCCCATGAGAAAGATGCAGGGTTTAACATCCGGCACACTGAATACACACACTTTCCTTTGTTTTGTAGTGGAAAATGTCACCGTGAGAACTTGATTAAAGCTGCAGACGGTAGAAATGGAGCAAATATGATTTAATGATTTCAAAGTTATTTTTATAAAACACTCATTATATCCTGACAGTAGTGCATGAGACAGGTAATCTGAAAAAAATCATGTGCCTCTGTGTCCTCCGGTGTCCTCTAGTGCTCATAAAGCTGAGTACACACCAACTTGACATCAAAGAAATAGCAGTGATGAAGGCCGACTGTTGAGTCGCCTCACGTCGCCTTTGTCAAAAAGTTGCACTCGAACACACCACAAAGACTACATCCAACGGCCAGCTACCACTCACGTTCTGCGCCTTCGTGAGATGAAATAACTCTCCACACCAGCAGGTAACAGTAGTCTGTATTCGTCATTCAAAACGGGAAACCGGAAGACCGAGGCCTGTGGAGATATTCAAGCCGTTGTTATGATACTTACATGAAACAAAGCAGCGTTTGTCGACCATTTTCACACCACTCTCACTCACCACTTAGCTTCATTCCAGATGTCGTTGTAAAAATATCCGTATATTGGAATGATGCGATTAGATCAAGATGAAAAATGAGAAGAGCATTCTGTGTTTTTCCTCTTGACTGTACTCGTTGGGTTTCTTTCCTCACGTCCGTTTCTCTTCTCGTGTACTGATTGGTTCTAGCTGAACCGCCAATCAGAGTGATTTATCTCCCTATGAGTTTATGAGCAGCTGTCAATCACTCGCGAACTCCGATCTAACGGTCAAACTAGGCAGCGCTGATCAAATATGAATCAATATTCTGTTACTGTAATGTCTATTTCTCGCCTCTAATGTTTTCAGAAACATCTTCTAGTGTACTGTTTAGCTGTAAAATGAGAAAGTTTGTGACACAGCAGCCATGTTGAGATCAGTTGAGGAAATACCAAGCACCGCCCACCAGCCGGAGCAAACTTTCTAATTTTACAGCTAAACAGTACACTACAAGATGTTATTGAAAACATTTGAGGTGAGAAATAGGCATTACAGTAACAGAATATTGATTCGTAGTTGATCAGCGCTGCCTAGTTTGACCATTTGATTGGAGTTCACGAGTGACTGACAGCTGCCTCCGTTGAAGGAACAACCAATAGGAACGCTCTCTCTCTCTGAAATGATCTGTGATTGGCCAAAGTCTCCCATCACGAGCTATATTTTTTAAAGCCTGAAAACAGAGCCATGAGGAGGTGCAGAAGTCTAGTTTTCTCTCAGAACACTTGAATTACAATATGCTGAAAGGTTATTATGGAATTTTTGCCCAATGAGGCCAAAAATATTCTGCCTACTGCTGCTTTAAACAATAATATTAACCTTATGATAAAATGTAACTTCTAACTTTACACCCCCAACGTTTTACTTTGCATTGTTCTCACTACGCATCACAACCACACTGTGCAGTACAGTACATTGTAACCATAGTAACTTTTTTTTTTTTTTTTTTTTTTACGAAGGAGTTGGTAAATGTCCATCAAACTGAGCCCCTTCAGTACAGCAACTGGTGGTTGGAAAGCCTTCTTCCACGCTAATTGTGAGGGTATTGTTGTTGTGTCAAAGGGATATTTGCAGGCAATGATCTCACCAGGTGGCGCATTCAGACGGGAGGAGGAAAGTTCTTTCATTTATCAAGACATTTCTAAAGAGAGAGACAAAGTGACAAAGAAAGAGAGTCTGAGTAGAGTAATGATTTTCTCTGGCGTGACGCCTTGTTTGCGAGGATATTAAGTGCAGTGATATTTGTTTCTTCTACTTTTTCAGATCGTGACGACCTTGGACCTAACTATCCGCAACGCTTGCCAAGAGACTGGAGTCTGTGATCGCAACACCTCCTCAGCTTCTGCAGGAGGGCATGAAGTGCAAGCGCGAGTGACAGGCAGCGTGAGCCAATGAGCTTCACGGCGGACCCGGCTCTAGTCCCAGACCGGGACAGACTCCCGCTCAAAAAGAGGGACCAAAGGCTGAGCTCACCGCCGCCGCCGCAGCAGCAGCAGTGTGATGCTGCGACATTCAAGGCGCCCTACCCTTACAAGAGCCATGGGGAATTTAAGACGAAGCACACGGGCCCTTTCCAGCCCGTTCCGAGACGGGTTCCTGCGCTGTACCAGCCCTGGATGCAGACTCACTCATCCACCAGGTCCAAACCTCACGACCTCTCTGCGTTCAGGGATCATCATGGCTGGGCGGAGTGGAGAGATTTCAACCCCCTGCACCCCGGATGGGCCTTTTCCCACCACTATCAGCACCACCTGTCTGGCACACCTGCGCTCCACCTGGGCCACCCGCACCACCCCTCCAGGTTCAGCCCCGTCTCCCTGGTTACTGAGGGTTTCCAAAGGGTGGGTGGAGGGTACGGCTGGGAGCAGCTCAAGACATTAAGGGACAAGAGTTTTATCGCAGAGAGGCAGAGCAACGGGAGGAATAAAGGGCCATATGTGAGGAGAAGAGACAGAAAAGTTGAGTATTTTCCCAGGGTTGAAAAAAGTCCTCCATCACTGAGCACATGCCTACCTCACTCTCCACACGAGGACCTGCAATACGATGCGTCGCACAAATCAGCAAAGGTTGCCAAACATCCCGCTTCCTTCATAAGAGTTTCCCCCGACGAAATCTCAAGCAACACCTCCACGAAGGAGGACGCGTCAAGATCTTCTGCTCTCCCCTCCTCTGAGCAGGCTTCTTCTTCTTCCTCCTCTTCCTCTCCGAACCGTTTCCCCTGGCTGCTCCCTCACTTCGTGGCCGGCTCTCTGATCGAGCTCAGAGACGGGCGGCTGAGGAGGGTGGAACACCTGCAGACGGAGGACTTCCTGCTGGGATCACAGGCCTGTCCAGACCTGCGCCTGAGCTGCTGCACGGTGCAGAACATCTCACCTTCAGCATCCTCCTCCTCCACGATCTCGCGACTCCTCATCCTGCTTCACGACCAGCAGTCCCAGGTAAGAGAAAATCAATTTGTAGTATTCACTATTCACAACAGACCCTTTACATGCATTCCTTTTCTTACGTGGTATGTCTTCCAAATGTTGCATTCAGGTCAGATGGGAGATGCTGTACAATCTTTGACATTTGAAATTTAAATACCAGAAAGTTAAATACCAAGATGTTTCTACTGCATCCGGTCGCGTTTTGCAGTATGCAAGCCAGCATGCTTTTCTGGCTATTCTGACCCACAATCCTCTGCGCAGCGGATCTATGAGCAAGAGGGTCAAAGTTCAAGGTGCAATTTTATGACGAAGTAGTAGGTCCCAATTGTTTGCATACTTTCTGACACTGGTGCCCCCAGTCAACTATACACCTGTAAAGTTTCGTGACTGCATCTTGTACGTTTGTGACGCCGTCGTGTTGACAAAATCTGTCCACAGACAGATATAGAAACACCTGGCAAAGTACTCAAAACCACCTCTGTGTAGGGCTGTAAATCACCAGTTTCATCACAGTACGATATTATATTGATTCTTTGGACAATGATATAATATTTGTTGATATGACAAAGTCTGACACGAAACAATTTCAATTTGGTTCAATTCCTGAGGCCTGCCATCGATATGAGACGATATCATAAGCCCATTCAACACAATCAGTTACATTTATATCACCTCACAAAAAGCAACTAAAATATGATTTGACAGTTTTATTACTGAGCTCTTCCAGACATTTAAACAATCTTTTCTTTTTACTAAAAAGAAATGTGAAATGAAGTGTGAAATTCAAAATAAAGGCATGTCTTAAAGATGATATGTATTGATATTTTTACTTTGCATCGATGATTTTGGATTGTTGATAATTCAAATTGATATATCGATCCAGAGAAATGTATCGTTGCAGCCCTACTTCTGTGGTAGTTCCCCGCTACAGTCGGTGTCCCCAGGATGACACAATGACACGATGACACACATACAGACTCACAAAGTGAAAACAATACTAAACACACGCTGACGCAGCTGGTAATTACCCAAATAACTATTGACATTTCATTTCACTATGGCAGGACCTTTAACCTAACGTTGTGTTTGGCATGTTGTAAAATGATATCAACCTTTCAGTTATATGTCAGGGTTATCGGTTTTAAAGGAGGTCAGAGCGCCGTTAGCTTCTGTACTGTGACGTACTCCCCAGTGAAACTGAATATTTGAGCTGTGTACAGTTACAAGAGGGATTTAAATCAATCATTCGCATTTGATTGGACCGCTATAAAGTGGGCGGGCTTAGAGTTTAGCTCGATACGGAGCTACAGAGGACTGTGGCGCCACACAAACACCTCCCTTGTTGCTAAAAGTTGCAGATTGATTGATGGATAGATGTCCCGATATTATTGGTTGAAGTTGGTCGGTACTAGCTTACGTCAGCACGCGTCATATTTTGTTTTACAGGAAGAAAAGATGATTGGATCTGATTCAAATTAGATTTATAAATTTGGATTTGATATAAAAATACAAAGAAATTTATTTTATTTTTTTTTAATTTGTATGTGTTGTTAAAAAGGTGCACAGTATGACCGGGGATGTGATCTAAAACGGTTTAATAGTAATTTTTTAAATTGAAATAAATATCTTATTAGTACAACTCTGCACTTATTAAAGGAAACAAATGTTTCAGATTAAGTACATAAAATAAATTCTCCAAACTGGAGCAGTAGCACCCCCTGGTGAACGAGTGTGTAAACTGCATCTCTGTGTCTAATCTCCCCGGTAACCTCCTCCTCCTCCAGGAGTTGGTGGACGTCTACGTGGAGTACCCGTTCTTTGTGCGTGGGAGGGGCTGGTCTTCCTGCAGCCCTCAGAGGACCGCCCGTCTCTGTGGACTGCACTGCCGCCAGCTCAGTGTGGGGGACATCTGCCTGGCTCTCACCCCTATCACAGCCCCCCAGCCTCCACTGTCAGCCTCCCTGGAGCCAAAAACCTCACCCAGTGAGTCAGAGAGGGGGTGTGAGTCCCTGAAGGCACCACAACCCCGGCTTCCCCCAGAGGGGCCAGAGCGGCTGGCAGGGGGGCAGAAGAAGGAGGCAGAGGCGGTCCGCAGGAGACACTATTCGGCCCCTGAGCTGAGAGGTCCAGGGACTAACTGCATGTAGGGAGGACGGTTGCTGTTTTAAGGAGAGGAAGCATGTCGATCTCTTTTAAGCTCTGCTATATTCAGCCTATATTTGCTGTCTTTCTACCTCCTATCTCTGTGCTTGACTGTCGTTTCTTAATTGTATCTTAAGGAGTAAAAGCTAAAGAGGAAGAATAAGAAACTCTCAGGAAGGACAACTTATATTAGCATATTAGTCAGGGTAAGTTAGGGATCAAACACCGACTGTGTGAGTTGAGTTACTTGATCTATGATAACACAGAATTCAGATCTTACCATGTGAGAGAACTCAGGCTATGTAACACATCTTTGTGAGAGAACCAAAGCTGTTTCAGTGACGGTGAATTTGAGAAAGATCCTGTAGGCTCAAAGAATATTGTTTTGGTTTTATGGCGTGTTTCAAAGTGTTCATATTATTTCAAGCAGTTCTGACTAAATCAGCCCACGTTCCTTGAAAAGCACAGAAGAATACTCCCTCAGGTCCTTCGCTGCTGATCATATCGTTCACAGTTCTATCTCCTCCGCCTAATATTACGTAAGACCTCTTTATGATCATTAATGAAAGCTTTCATTCCAAATTACTGCATATCCTTAATGCCAGAAACATTGACAATCAACGCCACTTCTGATTGCGTCAGCAGGATTAAGTTTTACGCTTCTACCTCTATTTTCTATTTAAGGTGACAGATGCATAATATAATGTGTGTTTTTAACGGTGTGGGCTGTGTTGTGATACGCTACGTTGGAAGCTCTCCGCTTCTCGGTGAATGTCAGCGTGAATGCCTATATTTGCCTGGTTGTTACAGTATATAGCTGCTTTGCTTTTTGTACCGACGCTCCTTTTTAAATGTCCGTCCTCGTTGTGGAGAGTGGAGACGCTTGTGCCATTCAGAGTACTTTAAAAGCACAATCTGTGATTGGTGTGCGGCGCCATATGTCAGCACTGCAATGTGATTTCCTCCTGAGTATACATTTCGACAAAACAATTAAATTGTACACGATGGAAATGTAGACCAAGTGGACTCAACTATGATGTCACAGCAGACAAGGCGCTGTACACATGAAAAGGTGTATGAATGACACGATAATGCCCAAGGCATTTAGCGTGCAATAAGAAGGTTCTTTCTTGCTTTTGGTGTGTCATTGGTACGCCACGTAGTCTGGACCTGTACTGAGAGTAAAAATGCTATGAGTAGAGTTTGGGTCGTGTCTAGAAAGTAACACGCAAATTGCGAAACTAGGCAGGTTAGGCATTGACTTCGAATGGTAAAGGTTAGGATAGGTCGTCGGACAGCGAGCGCCGTGAGAGTTTTTGCAAGTTTTCGCAATTGGAGGGCTACCTTCTAGACGTGACCTAGAGTTAGTGACGTAGAATAAAAAGCGAGAAAGACCACTTATGGCGGGCGGGAGAGGAGGCGCACAGGCGCAGTTTGTGTTGGTTCAGGGTGCTCACTGAACTCCCTAGAAATGCATCTATATTCTTTTTTATAATAACCTAGAACTAATAGTTTATTGTAATGATGAATAATGTCGACCTTGTGTCTTCATATTGACAGAATAATGTGGTATTTTTATTTACTTATAGCCTAATAACATCAGACACTCTCTGTCCACGCACCGTCAAATATGCACTTATTTTACGCCATGTAAACAAACCACGTACCTGTCAGCTGTTTGGTCAAGATCAGACAAGAGACGTAACCACTTAAAAGATGGGTGGGTAGTACTTGCTCTCTTTTTAAACAGAAAACAGGTTTTATACTGCGATATTTACTGAAAATGATACAATACAGCAAACAGTAGTCTAAGTAAACTTTCAGGTTCCTGGTGATCTCACTCCAGCCAGCTGTCACCTTATTTTAGTGTTTGTAGTGAAATGTAGTGATAACTCTTCATTTCAATTTCACCAATCAGCCGTTCCTTGTCCGTTTGAATAAGGAATAAATATAAACTGGGCATCTGATAAAAGTTCACCTCAAAACATCGTGCTGCGCTTCGTCGCTCGCGGACAGTTAGTTCATTCCAATAGAAAACAGTGCAGTCAAACTGATTTTGCCACCTATGCTTGCTCGCGTCACATTCTGTTTGGAGGGTGTAATATGTAGACTACACGCATCCCAATACATTAGACCTCTCTGCGTTGTACACATTACATTCCCTCTAGATTTTTTTTGTGAACCCCCAACCTTAAAGTTCAAACTGCGCCTATGAGTCCAACAAACACAGGACTTTCAAGAGACAGATGTTGGAGACCGATGTTTTGTAAGTTACGCTAGTGACGTGTTTTTCATACTTATGTTAAGTTGTTTCGTACGTATTCTACTTAGTTTGCGTTCTTATTTTAAGCCCAACCATGACAAAAGTGAGTGGTTTTGTTGCCTCAACCTCTTGCCTCTTCCATGGCGTACAAATGACACACCAAAAGCCTAAAATGCGTCCTCATGACATGCGGCGTGTCCTTGTAATGTTGTGCTATTCATACGCCTTCCCGTGAGACCGGGTTGTGTACACACAGATTGGGTCTTAACTTTGTGAAACAGTTTTCTCACTGTTATAATAAATGTCTGTAAAGTTTTCTGCATATTTCTTTCATATAAATCTCATAAATCACTAACAAAACATGAATTTACTAGCCAAAGGTGCGTTGAAAGCCACTGTAAGGAGGCCAAATGAGGTAAAAACACACACCTGCTTCTTGTTTTATAGTTTCCATTTATTCAACTACTTTAATCTGACAAAATAAAATTACAGCTTTCTCTTTGCCCACCTGCAGCTCAGGTTTGACCTCAGGAGGCAGCTGCAGTCGAGGCGACGGTGCACGCCCCGATGTCCGTCTCACCAAGATGAATCACTGACATCTTGCCTCTCACAGGCCTGGTGATCAAACTGTGCGTCTGCACCAGGATGTTCAACAGGCAGGCCTTTCAGTCCCACACTGTTATTAACAGTCTCGACTGCCAGTCTTCACTGAGCTCCTCTACATCAGCTGCCAGATGTCTCACACCTGACCCGGTCCAAGTGGCCGTCTGAACCACCAGATCAACGCCGGTGAGTTTTTTTTTCTCATCATTAAGTTCATCCAGCTGTTCCAAAAGAAAAGGAACAGGAAGATGGAGCTTTTAAAGTCTCATAAGTTGTGAAATAAGTTACCAAATGCACATTTCCACCCAGGAAATATTTTATATTCTGATGGTCAATGCTTGAATTCAAATGCAGCTCGATGTGTGTTGCACATTAGGGAAAATAGTAACTGAATGTTTTGTTTGAGTCTCTGAACTAGCTCCACATTGCTTGAAGTCCTTTCAGTGCACTTTTTCTTGCCAAACTCAAAGGGAAGCAAAAGAAACCCCTTTGTTCAACCGGTCTCTGTTACCAATAGTTCTACTTGGTTTGTGGTAGTGGTTAATACTGCATGGGAGGCTCAGCTGCTGCTCATAAAACCACCAGATTTGGCAGGAGCTCCCCGATGAGCAGCCACTCAATCATCTCTTGTCTCTGGTTCCTTCACTTCCGCCTTTCTTGAGTGTCCCCCCCCCCCCCCCAGATTCGCCAAACTCACAGGAAAGGGGGGGTTCGAGCGGTCAGTGGCAGCCGCAGGCTCTGACCACCATGTTGCGGTACTTCTTAAGGATGACGTTGGAGCTGTCGTCAAAGTAGAGCACCGAGATGCCGTGGAGCTGGGTGGGGGCGCAGCAGGGCTTAGGCACCGTGTCCGGGTTGATAAAGTGCACCTGCGGTCAGAAGAAGCACAAATCAGTCCTCACAGAAAGTGGAGGTTGTAGTGAAAGTGTTAAAGTCATCATCACGGGGGCTGTTTGGGACTTACCAGGGTTTGCACGATGGCGTGATTGGTGGCGTTCATGTAGGAGTTGAGAGGGAAGGCGCATTCTCCCTCGCAGTAGTACGCTGCATAGCCCTCTGGTGCTATGATCCAGTCCTGGTCAGAGGAAAATGTAAAAGTTAAAGGTCTTATTGATAAAAATTTTATTAGGGCTGTCAATCGATTAAAATATTTAATCAAATGTACCTTAAAGGGAGCTTCGTCAAGTATTTAATACTCTTATCAACATGGGAGTCGGCAAATATCCTTGTTTTATGTAAATGTATGTATATATTTATCATTGGAAATCAAGTATCAACTCAAAACAATGACAGATATTGTCCAGAAACCCTCACAGGTACTGCATTTAACATAAAAAATATGCTCAAATCATAACATGGCAAACTGCAGCCCAACAGGCAACAACAGCTGTCAGTGTGTCAGTGTGCTGACTTGACTATGACTTGCCCCAAACTGCATGTGATTATCATAAAGTGGGCATGTCTGTAAAGGGGAGACTCGTGGGTACCCATATCTTGAGGTCAGAGGTCAAGGGACCCCTTTGAAAATGGTCATGCCAGTTTTTCATCGCCAAAATTTAGCGCATGTTTGGAGCGTTATTTAACCTCCTTCATGACAAACTAGTATTAAATAGTAGGTACCAATGGATTCCTTAATTTTTCTAGTTTCATATGACGCCAGTATCTTCAAAACAGAACCCGCTACAACCTAAAAATGGCAAGTTGCGTTAATGCGTTAAAGACATTAGTGAGGCTAAAACAAATTTGCGTTAATGCATTATTATTGTGTTAACTTTGACCGCCCTAAGTTTTATGAACATGAATATTTAAACAAAAAAAACAAACATCTACAGAGCTTTTAGAAAGTTGCCGAATAAAAGTATGACTTTTCCGGAAAAAATATTAGGATTGTGAATTCATCATTGAAAAAATGTTGGCGGGTCCACAATGAATGTTTTGTTTATCTCTGTGGAAGATATCTGACGTTTGGTTCCCAGTTCTAACGAGGCTCGTGAGTCAATCGTAAAAAAACGTTGGTATCACGTGGTGTCTCTGGGTCGTCAGTTAGTGTGGAAAAAACAGATAAATGGCTGAGATTGATATACGTATATATTGAATACTGAGATTAATTGTCACTTTTGGATATAAGAAAAGTGAAATTATTTCAAAATGAGATAAAGTGAAAGTTCAGAATTTTACCTGCCATCCCAAATCTCTGAAACTGACATACAGCTCGTGCTTTTTACATCCCTCTCTGGAGAGGCCAAGGGTATCTGAAACGGAAAACATGCAAGTATGAGCACACACAAGTATCATAGTACAAAAAGTATTAAATGCCAGTCATTAAAACCACAAGTAGAGTCAGTTTGAAGGGTTTGGGCACCTGTTGCAGCCTCCACTGCCTTTAGTGCATCTTGGACAGTCCTCTGGGATTTAGAGCGGTTCGACTGGCGTCCCTTGTTGGCAGAGCGGATGCTGCGGAAGCGCACCTCATTGGCTTTGAAGAAGGCGACCATGAAGGGCTGCTTGTCCTGAGGTCCGCTGCCCGTCAGCAGCCCCGCCAGTCGGGGGTTCCTCCTCTGACCTACAGAGGGAGACAGGGGGAGAGAAGATGACAATGAGAGAAGATGACAATAACACACATCTAAGCCTCTACTAAAAAACATTTGTTCATCCTAATATGACCACAATCGTAACTTAAACTCTGTAAGAACCCCCCTACACACATTAACTCAATATGTGGTGGAGAGCCTTAAATCATTCCTCCAAACAAAGACTGTATTCTTGCTGTTGTTTCTGTGATGGATCCGTCCCCGTGTTAGTTAATGTATGGCAGTGACTGACCGTGGCTGTCCTCCAGGACCAGGTGCAGGCCGAGGTTCTGCTCAGGGTTGACCAGCCAGAGGTTACTGGTGACGGTCAGGTCAAACGCCAGCCAGCCCTCCTCCGCAGCCCACACCTCTCGCTGGTCCAGCAGCAAGAGCTCCACGTCACTGAGGAGAGGACGGTATTTGAGTGAATTCAAGGCATTTCAAGGCTAAAAGCACTGAGTGTCAAAACGTAGGTTTTCAGTGGAGTATCTCATTGTTTGGCTGCAAAATGAAACACATCACAAATTTATATGAATGTTATATGTTTGCACAAAATGCTAAGTTTGGAAAAACGCCATGGCGATGAAATGTCTAGGGCTGCAACTAACTATTATTTTCATTTTCGATTAATCTGTTGATTATTTTCTTGATTAATCGATTAGTTGTTTGGTCTATAAAATGTCAGAAAATGGTGAAAAATGTTGATCAGTGTTTCCCAAAAGTCCAAGATGACGTCCTCAAATGTCTTGTTTTGTCCACAACTCAAAGATATTTAGTTTACTGTCATAGAGGAGTAAAGAAATCTGAAAATATTCACATTTAAGAAACTGGAATCAGAGAATATTGACTTTTTTTTTTCTTAGAAAATGACTCAAACCGATTAATCAATCATCCAAATAGTTGGTGATTAATTTAATAGTTGAACACTAATCGATTAATTGTTGCAGCTCTGGAAATGTCTGCTGTGATTTGTTGCCCATCTTTTGTTTTTAAGTTTCTGCAAATTGATTTTCATTTGTGAAATTAATTGAAAACAAGGGTTGTCTGGGATGTATGAAAACAATCTGAACGTGCATTGGTATGCTTAGGAAAATGGTTGGCTGTCATACAAGTTACATAAAATTAGTATTTAATAGGCTAAACAATGCTACATGTGTGGTCCTCTAATAGCTACAGCACAGTTATAAAGTATTAGGACAGCTTGTTTTATGTTGTTTTGCACATTGGGTTTAAAATTAAACAATGATGTTAAAGTGCTTATTTTGGTCTTTTGTTTGAAGGCGTTTACGTAACCCTCGTTATACATAATCCCCCAATGCTAGGACAACGCAGCAGGAAAATAATACATTAAAGGCAGCCGAGAGGTTTTCATTGCCAAACAGTCGAATGCTGTTGAAAAGCCAAGTCAGACACCTGACCTCAGTCCAACGGAGAATGTGTTTCATTCGTTGAAGACCAGACTGAAGGCCAAAACATAATTAATGTAATTAATAGACACAGTGGATGTATGTGGGCTGTAAATTCCAGACAGTCAGGGACTGCAAAGGAACCATATACAAAACAACTTTAATTAAGTTTATGTTAACTTGTTTCAAATGATGCTTTGTCACCTTTGACCTGCTCAGTTATATAAAAGAGGGGGCTATAAACAACTTCAACTTAAAGCTGAGAGACAACTATTTAATCTCATAGTCATTGTTTCATTTCAAATCAAATATGTGCTGGAGGACAGAGACAACCTGACATCAAAGAACTAGCGGCGACGAAGGCCGCCAGTTGCACTCGAACACATCGCAAAAACTGCACCGACGTCCAACTACCACGTATGTCTGTGCCTGCGTGACAGGAAATAACTCTCCACACCAGCAGGCGGCGGTTGTCTGTATTCGTCTAGCCAGTGGGTAATACTAACACACACTAACAGGCATGCGCCAGCCCGGCGATGTCAACAAAGCTCGGAGAAGCTCAGATTACAACACATACAGAGGGAGAGTGACTTCATTCTCTGCTCAGGTAGACATAACTCCTTTATATCTTTACACAGCTGCTATATTAATGCTCTGGGTATTTTATAGAGCACCTTTAACATTTGTGACTGCAAATACACTGAATCAGGATATATAAAAGCTTTTCATAGTGAATTGATTCGGCCTGAATTTAATAATAATGCACCATATAGTGCAAAAAAGCACAAACCGCTGATAGACATATGCATTGCAAATAATAAATGAAAACAATAAATTATTTAAAATATTTCAATGCAAGATTAAAGATGATTTGTTTTTGTCATTTCAGCCTCAAAACGATGCGTAGTGAGTCATCCAAACATCCAGGGTAAGTCCCCGTCATCATGCAACACCCTGAATCCTGTATCCACCCACAACGAACAGCCACTATCAAAGGAGAAAACTCCTATATACTGATATGTGCCGTCTTAAGGGCAGATTTCACAGACAATAGCTTTGTTTACAGGCTGAGTTTCAGACCCTCAGGCAGACGTCTGCCTTTAGTCCTGCCGCCTGCTCGTCTGTGAATGACAATGGTGTTGCCTTTAACACCATCGTCAGCCCCGCTGTCACCGGTGAAGGACTTTAAATCTGCTGCCTACACATGATCCCTTCTGCTGAGAGCGTTTATGATGTGGGTGGTAGAACTTTGATTTGAAGGAGATGTGTGGCGTCTAATTATTCTACAATCGGATAATCTGTCGTGTTGTAATCCAATTTCAGATGTGGTTTGAAAACTGTGAGAGTACAGACAGACAGAAACATGGAGTGACCACCTGTGTAAGAGAAAGAGAGTAAATTGACGTCTTGAGGGGTTGAGAGTGTTATTTGTGGTTGGAGCTGCGTGTTATAAATGCCGGTCTCCCGGGGACTGTCCTGATCTGACTGTGTGAGAGTAAACTTGCTCTGGAGGGAACCACTGTGTTTCTGTAATTGACACTAATGTCTGTGTAAACAGCTCCGGCGCTGACACTAACATCAGCAGAAATAACCTGTAGGGAAATGCAGACAGACGCAGCCAAAGCAGACAGATCTGTGTGCACGTACGGCAGCCAAACGAGCAGTCAGAACAGGAAAACACACAGTAGGTGTTTGTTAACCACACTATTCATAATATGTCAGCAGCATAAGAGGATAATCATTATGTAGCAATGAAACCTGCTACTATGAAGACTTCATTTGAAAAATGCTTTAAAGTTTCAGTTCATCCAAATGGAAAGTGAGTTTTGAGTGCTCACAGTACTGAAGAATTACATTTAAACATTTAAAATATTCACCAGCAGCATGTCTTAGGAACTCGTTTCCCTATTAAAACTGTTGACAGTGTGTTGTGGAGATTATCCAGACTACCAGGAACACTGTTTGTGAACAGTCACATATTTTGCTACGCTAGCGGTGTGGCTCTGGAGATGGTGCCAACTGAAATATCTCAACAACTAGGAATGAAACTACTGAAAACTAATGAACTGAAACTAAGAATCGTTGTGTTTTCGTTGTGTTTTCGTTAGCTTAGAATGAGCCTTTCATATCTACACAGGGAGTGGGTCTTCTTCATGGAGTCCTCCATGTTGCTCCGCCATGTTTCTACAGTAGCCCAGACCGGACAAACCAAACACTGGCTCTAGAGAGAGCCTTTCACGTCTTTTCCCGCAGTCTGATGGCAAATGGCGTTACCACCGTTTTGCACTTGGTGGCTCGCGTTACCGCAGTCTTGGAAAGGGAGGAGTAAGGCGGAGGGGTACTCAGTTGGTTGCCATCTGCAACCACACCACTAGATGCCGCCAAACCCTACACACTGTACTAGGGATGCTCATTTTGAAATATTTTCTTAACCGATAACCGACCCTTGTTAACCGATTATTAACCGTTAACCGACAAGATTTGTGCCTCGTACCAGCTGCAGGAGCACAACACATATTCGTTGACGGGAGTCCCCAGTTCACCCGTCCGGGAGCGTTAACTTAGCAGCCACGATGCTGCGTGTAGTGTCACGAGCCACTTTCCCAGAAGAAGTCTCCACCGCACATTTAGTTTAGTTTAGCAGGTTGTCAGCTGTGTGTCTGCCCGGCTTAACTTTAGCGAGTGTCCAACAAACAGTGTGTATTTGTGCTACGTTAGCAGCTCTAGCATTGCCGGAGGCTCGCCGCCGCACACGTAGTCTGCGTAACTTTAGCGAGTTTCCAACAGACCGTGTGTTGGCGGTGAGTGTGAGGTTGTTGGTGGCATTCTAGCTGTGAACGTTAGTGTAGCAGTGTGTGTACAGTTTATTTGTCGGTGAATAAATAATACGAAACTACATCTCGCTGCGCTCAAGCGAGCCAGAGACCGGAGCCGACCTCCTGTATCCTGCAACTCCGGCTCCTCTGAGCCGCTCAGCTTTTGAGTTAATTATTAACATTTCTTTTAACCGATAGCGTTAATCAGTTAAAATGCTTAATGTCGGTTAACGGTGAAACAGTTAATTATGGACATCCCTACACTGTACCTTTAAGTAAGAAAGAAAACACCCATACCTGTCTGGAGGCTCCTGCAGGACCTGGTACACACTGACTCTGAATGTCTCGTTCTCGTAGCGCTCCTGGATGAAATCCTTATAGATCCTGAACTCTGCTGCTGTGACGGCCTCTCCCTCTGGGATACGGGAAAGGTCAAACCGGAACTCTCTTCTGTGCTGCTGGTACAGAAGATCCTGATCCTGATCAACTACCAGGAAGAGAAAAAAAAAAACAGAATAGAGGCGATAAATCAGCATTTGATTGATTGCTTTGATGTGCTTTATCAAAATGCTCCATCGGGGAAGTTCTTACATCTGGGGAAAAAAGGGCAAACCACCGTGAGTACAATCAGATGGTAAAACCAGTCGGCGGTTGCATATCTGTCAAAACTGTCGCCGAATCAAACGCTGCTCTGATGTGTGTCACTCTGCCCACATCTCGGAAGCGCTGGGTCAGAAATAGGAAAAAACCCTGCTGTGAAGTGATTGATCTAAACATCGCTTAAGTCTGCCATACGTGCCAATGAATGTGGGGGAGAGAAAAAACACACTCAGGGCTCAGTTTGGCTCCCTGCTTTAAATTACACACATGTGCAGACCACAAGAAAAGGCCTGTTAAGGCACTGCCCGGAAAACCGCAGCTGCCAGTGTGCTTTTACAAACACACTCACATAAAGTATAGAGAGAGACGCACAAATTCATGTGTGACTTAACTACCAGGGCCTGTACCACCCACACCTCCCTGATCATTTTCCCATGTATCACTCTGATTGTAGAGGATAAAGTAAAGCAGCAGTAGCCGATGGCACCGTGGGGTTTCCGACCCGCCCTGAGCCAGCTGAAGCGCTCCAACACTCAGACTTTCCAGGAGAACGGTGGTCAGAAAGACCCCAAAGCTTCCTGAAGCTTTCCAGTGTCCTGTTTTTACAGCGCTCGCCAATGTGTTTGTCCTTGGAAAGAGCAGTGGAGGTCTCCGGTGAAGGTGTGCAGAGCCGAGCAGCGATTAGTCACCTTAAACACATCCTGCCCACTGGCGTACATCATGACATCATCATGACATCAGCCTGCGTCCACTATTGTTTCAGACACACAGCAACTCAACACTAGAAACTTTCTTTTTTTTTTCACGAAAGTGCGCACGGAGTCTTCTAAAAACATTTCTAACGACACAAAAACACACACAAGCCGTTTGTCGTTAAGAGCGCTGCATTCTGAACCCTGCTAGTCATTTGTTTGACCGCAATTAAATGCTGGAAGGGAACGAGGGGTGTTTTTATGAAAGCAATAATTGCTTGTAAGGACTCGGTGTGTTTACGTTAGGGACCATTAGCTGCAGAGATCAGACCTCAGATATGCAAACTTCCCTCTGGGAGGCATTTCAACACTTCAGATTACTCCTGACACTGCAGGGCCACACAGCCACGAAGCTATCATTAACCTATTGCAATTTTATAGTAAATGTTTTTTTTTTTACGCATCAGCATGGGTGGTTTAAAGATATATTACAATGTCTGCACGAAAACAAAACAAAAAAAAGACAAAAATATGACCTTTTCGGGACTGCTTCTAACATATGTCAGGCTCTCTTTATTTTTCAATTGACTAAAGTTAGTTGTAAATCTTTTAATCAAGTGAACAGTTTCTGTCCTTTCAAATCCACGAATGTCTGCATAAGTTTGACAAGTTTGACTGCGTTGCTTAAAGGAACAGTGTGTAACATTTCAAAGGATCTATTAGCAGAAATGGAAAATAATATTCATAACTATGTCTATATAAGTGTATAATCACCTGAAACTAAGAATCGTTGTGTTTTTGTTTGCTTTTGTTTTGCTGAGCCCTTCATATCTACACAGGGAGCGGGTCTTCTTCATGGAGTCCGCCATGTTTC